>NC_136945.1:18996557-19154057 GCF_949987615.1 Pollachius pollachius | reverse complement strand
GGTACCACGAAATGTCCCGCCCACAGACGGCCAAGGAGAAGTCAGAACTATTTGGAAGGTGTGTCCAATCATGAGGCTGATGTTGGACCATCCCCAAAAGAGTATCCCACCGCCAGACTTTGCTCCCTGGTGTTCAGAGAAAGTCGGCTTACATCAGAACACATATGGAGACGTGCAAATAGTCAGTGTGCAGACTGCTAATGCAACAGACAATAGAGTCCACTTTAGCTCAACGCAATCCGCTTGCTGCAATAATTAGGCTGTAGTCATCTCAAATATTTTGCTGACTCTCGATCTTCTGACCTTATAATCACTTAAGTTCTGGAGACAAAGTGTGGCATTGAGTAGCTCTCACTGTGCAATGAACTAGGATTTGTTAAGTAGGCCCACAAGCCTTATTATTTAGACCTTAAATTTACTTTGATAAAGAACATCATCCTTATTTTAATGGTTTATGTTTAGATTCTAATGATTTGTGTGGTCACCGAATTTCTTAAAACATGACAATTAGTTGACTATTGTATAAAAGGATAGATAGACCTGTCTATCTTTATTTGAATTATGCCTGAAATATAGGCAAACTAACCAAAACTAAATGTAAACCGAAAAAATAATCGTAATGTATGTCATGTAAAAAAAAATATGAATAAAGGAAAGGACCAAAGGTCAATGTGTGTGCCAGTTGTCCACTTGAGGCAAAATGAGAAGCAAACGTAACTAGGATCGTGGTTGAAAGTGTGTTCAACAGTCACAACATCTCATATCACCCAAATGTTTCCACCAATCACCTGCTGCATCCTCATGTGTCCAGCTGGTTCACACCTCATGGACCGAGTCAGGAAGCCTGAATATTGAAGGAAATTCTAACTTCTGCGGACCCTTTCTTGCATACATGATTACACGCGTTGCATTCAAGTCAAATATTCTCAATTCGGTCTCATCAGCTCTTGGTTATATATTCACGGTTCCTAAATCTCTGTAAAACCTTACACACGTCACTCTTCGAAATGGTATAACAGAAGGAAAGGTCGACTTGGAGCTGAACTGATTACATCTGATTGGCTGAAGGCACGAGACAAGGTCACAAGACCTCCCACATCAGCAGGACTGTCTGGCATTCTGTCTCTCAATGGACAATGAGGAGTTATCTCCAAGTGTGAGAGATAGCCGACGACCTCTGAAGCGGACAACACTTTTCACCAACAACTTTTAAACCACTGCTCCTCAACCACTCTCAGTTGCAACATGTTAGGGTGAAGTAAACATATAGGACAGCTAATCCTCTTTATTGTTCATTGAAGCATCATAGCTTTTAAATGTATGTCTGGGTATCTTAACGTTTGGTAGTTGACATGATTCCCTGCATACGCAGGTCCTGCAGGTTTGCATGCACACAGGGAAAAAGCCAAGAAACCCCTAATAATCCCTTGAATCACGTTGATTGTTGAACATAAAGAGAATGGCGGGAGAAATATCATGCGCGTCCTGCCACTGTGGGCGCTGTCTCTGCTCTGAGGTGTGAAGGGACAGCAGAACGGTATACAGGGACAGTATAGGTCTCTGCTCTGAGGTGGGTGTGAAGGGACAGCCGAACGGTATACAGGGACCGTGTAGGTCCATGTAGCGCCTGTTGGCCCATGGCCAACAGGCGCACGCTTCTGCAGACTGGGGTAAAGGTCAAGGCTGCTGTCTGTCTGGGCAGCAGCACAGCTTCGCTCATCACAGCAAACATCCCCGCTTCCTGTTCCAAATCGATGTGAAAGTATGCAACTTTACCTAGAAATTAGTTTTGGTGAATTCAAGACGATGAGTGATGACATAATATTACACAACAACGGTTATTACATAGTCAGGAGGCTAGCATTTTGTTTTAAAGGGAATTTGCCACCAATAACAGAAAAAGGGCCTTGATCATTTCGGTTCTTTTACCTGCATTACCTTTCTTTAAGCCTGTCAAATGTTTCCTAATGGACAGGTAAGAAGTTCCACATACATTCAGGACACACACACATCTAGCCACTTGGATGGTGTAAGAGCTAGGGTGTTTCCCTCCCTCCCAAAAGGTTCTGCCTGCGATCCCCGGTGTCCACCCTCCACCTGGCGTTACGCCTGACCCCTGACCTCTACCTGCTTCTCAATGGCCACTCTAGTACAAAAAGCGTGAAGATGAAATCCATGAATGGTGAAGAAGCGGCCTCCCTGATGTAGGAGTCCCCAGAGATCTTCTGCAGGTCCAGGCTGAGGCAAACGTATCGTTCCTCTGGGGGCGCCGGTGATGTGGTGAGTTAGTGGAGGAGCTCAGGCCTCCTGGGGAGGAAGACCGCACCCCCCAGGTCCAGGTCCACCTGCTGGGGACGTAGTCCCCTAAGGTCCATGGGGGGGGGGGGGGGGGGCCTTTAAGATGACTGTGATGGGATTGGGGGGCGGGGTTCACGCTGAATTTGAAAGTCTTCCAACTTGCAGTGTTCAAAGCCTGTACCGTCTTGTTTTAAAGAGCCAACACCCTGCCTGCAGCTCCACAGGACACTGAGACAACGTCTCCTCGTCCCCCACCCTGAGCTCCACCTCTGATGGAGAACTGAACACCACGGCACAAGGCCTTGTGGAAGTCACTGCCCACTAATAGTTTTTCACTTAGTCAAACCCTGAGACGCGGTCCCCCTGTACGACATTCATAATGCAGTACAACACAAGCTAACGTAGCGCCCAGCACAAGCTAACGTAGCGCCCAGCACATGCTAACGTAGCGCCCAGCTCATGCTAATGTAGCGCCCAGCTCATGCTAACATAGCTCCCAGCACATGCCAACGTAGCGGCAGCACATGCTAACGCAGTGCCCAGCTCATGCTAACATAGCTCCCAGCACATGCTAACGTAGCGCCCAGCTCATGCTAACATAGCGCCCAGCACATGTCCTGAACCCTTAATGTACACTTGGAACAATTGCCGTAACCGACCAAGGAAAGACATCATCAGAACCACCATGTAGTAGCACGTCAAGGACAAAGATATACAGAGAATGTGTTGAATCAGGTTGGTACTGACACTTTATTTACAAAAAATAAGTTGCAGCCAACGAACAAAATAAAAATGTCATAAAATATGGTCCTAAGAAAAACATATATACAAAATATTTTTGAAACATAGTTTGGAGCAAATGCACATCCTTCCACTGTAGAAAACCAAACCAAAATGGGCTCAAAACAATCGGAATAAAATAATCCTCCAGCGCCAGATTTCAAACAAGACGTCTGATTGGACCAGAAGCCAGATTTCTGTTCATGATGCGACTCCCAAGTGACTGCTCAAACCTTAGTTTGAACCATTCAGACGTCAGGTCCAGCAGTCACCCCTCAGCCCCACCATGAAGACCCCTGACCCGTCCTGTATTCACCAGACCCCCTGCTGGCAGCGTCTCTACATCACTTCTACAACACGGTCCACCAGAGGTCAGTTTGGCTCCTCGATCCGTCGGAAGACCGCCAGGAAGTTCTTCCCTCCGTTCCTCTGCACCTTCTTCCCCTCCTCCGTACAGCTTCCCAGACGGCCGACGATCACGTCCTCCACCTGCGCAGAGAAACAGACCTCAGATCAGGCTTTAACACACATGCATCCAGCCGTTCACATGCTAGCTCCCAAGAGCTCAAATTACTGGAATTGGTATTCTTACATAATAATAGTATAATAATTCAAGATTCAAGATGCAATTACATTGGACTAATTAAATTAAACTACAGAGCAAATATGGAAAACTATTGTGTCAATACAACAGTGTTAAATGACACCACGTCGTGAGTGGTTCTGCTGATATTGTACTGTTCTTGCGGGTGTAGCGGCGGTTCTGTGGTTCCTCCTACCAGCTGGTCCTCAGGAACCCGTGTGAACAGGGGGTGCTCGGTGAAGTGCTTCACCATCCAGACGTTGACCTCCTCCACGTCCGTATTGGTGTAAACCATTCCCTGGGGGGGGCGCAGGAGGTGAAGAACCAACGTTTACCACACGGCAGAGAGGTAACACGTTTAGGAACCCGTGATTGTTCTGATGCAGGTTGAGCCGATAAACAGAGATATATGTATATTTTTTATTATGCACTTTATGTATGTTGTACATCCTGGCACTTAATGTACACCCTTGTTGTTGTATGTGGCACTTGTCAGGACGCACCAGCTCCAAAGAGACTCAGAATTCAGAGTGGACCTAGACTCTGCATAGCCCCATACCTCCCCAACAGCCCACATACGCACTTATTGTATGTTGTACGTCCTGGCACTTAAAATAGTACTTAGTATTGCATAGCATCTTATCCTAGCTATCTCTGTTGTACACGGGGAATGGGAGAAAAATTGAATAGAAATTGTTAGTGCTTGGCACTTGGTTCTATGAACATCTTTACTGTACCGACAGCAATATATTGTTTCTCTTTCTTCAGACAAATGTGATTGTATTGTAAGACACTTTGGATAAAAGCATCTGCTGAATGCCCTAAATGTAAATGTTACACTTTAAATAGCCACGTCCAGGGCAGCCATTCCACTAATCTTGCCACAGGTGTCGTTATCGACCGGACCAAAATAACCTGCAGAAACCAGAGGTTAGTCACCTCAACAACGTGTTCCTTTGACTTTAGCCCAGAACTGATAGGGCTCTCAGAATCCAACGGGGCTCTACTGAAGTCCACAGGACTACGTGTTGCCCCGTTTCCTTTCTGCCAATGCCGAAGCTAAATGGACTGCATTTATACTGCGCTTTTCCAACCAGCTCAAACAACTCAAAGCGCTTTACAATATTGCCAAACAATCACCCATTCATTCACACGTTCACACACCGAAGGCGGAGTAAAACCAGGCAAGGCGACAGCCAGCTCGTCGGGAGCAGTCAGGGTGAGGTGCCTTGCTCAGGGACACTTCGACACTCTACGCTAGGAGGAGCCGGGTATCGAACTAGCAACCTTCCGGTTACAAGGCAACCCGCTCTACCACCTGAGCCACACGGCGCCCAGAGAACTCGACACAACGTAGAGCAAGCTACGGCCGGGACACGAATGTGAACTGAATGGAGAGGTTTGAGGGTCTGACCGCAGTTTTCTACGGCTAAAACCCCAGTTCACCCCTCCCCATCCCCCCCATCATTACCCCCCATCCCCCCGGCCCTGAAACAATGTGGGATCCAAGCCAGGGGTCAGCTTACACCCACATTAGACAAAGTGAGGGGGGTGCGCGCGCACACACACACACACACACACACACACACACAGACACACACACACAGAGTGTAGGAGCCACACAGCCAGACTAACCCTAACCGGGGGGGCGGGGGGGGACTGCAGTCAACCACCTGGAGGCCATTTTGTCTCGGAGCGACGGGGTTAAGCTAACTTCATTATTATTGGTAAACGACGAGTCAACTATTCCTCTAACTCTACCAAAGCCTTGAACGTGTGGTCTGACCTCGGCTAAGATGAACCAGGGTTCTCTGTATTCGGCGGACGGTCTACAGCAGTCGTTCTCCAACTTTTGCTAGTTTACCCCCTCCAAGATATTTTTTTCAGTCGAGTACCCCCTTCACCGGCACAAACAATTTTGGGGAGAATTTTTGACTATAAATAATGTATGTGC
The DNA here is from genome assembly GCF_949987615.1 of Pollachius pollachius. NCBI lineage: Eukaryota > Metazoa > Chordata > Actinopteri > Gadiformes > Gadidae > Pollachius > Pollachius pollachius. The sequence continues at coordinate 19,148,442 of NC_136945.1, read as the reverse complement.
GTTCTATTTGGCATTGTGAACATGAAGATTTAAAAGGGTGCAAATACTCACAATTTAGCGAGAAACATGAGCCTGTGCTTCATGCAACTGTTGGCTAATGATTCTCCTTTGTCCACGTTTTCAGATTAACGTTTCAACCACTTGTCCATTTTCTCGATTTTCTATTTTTCTAGCTTTCAGGATTTAAACTTGAACAGGGTGAAAAATGTGTTTCAGGGTGAAATTCTTTCGAGCGCCCCCTTCAGTACTCCAAAGTACCCCCATTTGAGAACCACTGCTCTAGAGCATTGCACACAAACCACGGAGAGCGGCGGCGGCGGCCGGCACTCACCCCGACCCGCAGCGCGTAGGCGTACTCGGCCAGCAGCGTGGCGCTGATGATGCGCCACTTGTGCTTCGTCTTCTTGAAGTGGGGGTCGGGGAACAGGAAGAACATCTTGCTGAGCTGCAGAGGAACAGACGGCACGGGGTGAGGAAGACTACTCAGAGGGAGGAAGGCCACAGGGTGAGGAAGACTACTCAGGGGGCACGAAGGCCACAGGGTGAGGAAGACTACTCAGAGGGAGGAAGGCCACAGGGTGAGGAAGACTTCCTCGGAGGGAGGAAGACCATGGGGTGAGGAAGACCACTCCCTCTGGCCCTCTGTCTATTGTTAAATAAACGGTAAACGGACTGCATTTATACAGTGCTTTCCTAAGCAGTGGTTCTTCTAACCAACGCTGTAAGACATTGCTTAACATTCACACACACATTCACACACCAACGACGGTGTCTACCATGCAAGGCGACAGCCAGCTGGGCGAGATCAGTTAGGGTGAGGTGGGTTTCTCAGGGACACCTCGACACTCACGTCAGACCATATTTCAGTGTCTTGGGTGAAATAGACAATTTCAACAACACAGCTGTTCATTGAGTCTGTCTGAATGATTTAAATCATCAGGTACCCGTCATTAGTTCCACTAAATAAGGTCAGAGGAGATGGATGGACAGGGGACTGATTACAGGGTGACACCACCGCAGAGAGGAAGTTGCCTCAGACCCCACGCACCACCGCAGCTTCAAAAGAAACGCTTCAATCCGAGTTATTTTTAGCCTTCAAGACGTCCAAAACAGGAAGGCTCCGTTGCAACACTTGATTTGAGGATGGAGGCCGAGTTCAGAGCGGTTCTCATTCACACGTCATTTGGTTTCTGGCGATTGGCTCATCAGTCAAACGACGGTACGAGCAGAGATGAAAGGCCTGCAGGCCGAAGTCATTTCCTCTTTTTGTGAGCATATCTTCTCTGCACTGCACGTCTAATGAATAAATAGCATACCCAATTAAAAATCTACCTGACACTCAAGGAACACGAGAACACTGTTTTTGAACACCGCCGCCCCCAAAGTCCATTATATCTAGAACCATTCTAACCAGTCCATTATATCTAGAACCAATCTAACCAGTTCATTATATCCAGAACCAGTCCATTATATCTTGAACCATTCTAACCAGTCCATTATATCTTGAACCATTCTAACCAGTCCATTATATCCAGAACCATTCTAACCAGTCCATTAAATCCATAACCAGTCCATTCTACCCAGAACCATTCCACCCAGTCCACTGTAGACGCACCTGTCCCTTGGTGAAGTAGTTGGGCAGGTACTTCATGGCGTTGCTACGGAGACAGGCCACGTTCTGGTAGCCGCCGTCCTCTGAGGCGCGCAGCGAGCGGATGCGGTCCTGGACGTAGTCCGACACCTTGACCCGGATCTCCAGACCCAGGATCAGCTTGTCTGGGAAGAGCGGAGACAGCTCCACTGGGAACGTAGGAGAGGGACGTCATCAGAGGAGCACGTACAAAACACCAGTAGACCATCGACCGAGTTACGGCCTAAAAAGGGGGATGTTACGCCACCGGGTGTGAGTGTGATCAGCCATTACAAGCCGTTTACATGTCTCTTCTGACATCACAAGTGGGCGTGTCCACCTAGATGTGTGATGGATAGATCAGCAACATTCGCATTTGCAGTCCACTGGGTAGGCCGGTAGACTGATCTATCCAGCGTACATCTAGGTGGACACGCCCACTTGTGATGTCACTAAAACACAGCAAAAGGCAGATTTTCCAAATGCTTGTAATGGCCAATCACACTCGACTGGTGGCAATAGATGCCCCTTTTTAAGATAATGGAGCAATGAATACCCTCACTGAAGACTTTGATCCCTAAGCCATTGATTATTGGTTATTGAGAAGCGTTACCTAAAAGACCTCCGTATCCACAGCCGATGTCTGCAAACTCAACCTGGGCCGTCCCCCCCTCGGACGGGGAGCCAGGGAAGAACTCTGGGTACAGCGGAGACCAGTCCATCTTCTCTGGACTCACAGGACTGGGGGGGGGGGGGGGGGGGGGGCAGGAAGGAGAAGGAAACAATGGTGTTGAGGTTGTAGAAGAAGATAGTGTAACTACAAGTTCATACACACGTTCTATCTAAAGTTATTAGTGTACCTACCAGTTTACACTCATTCTGTATAAAGATACAAGTCTAACTACTACTTCACACATAAAGTAACTAGTGTAACTACTAGTTAACAAACTCATTCTCTATAAAGTTACCAGTGTAACTAGTTAACACACTCATTCTCTATAAGATACTAGTGTTACTACAAGTTAACACTCATTCTCTATAAAGAAACTAGTGTAACTACTAGTTAACACTCATTCTATATGAAGATAATAGTTTAACTACTAGTTAACTCTCATTCTATATAAAGATGCTAGTGTAACTACTAGTGGACACACTCATTCTGCATAAAGTTAGGGTAACATGTAAAGAGTAACTACTAGTTATATATAAAGCCAGTCTAAGTAACTTAATAATTCAATCTAAAGTTAGAATTAACCACTAGTTGTAAAGTGCAACTAGTGTCAGTAGTGTTCACTCTGGTACTCACTAGTCAAACGTGTGGTCGGCCATCGGGTTGGAGTGAGCCCTCTGTCTGTAGTACCGCTTCTGGGGCATGGACAGACTCATCCTGGATCTTAATGTTAACTTCTGTATGCGATCTGAAGGAATAGAAAGAGGTTTAATCTCTTAAAGCTCAACTGCACAGTAACCACGCTTCTTATTTTACTACGAGTCGCAGACTACTGACGTCACGTCGTGCTGAGCGAGGGATTCTCACGGGTTGCCAGATTCTCACGGGTTGCTCTTTATTTACAAAAACGACTCTTTAAAAACTGAAATGAGCATCACATTGCTCTGAAATTATATATTTTATCATTCCTAATCATTCCTATTGCTCTCCTTGGGCAATTCTCCCAATTATGCATCGGATCTTTTCTGGTGCTGATGAATAAAGAGCCCTCGCATCGTTAGCGGTGCTCCCTGCTGGCCACAGAGGGTAACCGCAGTGGGTGTCGACAGAGGTTGCTGTAGAAAAACAATTATTACCAAAAGTAACCTAAAAATATACCTAAAACATAGTCATTATGCATACACGCATACATGCATGCCTACGGCAATGCAAAGGTCTTCCACATTGTACGAAAAAAACCACAGTCAGGATAATAGATAATGTAAGTAAATAAATAACAATATTGTCAACTGTCAATCACAGCCTGTTGTCCTGACTCAAGTGTGTTGGATAACCTATTGAACACTTGATCTCTGAACCGCCTAGCCGTTGTCTTTGCTGCCTTTTTTAAATTGAGCAGCAGGCTGTAACTCTGGATAAATAAAAGATTTAGGTCTGACTATCAAACTATCAGCAGGCCATAGAGACATCCCATTCTAGCCTTAGAGTTGTATTTATGCACTTGAGGCAACTTTATTGAGTTGTAACATAACTTAAATATAATTGATTTTGAATCATTTAGCAGATGCTTTCATGCAGACGTCTTAAAGGTGAAACTGATAACTGCAACCTGGCATCAATACTGTTGAAACCACAAGGCTTGCAAGAGCTGCATCACACTTTTCACAAGACAGCGGGCCGACAGTCGTGGGAGTAAGTAACCTGACACGTTCTGTAGGTCTGAGGCTGATCAGAAGGGAATTTTTCATTGCACTTAGTTTGGCTTCTGTACATATCTATATATCATAATGAAGGAAGTATCTTTTGTATTTCCAGTATATTGTATGTTTACTAATCCTATGACAATGTTCAATGAATATAATTACCACAGGGGAATAATCCACATGCAGGAGAATTCACTTTTCTAACTTTTTGTGAAGGTTTGAACAGAAGGTTGAAACTCATGTGTTTTTAGAGAGTGTAAGAGCATCCAATTGAAGAGCACATCCTGGTGATGTTGTTCCACACGTCACCCACTCCCTGTGGGTGACAGGCATGCAGGCACACACACATGCACACACAAAAAAATGCACACAAAAAATATACACACAGTTCATGAGCCATAAGGATGACGATGATGACTGACGTATTTGACTCATGATTATTGTCATTGTCGTAACAGGTGAAGTCGCGAAAAGGCCCCCAGATGTATCTTAAGAGATGAAACGTCTCCTAAAAAAGTCTGAAGGAGGAGTTAATGTCAGGCGGCTAATGTGTAAGTGGCTTGAGGAACTAAAAGAGCGAGAATGTAAAGGTTAGAGATCTGATGGATCAGCCACCTCTGCATCTCACGTCCGTCACAGTCCATCGCTCTCTGAGGTGGACTGAGGGGACGGTTATAACTCAACCGGGAAAGTAAAAGCCTTCAGAAAGCATTTAGCACGCGGCTGCGTGCTGTTAGCGATAAACGATGAAACCCTGCACCCTTATGGTTCCTCTGGTGAGAGCAGACATATCGTGTTGACACCCGATCGCTCCGATGGACACTCGACTGTCGCGTCCAGACTCAGGCTTGGTGGATGTCCTCGGTGGACGTCCTCAGGTGGACGTCCTCAGGTGGACGTGCTCAGGTGGCTCCAAAGCACACGTCTGTGTGGCGGGAACAACGGGAGTGATGTCACGCGTGTTTGTGGAAACAACCATGTCTTCCTCCCCCGGTTGTTGTACACAACGCAGCGACGGACAGGATGTTGACACACAGAGGGTCGCATGACATCGCATCACAGACGCCCAGCCGAACCAAGACCCTGAGACCAGACCCGGGTCACACCGGGGGGGGGTTCAGCCTGAGCAGCCCCAGGGAGCAGACCCAGCCATGCCTCTCCTTGGGCCAGTGAGAGGCATGGCCAGGTAGGATCTGCTGGGTCTGCAGCAGATCCTACCATCCTGTCCTCCATCAACCCTAGTCAGGGTGGGGGTGCTGGGAGGAGATGATGGAGGACTGTAGGCCTACAGCAGTCAGGGTGGGGGTGACGGAGGAGATGATGGAGGACTGTAGGCCTACAGCAGTCAGGGTGGGGGTGACGGAGGAGATGACGGAGGACTGTAGGCCTACAGCAGTCAGGGTGGGGGTGATGGAGGAGATGACGGAGGACTGTAGGCCTACAGCAGTTAGGGTGGGGGTGACGGAGGACTGTAGGCCTACAGCAGTCAGGGTGGGGGTGACGGAGGAGCTGACGGAGGACTGTAGGCCTACAGCAGTCAGGGTGGGGGTGACGGAGGAGATGATGGAGGACTGTAGCCCTACAGCAGTCAGGGTGGGGGTGGCCAGCGGTGGAGGCAGCAGCAGAAGGGGAGCTAAGGGGGTCCAGTTTGGGTGAATCAATGGAATCATGCGTTGCTAGTGTTTGGCTTTAAGTTCCTCCTAGTGGGCAGGATGATCTAGTTTTAGCTCAAATTCCCAATATTCAATCAAATATAATACGTCCTACATGGTCTTTAGACTTGCATTCTTCTTCTGTGGTGGTTGAGTTTCCTCCCCCGGTGTTTATAGGGGCCTCTTTGTGGAGGGGCCCCCATAACACAGCCATTAACAACAATAACAGTAACAACAAAAACAACTGCAACAACACAGCATTTCCGGTCGGAATCGTAGAGAAATGCAAACACTATAAACACGTAGACTCCTCAATAACTATTTTATTAATTGTTCATACTAATGAACAGGTTTAATACAGACGTTTCCATCATTTGACCGGACGTTAAGCTCCGCCCCGACGACTAGGGGAGCAACAGGAAGCAACTAGTGCTTAGTAGTCCTCCTCACCCCTAAAGAACCAGAATAAAGTAAGGCCGGGATCATATTGTTCCTGCAGATCCACTCAACTACAGAGCCGAAAGCCTGCACGCCAGCTGTTGGTCTGGATTCAGGTCCTGGTTCTGGTTTCATGAGGATGACTTCTTTATAATAAGCTTCATAAGCTTGCCTACATAACAGAAAAGAACCAGACGTGGTAAGTAGGTGATACGGGATAAAATATCCTTCTGGAGGAACAACTGAAGGTCTGATCTTATTGTGGAGCTTTTCTTTTGAATGTGGGTTCCTTGGTTTTGTGTTTTTTTTTGTTCAAACAAATGAGAGATTGTAGTAGACCCGCAATAACGCTTTACCCCTGGAAATTATTTGCTCAAGTATTATATTTGGGTTTTCTGTCCCATCAGAGGGTGTCCAGCTGAAGACAAACTCTGATTTGACGTATTTTACTGCACTTTATTGACGGATTAATTAACAAAGAATGCCTGGCTCCAGACCACGTGTCTCCTGCCCATTGCCCCATTTCGCAGAATCTATAACCAATCGCCTTCGGTCATTCGGCGTTTCCGGGAAATAACTAAACTTTATTCGAGCACATTATAAATCACGCCCAAACCTTACACCGGCACACACGTGTGGATACGCACATGTTCTGCATGACCATGCAAAAGCATTTGTCAGCTACTTTGACGGTTTCTTCTGGTTGACTCATGTTTTTCTTACAGGTGGCACTATGGATACCTGAGGGTCGTTTTTCTCGCGGTGTTCCATAACCAGGTGTCTGTGTTGTAGGTAGGGATCCAGCCCACCCACCCAGTCAGCCATAGCCCAATAGCTCATTCGCCAGCCCCGACGTGTCTCTCCCATCCTTGGACTTTTTCCTTCGTTATCCATATGGGAGCCCAGCTCCTAGTTTTACAGCTTGCTACGTTGATGATGTCATGTTAATTAATTTGTGTGTATGTATTGCGTCAACACAAATAGGTTTATGTATAAGACTAGGTAATTGGACATCACTAATGTATTTAGGTTTCAAAAGAGTTGTACTCATACATAAAGGGTTTATTTAAGATAAAAATTAAGTTTCCTGCTCAGTCCAAAAGAACCGACATGGTGCAGCCTAACTTGATGTGTACCGCACTTCAATCCCAGCCCGACTGGCAGATGATGACCACGGTTCAGAGAGCAGAAGACCAGACGCCTGCCATCCATTAGATCTAGCCTGCAGACCAAAGCAAAACCCACACTATTATCACCTTTGCATTCATATGCAGGTGAGGTGTTTTGTGGCGTAAACCGCTAAGCAGGAGTCTCACGTTTCCCAGGAGATTAAGAGCTTCTGGCGCGCAGGAACCCCAAACTCTTAGCCGGGAAGTGGGAGCCAGCTAGTTCACGTCATCACTCTGCTACCTGTAAACAATGTCATCGTTTGGCTGCAGTGCTTCCAGGCGGGTGTCGGAGACTGTAGGACATCTCCGTAGCAGATATTAAAAGCACTCATAACCTCCAAGTCCATCGCAAACTCCCCCCAAACTTGGGGATTCAGACATGGTCCTCTGGGAGCGGCATGTGGCTCAGGAGGTAGAGCGGGTTATCTGGTAACCGGAAGGTTGCTGTTTAGATCCCCAACATCTCAAAGCTGTGAGTGTCGGGGTGTCCCTGAGCCAGACACCTCACCCCGACTGCTCCCGACCAGCTGGCTGTCGCCTTGCACGGCTGACACCGCCGTCGGTGTGTGAATGTGTGCACGAATGGGTTAATGTTAAAACATTATTGTAAGGCGCTTTGAGTTGCCACTGGCGAGACAGGCGCTGTATAAATACAGTCCATTTGCATGCTAGTCTGTATCTGTAGCTTATCTGCCTAACACAACAATCTGTGAAGCCCTATAGCACAGAGATGTTTGGTGGAGTCGGAACAGAACCGGGCGGGACAGATGAGGCCCAGCTGCAGACCCTGGGACCCCCCCCACCGAGGGAGGGGGGGGGGGAGGCTTCAGCGGGGCCAGCGAGGCTCAAGGGGTGCTGATGTGGAGCCCGTGCGTGATGCTGAGACGTGGGGGCGATCACGTCAAAGTATGCTACAAGCCGGCGTCCGGTTTCGTCTCTGCCGGCGGTGCTGTCTCTTTTGGTGTTCTGTTCTCTGCCCCTGACTCACTCCGAGTCATCACAACGTGTTCTGCTCGACTCGTCAGCCTGTACCAACCGGGACGCTCTTTAGCGCTGACTCACTGCAGACAGCCCGCGATTGAGGGGGAGGTGGAGGGGGAGGGCCACGGCAGATAAGGCTAAAACGTAGGCTACCTACCTCTCACGGCTCATGTTATTGGATTGAGCGCGTGCCCCTGTGCAGGGTACACACCATTCAGTTACTATTTACTCTCTAGTCACTTAGCCGTCGCTTGTTTCCATGGCGACTCGTTCGGGAGTTATTTTTTAATACGTTTTTATTAATGAGCAGGTAGACGGCGGGTGAACACATTAACACAGATTGGTCGGGTACAGTGAGTGGGTGAACGTATTCATCCATCACTTTAATCATTACGAAAGTAGGGACACCAAACTGAAATAATGTCACTGTAGCAGAGACCTGGCTAGGTGCCACATAGGTGGCTTTTACTGGCTCCCACACAATGGGGGACACTGGGGGATGATGTTAAACTGGTTTATTGCAGTTTGATGCAGATTCCGATGCAGAGTTTGATGCAGTTTGTGCTCCATGCTGCCAAGCAGGAGACCTCTCCCTTAGTGTGTCTGTGCTGGTGGCTTGTTTAACCTTGTTTTACCTGTGCACACTGATAACTCAATGTACAACAGGTGTGCAGCCTAACCCAGCCCCAGAGTCCAATCAGCCCGACTCGGGACAGGTTAGGCTGCTTCAACCAGCCATCGTCCACACACACAGTCTGCAACCACGGGGATGCAGTTTTAATAGCAATGTGAGACAGGCGCTCTAGCGCATCCGTCCAGGTGTCTCACCCTTGCCTGTCTTACCCCTACCTGTCTTACCCCTTACCTGTCTAACCAGGTGCCATGTAGAACAACACCAGGAGACCACCCGAACGTCTTTGTTTGAGTCTGATTTGCTGAGTGACCTCTCCTCCCCTCTCCTCTCCTCTCCTTCCCCTCTCCTCTCCTCTCCTTCCCCTCTCCTCCCCTCTCCTCTCCTCTCCTTCCCCTCTCCTCCCCTCTTCTCCCCCTCTCCCCCCCCCCCCCCCCCCCCCCCAACCCCACCAGCGCCATGGCCCAGGGCGCCAGCTTCCCCTATGAGGAGGTGGCGGAGATCGGAGGCGGGGCCTACGGGACCGTCTACAAGGCCCGGGACACGGAGAGCGGGAAGTTCGTGGCGCTGAAGAGCGTCCGCGTGCAGACGGACCAGGACGGCCTGCCCATCTCCACAGTCAGGGAGGTGGCGCTGCTCAAACGGCTGGAGCAGTTCGACCACCCCAACGTGGTCAGGTGAGGCGCACCGGGAACGGTTACATCAACATTTAGCGTTAAGTTTGTTTGTCAGAAGAAAGAGAAACAACAGTATATCGCTGTCGGTACAGTAAGGATGTTCATAGAACCAAGGGCCAAGCACTAACTATCACTAGGTTAACCCATTCCCCGTACACAACACAGATAGCTAGGATAAGATGCTACACAAAGTACTATTTTTAAGTGCAAGGACGTACAACATACAATAAGTGCGTAGGGGAGGGGGGGGGGCTAAGCAGAGTCTAGGTGAGGGGTCGGCTACCCTAGGCACGCGGCAGCATAATCATTGGCACACAAAAGTTATTTTTATTTTTTATTTTATTATTATTAAAAAAAATTACAGCACAATGCGGCAGCAAAATCATTACTACCGATTTTTTTTGCACTTTATTCTGTTTTGGGCATTTCCTCCCAGTGCAAATATGTTGAAATTAGTTACAGAAACCAGTGTTCTGAGATGGGATCAATTAATAGTTTTAAAACCTATGTTGTGAGTAATAGAGAAGAAAATATTTAAAATATTGTTGCAAGTGGCCTTTATGCATCACCTTCACATGGTTTTGCAAAGCTTTACATGTCTTAAAGATATTGATGTGGATGGTTCCAACATTCTCATATATTCTTTTTTTTTACATTTCTCACAGTGCAAATGTTTTTGAATGAGTTTCTGAAAATGGTGTTTTAAGATGGGACATATGTAATTATAATTTGTAAGCCCATGTTGCAAATATAACAACCAAAAAAACATTTAAAATGTTGATGCATGATTGTGGACTATATGGAAATAGTACAATTCCAGGTCTTCTGGAAATGTTTTTGGTCGCTGTGTCATAATTCAGCTTAATTTTTTAATATATTGTTGCTTAAGGCACACTCATTAAAAGAAAATGTAAAACTGTTGCAGCATGTTGAAAAGGTTGCTGACCCCTGGTCTAGGTGCACTGAGTCTTTAGTCTTTTGCGGAAGCTGGTGAGCAACTCTGCAATCCCGACATTGGCAGGGAGCTCGTTCCACCACCGTCAGTCAGATCCTGGGGTTGAGAAGAGAGGGCAGAGGAAAGTGAGATGTTGAAACTAATGAACCAAAAATACCTCTCTCTCGTTCCCTTTATTTCCCCTCTGTTGAGGAGTGTTGCCTTTCAGGTCCTGATGGATTCCCTCAGCCAATCAGGTTGGGGGATTCCCGGGAAGAGACCAATCAGAGAAGAGCCCTGTGTTTGTGTTGTTTTGTGTGATGTTTTGTGTAATGTTAAGTGATGTTTTGTGTTTTGTGTTTTGTGTGATGTTATGTATTTGTGTGACGTTATGTGTTTTGTATGATGTCATGATGTTTTATGTGATGTTTTGTATTGCTTTGTGTGATGTTTGTGTGATGTCGTGATGTTATGTGCTTTGTGTGATATGTGTTTTGTGTGATGTTATGTGTTGTGTGTTTGTGTGATGTTGTGTTATGTGTTTGTGTGGTGTTATGTGTTTGTGTGGTGTTATGTGTTTGCGTGATGTTATGTGAATTGACGTGACGTTGTGTGTTTTGTGCGCAGGCTGATGGACGTGTGTGCCATCCAGCGAACGGACTCAGAGACCAAAGTCACTTTAGTGTTTGAACACGTGGACCAGGACCTGAAGACCTACCTGGAGAAGGCTCCGGCGCCCGGCCTATCCCCGGACCGCATCAAGGTAGGGGCGGAGTCGGGTCGCCTGCAGCAGCCAATCAGCAGAGGTTTTAGTGAAGGCTCCTCCGGGCTCGTAGCCGCAGGACGCAGAGCTGAGTGGGAGCGGCAGCATTGAGTGTGATCCACAGCGGGGTGCTTTGAGCAGAACGCCTGCTGAAGCTGGGGTGGCCCCGCAGTCGTGAGGGGGCGGGGACTAGGTGAGGGGGCGGGGACTAGGTGAGGGGGCGGGGACTAGGTGAGGGGGTGGGGGCTAGTCGAGGAGGCGGGGACTAGGTGAGGAGGCGGGGACTAGTCGAGGAGGCGGGGACTAGGTGAGGAGGCGGGGACTAGGTGAGGGGGCGGTGACTAGTCGAGGAGGCGGGGACTAGGTGAGGGGGCGGGGACTAGGTGAGGAGGCGGGGACTAGGTGAGGGGGCGGGGGCTAGTCGAGGAGGCGGGGACTAGGTGAGGGGGCGGGGGCTAGGTGAGGAGGCGGGGACTAGGTGAGGAGGCGGGGACTAGGTGAGGAGGCGGGGGCTAGGTGAGGAGGCGGGGACTAGTCGAGGAGGCGGGGACTAGGCGAGGGGGCGGGGACTAGGCGAGGGGGCGGGGGCTAGGTGAGGAGGCAGGGACTAGGTGAGGAGGCGGGGGCTAGGTGAGGAGGCGGGGACTAGGTGAGGGGGCGGGGGCTAGGTGAGGGGGCGGGGCTAGGTGAGGGGGCGGGGGCTAGGTGAGGGGGCGGGGACTAGGTGAGGGGGCGGGGACTAGGTGAGGGGGTGGGGGCTAGTCGAGGAGGCGGGGACTAGGTGAGGAGGCGGGGACTAGGTGAGGAGGCGGGGGCTAGTCGAGGAGGCGGGGACTAGGTGAGGGGGCGGGGACTAGGTGAGGGGGCGGGGGCTATGTGAGGGGGCGGGGACTAGGTGAGGAGGCGGGGGCTAGTCGAGGAGGCGGGGACTAGGTGAGGGGGCGGGGGCTATGTGAGGGGGCGGGGACTAGGTGTGGAGGCGGGGACTAGGTGAGGAGGCGGGGACTAGGTGAGGAGGCGGGGGCTAGTCGAGGAGGCGGGGACTAGGTGAGGGGGTGGGGGCTAGTCGAGGAGGCGGGGACTAGGTGAGGGGGCGGGGGCTATGTGAGGGGGCGGGGGCTAGGTGAGGAGGCGGGGACTAGTCGAGGAGGCGGGGACTAGGTGAGGGGGCGGGGGCTAGTCGAGGAGGCGGGGACTAGGTGAGGGGGCGGGGACTAGGTGAGGGGGCGGGGACCAGGTGAGGAGGCGGGGACTAGGTGAGGGGGCGGGGGCTAGTCGAGGAGGCGGGGACTAGGTGAGGTGGCGGGGGCTAGTCGAGGAGGCGGGGACTAGGTGAGGGGGCGGGGGCTAGTCGAGGAGGCGGGGACTAGTCGAGGAGGCGGGGACTAGGTGAGGGGGCGGGGGCTAGTCGAGGAGGCGGGGACTAGGTGAGGAGGCGGGGACTAGGTGAGGGGGCGGGGGCTAGTCGAGGAGGCGGGGACTAGGTGAGGGGGCGGGGGCTAGTCGAGGAGGCGGGGACTAGGTGAGGGGGCGGGGGCTATGTGAAGGGGCGGGGGCTAGTCGAGGAGGCGGGGACTAGGTGAGGGGGCGGGGGCTAGTCGAGGAGGCGGGGACTAGGTGAGGGGGCGGGGGCTATGTGAGGGGGCGGGGGCTAGGTGAGGGGGCGGGGGCTAGGTGAGGAGGCGGGGACTAGGTGAGGGGGCGGGGGCTAGTCGAGGAGGCGGGGACTAGGTGAGGGGGCGGGGACTAGGTGAGGGGGCGGGGGCTAGGTGAGGAGGCGGGGACTAGGTGAGGGGGCGGGGGCTAGTCGAGGAGGCGGGGACTAGGTTCGCTGCAAATGAGCTCTGTTGGCTGGAGCCGGCCGGACCGCTCGTTAGAGGGGGGGGGGCGGACAGGCGGACAGCAAGAGGGATGGGATGGGTGCAGATCCAGAAAACTCACCAAAAGGGCGACATCAAAGCTGGAGTTTGAGGCTGGCCACCGCAGGGGGCTGGCAGGGGATCTGGTCGGGGGAAACGCCAAAGTGGGCTTCTGAAACTGCAAACTCACTTTGATTTATGAGAGTTGAAAATAATTGCCGGGGAAAGATTTATTTCCTGCTCCTGCACCTTTCCAAACAGTTCAATAGAAGTAATTAAACTTTACATATACTCATTGATCACATAAGACAATTTTACCAATGTGAGGCTGAGAGCCATCGATGCATTCAGAAATAAGGAACAGGTAGGGGTGAGACAGGTAGGGGCTAGACAGGCAGGGGCTAGACGGGTAGGGGTGAGAGTTAGGCGTAAGACAGGCATTGGCTAGACAGGTAGGGGTGAGACAGGTAGGGCCGAGACAGGTAGGGGCTAGACAGGTAGGGGCTAGACAGGCAGGGGCTAGACGGGTAGGGGTGAGAGTTAGGCGTAAGACAGGCAGGGGCTAGACAGGTAGGGGTGAGACAGGTAGGGGTTGGACAGGTAAGGGTTGGACAGGTGGTGGTTAGACAGGTAGGGATGAGACAGGCAGGGGCTAGACAGGTAGGGGTGAGAGTTAGGCGTTAGCCAGGTAGGGGTGAGACAGGTAAGGGTTGGAAAGGTGGTGGTTAGACAGGTAGGGATGAGACAGGCAGGGGCTAGACAGGTAGGGGTGAGAGAGTTAGGCGTTAGCCAGGTAGGGGTGAGACAGGTAAGGGTGATAATAATAATAATAATAATAATAATAATAATAATACTTTATTTGTATAGCACCTTTCATACACCGAATGCAGCTCAAAGTGCTTTACATTTTAAACGATCAGGAACATTTAACACAATACTAAAGGAAAAATTAAAAGGAAAAATTCAGTAAAAGGAAGAATTGAAACAGTGACACAGGTCGGCAGGTAGGCCCCGGGGATCAAACCTAGGACCTTATCGGCTGGTCCACTGTAGCATCTCCACCGTCCGTCTGACCGTCTTATCAATCGTCTGTCCAACGTCCGTCTGTCAACCGTCCGTCTCTCTCTCCCCCCCCCCCCCCCCCCCCCCTTGCTCCTGCTCAGGACCTGATGCGTCAGCTGCTGTGCGGCCTGGGCTTCCTGCACTCCAACCGCGTGATGCACCGCGACCTGAAGCCGGAGAACGTGCTGGTGACCAGCGGGGGCCAGGTGAAGCTGGCCGACTTCGGCCTGGCCCGAATCTACAGCTGTCACATGGCCCTGACTCCCGTGGTGAGAGGAAGTCCTCCTGAACATCACTTCCTGTTTCAGTCTAACCCTAACCCTACCGTGAGGTGTTAAAGCAGCATACTCAGTGGATGACTAGGGGGGGGGGGGGGGGGGGGGCAACTTATTCCTTTCCATTTGTGGTATTGAGCAGACGCTTTTATCCAAAGCGACTTACAATAAGTACATTTGTCAGAAGAAAGACAAACAACAATATATCTCTGTCGGTACAGGAGGGATGTTCATAGAACCAAGTGACAATCACTAACAATCACTAGGTTAGCCAATTCCCCGTAAACAACAAAGATAGCTAGGATAAGACTCAGCACAATGCTAAGTACTATTTTTAAGTGCCGGGAGGTACGGCATACAATAAGTGCGTACTTTAAGTGCCATTAAGTTATTCATCCTGTGGTGCAGCAGGTCTGGAAGGGTGAGACAGGTAGTGTCAGTCCTGAACTGGACTGCTGGTCCAGACAGGAGACTGTAAACTAACCGGCGGTCCCGTGGGTCCTGGGGGGTCAGGTGGTGACGCTGTGGTACCGGCCCCCCGAGGTGCTGCTGGGGTCCAGCTACGCAACGCCCGTGGACATCTGGAGCACCGGCTGCATCTTCGCCGAGATGTTCCGGCGCAAGTGAGTGAAGCCCCCCCACCCAACCCAACCCCACCCAACCCAACCCCACCCAACCCAACCCAGCCCGGCCCCACCCAGCCAGTGTTTGCTGAGAGCGGATTTATTTAGAAGATTAATTTCACTAAAACCAAATTCAGCGATTTGTGTTGTTTACGCGTCATGAAAATCCATCACTTTTAGGATTCGTTTTTTATCGTTGATTTATGGAATATAATAGAATAATATTTTTGCATAAAACAATGGAACCTAATAGATGGGTCAGCCTGCGTTGGCGTGAGGCTCACTTTGTCTTCACACTTTAAACACCTTTATTCTATTCTATCCTAATCTATACCTATATTATGTGAATAGTATTCTGCGTATTGTATTGTCTTGGATCGGAGTCAAAGAAGGAAGACAGGTTCCATGCGTCTGTCACGTTGTCTACCCTCATTAGTCTCACGCTCTCCGGTTCAATCCCGCTACATCACCCTGCGATTGGCCCGGAGTGTCGATGAATCACAAAGAAAGATAAGCAGGGCAGCGTCCTGAAGAAACTCTAGACACGACTCTCATTGGCTGGCAGCATTGTCACTCAGAGACATGTAGACATAGGTATCTGGCCCGGCTGAATCATGTTCCTTCTTGAACTCAGATCCATGGGTCGTTTCTGTCAGCCGGTAGATCTGCTTTTTGTCGAGCAGACTGCTGAACATTTGTTGTTTATTGGTCACAAACAAATCAAGCTTGCTTCACTACTGGTCAACGCTGTACACTCCGTGATTGGCCGTGCTGCATGCCAATCAAGACCCCACTCCCTGATAACAACGTGGTCCTGGACAGTAATTCATGCTGTGTCCCAGGAATCCCCTTTAGATTAGAAGAAGCGAGACTACCCCATAGTGCTCAAATAAATCTGATTTGATCATTTCACGCATTCTCGCCATCTAGTGGTAAAACCCTGTATTACAGGCCTCTGTGCTTAACTCGTTATAGACTCAATAATGAGAATACCTAGATCCTTTATATAAGCGTTAGCAAGTGAAACCGCAGAGGCATGCATACTAAACATGAGCTGAATAATAATAACCTCATTAGCTTAACGGCCACGGTAAAACCGTTCTCACAGGCACACATCCCGGTTAATATTAATTAGAATCTGTGCTCGCAGCAGTCCAATAGATCATCACAAGTATTCCTGGCCCTCTGCCCAACTGACTCAGAGCATCACCAGTCGTCTGCATCACTCCTTCAACACAGGACCTCTCTCTCTTTCTCTCTCTCTCTCGCTATCTCTATCTCCCTCTCCCTCCCTCTAGACCGCTGTTCTGTGGAGAGTCTGAAATGGACCAGTTGGGGAAGATCTTTCAGTGAGTACTGGTGGAGTGCTGTGGTTGTTTCGCTGTTAGACTCCGGCCTCAGGGGGTCCTCTCTTACCTCGCCCATGTGACCCGTGTCCTTCCAGAGTCATCGGCCTTCCGTCGGAGGAGGAATGGCCCAAGGACGTCACCATCACCAGAAAACAGTTCCTGCCTCCCATTCACCCTCCAATCACAGACTTTGTTCCGGAGTTGAGCGAGCAGGGGGCGGAGCTCTTGCTGGTGAGGCCTTGACCAATCGTATTTCAGCAAAACAGGAAGTTCTTAATGAGTGGTCATGCAGTAATCGACAGCAGGGGAGCAGAGCCCAACAGCTCCAGTCTGGATTTGTTCTGGATTTTGGGATTTGGCCCTGAAGGGTTTGACATTTAGAAGCTATAACTGTAATCTTATCGAGATAGTGTGGTGGCTAGGGGGTTTCCAGCAGAAGGTTCTAGGTCTGATCATTCAACCGACAGCCATAACCACCCCAGTTAACCCCAGTAGGATTGGTATCTGACTTTATGATTGAATGATGATTGAAACATGAACGAAGTTCTGAATCGCCTGGCCTCTCCGAAATTACAACTTTTAGCTACAACTTTTTTTAACACATTTTCTCTTTACAGGAAATGCTCACCTTTGACCCGCTGCAGAGAATATCTGCTCTGAATGCTCTGGAACATGAATATTTAAAGGAGGAGGAGACCGCGGACACGGAGAGGTGCACGAGGGAGAACGTCGCAGTCCCCTAACCTCAGCTAGCGCCGTCTGACTCGTTACCATGCAAAGGATTTAGGACTCGGGATTATGAGACACACACACACACACACACACACACACACACACACACACACATGCCTACCTACCTACCTACCTACCTACCTACCTACCTACCTACATACGTACGTATGTATTACAAACATACATATAGACTAACAGACAGGCACGCATACTCCCAGTGGATCTCTGATTACAGGCTGAGAATGGAATATGATGATGATGAAGAGGAGGGTATTGAGGGGATCTTCGTCATCTGCTCAACATGTAAACGTTACAAATGATGATTTATGAGTTTTCTGAATGAATAATGTCAGTGTTTTTTGTCGGTCGGGTTCCGCACCAGACGTTGATAAGAGGCGGTCCTTGTATTCCGCGATCATTCCGTTCGGCCTTCGCTGCGTCACTCACTGAGCAGGACGTCTGCCAAGCTAAACATGTGCGTGACCTCACAGTCTCCGCACACACACACACACACACACAGGATGACACAGACCGCCGGTGAACCGTTTGTATTCCGACGTCACCAGCCTCTTATCAAGGTTGAACCCCTCCTGGAAAAACGGACTGACATTGTGTTCACCACGAATGTACCGACGCACAACGTGTGGTTGTGTTTCTGGAGGAGAGGATGTGTTGTACCGATGGTTTCCCTCTTCCTTTTTCATCTGTCGCACCTACTGCCATGAACCCGCACTGCGAAGACCAATTATTAAAGCTGCTCTCACCACGTCTGGCTTCATTTGTGCCGTGTACAGCAGCCGTGTACAGCAGCCGTGTCCCGCTGCGCGTTCGTAGAGAGACGCACGCGTTCCACCCTCTAGCGCACCGCCGGAACCGGCCGGAAACACGACGTCTAATTAAAACGGCTCTTGAGTTCTGTGCTCGCCAGGAAAAGGGTGCCGTAATGCTTCCCTTGGAAGTGGTGGGAAGGCAGAGTGTTGAGGGGTTTCTATGCATGGATGTGGATGTTTTGCACTGACTTCTACTCACGTATGATGGATGGGAGTTGGAAACTGTGGATGGAATGGAAACAAACTTTTCAGGCGAGAACAACACATTGAAAGGCCGCACAGAATGAGGTGCAGAATACTGATATATTTATACTGAAAGGAAATGTATGAATCTGTAATGCAGGAGGGTATTCAGCGACCCAGGAGTAGATTTTACTGGTGTGTTTTCTAGTATATCTCAGCAAGCGTTGTTGTGGCAGCAGTGAACAGGGTTCCTGAATAGGAAATGGTTTGTTTGACGCTAGAATACCAAAATACAAACTTGTGTTGTTTGGGAGCTGCTTGCCGCTTGGTGCTTTTCTCCCTCACCCTGTTATGACAGGCTGCTCGGTGTCACCTGATTCTCCTCCTAATGGAGGTACTCAGCCATGGAGTGGCTGTGGAGGAAGATCTGGCTATTTTTAAAATGCAAGACGGCCTTCTTGAGGATGGACGTGTGGGGCATGTACTATTTCTCGACAGGTTCCTACAGTCATTGAAGCAAACCGAATATTTGCGTATTAGTACAGGAAGACATCATGAAGAGGTCTCATATGACTGAACTGTCTTTGTGTTTTTTGGGATTTAACTCGTGCTACAATTATACTCTTTCTACTCGACAGGCCTGTCTACTAGTTTAAACACTATCTTGCCATTGCTGGAAGCAAATTGGTTTAGCCTATCAAAACATCAAGTTGATGTGACCGAGTTTAAGCCCCTTAGTGAAGAGAGTCTCACCTGCTGGGACAAATCCCATAGAAACATAACGCTGAAGACTAACTCATTCACGTGATAAACAAACCAAGTTCTCTCATATTGGTGTTTTATCAGATTGGTTCTTGGACTCAGAAACAGACTGGAGAGAAACCTGTCTCAACCAGTTCACTCATGTTTCTGACTCCTTGAACCAATCTGATGAAACACCAATACAAAATAACTTGCTTTGTAGGCCTAAATCCGATTTTATTGGAATAGAATGAGACAAATCAAATAAAGCCTTATAAAAAAAGTGTCCCCAAAGCAGGATTGGAATATAAAGGCAGTGTGATAACAGTGTTGGCAACTATTGATGTACAACTTAAAGAATAATTTATCAAAAAAGAATAAACATAGAATCAATGCCCTTCTGTTTAATAGACATCTCAAATTCAACATCGTCAATGTAGGGTCTCATAAACAATCACAATAGTTTCAAAAGTATTCTGTGGAAATGTAAGGAAAATGCAATCTGTGCTGCCTGTGCTTTAGGCTGTCAAAGTTAATCAAAAATATAAACCCCTTCTAAAGCAGTATTACACACAGACAACAGGTTGCAGAAACAGCGCCCTCTAGTTAATGAGCTCCGAGATGTTTGCCATCCGATCCGTTAAAAAACCCGTGAGATGGAAGTGATCATCTCTATGTGAAGTCAGGGCCTATGATTAGACATGCTAAGTGCCCACTGAGAAAACACCTCGATAGGCCTTGCTTATCAACTCCTCCATCATGGATCGGCCTTAATGATTTTAATCTAGACTCATTTATTAATTTGGATTTATGAAAATGGCTAGGCCAGTATTTATTTGAGTAAGGGCACTCGTGTCCTAATTTAAGAAAGTCTATTAGTGAAATAGGTAAAAACTTGTAGACATGACGATTTTTGCTTTCGTTGCTAATTACAGACCTTCTCATGGGTGACTTGGCTTTACAGGCCTATATAATGTGTTTAAATCTTTTATTTAAACCTACCCCCATTGAGTTAAATAATATCCATATTGTTGTCAATTAATTAATGCTAACCCCTCTGGCAGACAGATAATAATGAACATCGACAGGTGAGAGACATATATATATATATATATATATATATATATATATATATATATATATATATATATATATATATATATATATATATCTCCCCCCACAGCCTTAATTGTTACCGCCCTAATTAGGGGGACACGGTTCCCTCCACCATCAGCATCCCCATCCTTCTCCAACCCCCCCCCCCCCCCCCCCCCCCCCCCTCCTCACACACACACACACCCTAACCATCCCCCTCCTCACTGCTGCCGCTGCCTCATAGCCTCATAGCCTCGAAGCCTCATTAGCCTCATAGCCTCGTAGCCGGCTAACAAGGTGGGCATCGCAGGGGGCTGCTAGGAACGGTACCACTTAAGAGCGAGAGCAGAAGAAAAAAAAAAGAAGCCCGTCCTGGAGGAGGGGCGCTGGGCTGGAGGGCTTCCGCCCCCCCAGACCCAGTTTATTGACTCGCTAATTGGAGGAGACGCTGGGAGAGAGAGGCTGGGAGACGAGGCTGCGGTGACCGCGAGACGAGAGGAGGAGATGCAGACTGAAGCACAATGAAGCTGTTGCTCCGCCGCTGCCGAGAGATGCTCTCATCCACCTGAAGAGCAGCGGGACAGCAGAAGGTCCACCGCATCCCGATGGACGTTTCGCCGTGTGGACGGTACCGGAACCGCTGGGGACATCGTCTCAAAGACACGCCGTCGACCGGAGAACTCCGCAACCAGAGGCGTCGTGACAAGTGAAGGATTTTTTTTCCCTCCATCCGTGGATTCTAGTTTCACCTGTTTCCTCCCCTCGCGTCTCCATGGATGAACCGCGGGTGTTTTTCGGCGCGTCCTCCGCGGTGGGCCATGTGGGATCACACTGAGACACAGCCAGGGTACAAGACGTTTCACTGGGATTTCTCCAGAAGCCAATGAAGGTAATGCTGGGAAGAAGAGCCCCGTAGTATGAGACTTCATTCACACCGAAGCTGTTCCTTTTCAAAAAGGGAACATCCTCCATGTGAGCTGTTGCATAATTAGAGTCTCCCGGGTCTCCGGCATCAGAGAGCCTTGATGGTCTGTCATGTCTGTCTGCCAGCTTTGTGGAGGCTGCAGGAAACCGGGTTCTGATAGAGTGACACGCAGAGCCGCGAGATCCAAAGGTTATGAATGAGTCAGTGCAGACTACAGTAGCGGTGCTACCGCTCCCAGAAGGTGTTAATGGCCACTGACCCTGAAGCGGCCAACCTCACACCGTAGTAGCACCGTCAGCACCGGCAGTGTAACAGCGAGCAGAACCCTGAGAGAACCAATTAGGACGGAAATCAAAGCCGTATTTTTTAGCATCAGATATAAATAATTGTGCAGAATTCTCCGGCTGTGCGTGAGGTTCATTCACCTGTTCTCCATCTCCTCCCCGCTACAGCCCGGTCGCTGCCGGCCATAGCTATGCTCCGTTGCCGCGGGTGATCGCCTCGTTCCTGCGTGCTTCCCGTCTTCTGGCCACGATGAGCAGCTCCGGTAACCCCCCCAAACGCAACACCTACCTGATCTCCCTGACGCTGGTCAAGCTCGAGGCTCTGCCAGACGGGGAGCAGGGAGAGGACCAGGACCTGGAGACCCCCCACCCGGGAGCAGACCCCCCAGGTCCGGACCCGGACCCTGAGGAGGTGCCGTGCAGGACCGCCCCCGAAGAGGAGGATGCAGAGAAAAGTGAGGAGGAGGAGGAGGATGATGATGATGAGGAGGAGGAGGAGGAGGAGGTAGAGGAGGAAGAGGAGGAGGAGGAGGAGGAGGAGGAGGTGCCGACCAACAACGGAGGTCTGCCTCCGGACCCCATGTTTCCCCCCCCCCAGGCGAGACCCCCGGGGAGCCTCCAGCTCAGGGAGGCCTGCTTCCGGGCTCCGCCGCCCCCCCCGCTCACTGACTCCATGAGGGCCCTCGAGAGGGGCTTCTTCCCCGAGGGCGGGGTCCGCGGGCGGGAGGGGGCCCGTCCCCGGACCGAGTTCTACCGGGACCCCCCCAGGCTGTTCCTGAAGCGCGAGGACGGGGGCGACCTGAGCAGCAGCCAGTCGCTGCAGCGCTGCAGCGTCTCGCCGGCGTCGCTGTCGCCGCAGGTCGGCCAGCGGCCCCCCGAGGTGCTGCTGAGGTCCCGGGGCCCCCCGGCCGAGCCCCTGTCCTGGTGGGAGAAGAGGGAGGCGCGCCAGAGGCTGCTGGCCTCCGTCAAGACCCTGGACCGACGGGAGCACCGCTACGGGGAGCCGTCGCCGCGGGCGACCACCGCCACGCTGGGGCCGTACCGCGCCTCCTGGGCCGACAGCGACGCCAAGGCCGCCCTGATCCGGCCCGGGTACCCGGCGGGCGCGGCGTACCCGGGCCTGGTCGGGCCCAGGGATCCACCCTCCGCCGGGGACCCCCGGTTCCAGCCGGTGTCCGGGACCCCGCCCCCGGCCGCGCCCGGACCACCCCCTCAGAGGAAGGGCAAGAGCCGCACGCTGGACTACAGCGACCTGAGCGGCCCGGGCGAGGACCCCCGGCTGGGGGGCCCGCGGGCGCCGGCCCGGGACAGGAAGATGCTCAAGTTCATCAGCGGCATCTTCACCAAGAGCACGGGGACGGGGCCGCCGGTGGCCGCGCCCCCCAGCGCCCTGTACCCCCCCGTGGAGCGCTGCTCCAGCGAGGACGAAGGTAAACCCGCCCCCACCACCACCACCATCACCAGCAGCCGGGTCCCCGGCTCAGACCGCCGGTCGTGTGTTCGCTGTAGTCACTGGTCACTGGGTAGCCTACAGCCTGTAGCAGGCCTACAGCTGTAGACGTGAAGCGGTGCAACAGCCTGTATGGTAACGTGTCTGATGTCTCCTCTCCACTCGGTTGGCTTTGGGAAGAGGACAGCCTGTATGCTAACGTTAGCATGTCTCCCCTCCACCCTGGTGACTTTAGAGAGAGGACAGCCTGTATGCTAACGTTAGCATGTCTCCTATCCTCTCTGGTGGCTTTAGAGAGAGGACAGCCTGTATGCTAACGTTAGCATGTCTCCTGTCCACCCTGGTGACTTTAGAGAGAGGACAGCCTGTATGCTAACGTTAGCATGTCTCCTGTCCACCCTGGTGACTTTAGAGAGAGGACAGCCTGTATGCTAACGTTAGCATGTCTCCTGTCCTCTCTGGTGGCTTTAGAGAGAGGACAGCCTGTATGCTAACGTTAGCATGTCTCCCCTCCACCCTGGTGGCTTTAGAGAGAGGACAGCCTGTATGCTAACGTTAGCATGTCTCCTATCCTCTCTGGTGGCTTTAGAGAGAGGACAGCCTGTATGCTAACGTTAGCATGTCTCCTGTCCTCTCTGGTGGCTTTAGAGAGAGGACAGCCTGTATGCTAACGTTAGCATGTCTCCTGTCCACCCTGGTGACTTTAGAGAGAGGACAGCCTGTATGCTAACGTTAGCATGTCTCCTGTCCTCTCTGGTGGCTTTAGAGAGAGGACAGCCTGTATGCTAACGTTAGCATGTCTCCTGTCCTCTCTGGTGGCTTTAGAGAGAGGACAGCCTGTATGCTAACGTTAGCATGTCTCCCCTCCACCCTGGTGACTTTAGAGAGAGGACAGCCTGTATGCTAACGTTAGCATGTCTCCCCTCCACCCTGGTGGCTTTAGAGAGAGGACAGCCTGTATGCTAACGTTAGCATGTCTCCTGTCCACCCTGGTGACTTTAGAGAGAGGACAGCCTGTATGCTAACGTTAGCATGTCTCCCCTCCACCCTGGTGACTTTAGAGAGAGGACAGCCTGTATGCTAACGTTAGCATGTCTCCTGTCCTCTCTGGTGGCGTAAGAGAGAGGACAGCCTGTATGCTAACGTTAGCATGTCTCCTATCCTCTCTGGTGGCTTTAGAGAGAGGACAGCCTGTATGCTAACGTTAGCATGTCTCCTGTCCTCTCTGGTGGCTTTAGAGAGAGGACAGCCTGTATGCTAACGTTAGCATGTCTCCCCTCCACCCTGGTGACTTTAGAGAGAGGACAGCCTGTATGCTAACGTTAGCATGTCTCCTGTCCTCTCTGGTGGCTTTAGAGAGAGGACAGCCTGTATGCTAACGTTAGCATGTCTCCCCTCCACCCTGGTGACTTTAGAGAGAGGACAGCCTGTATGCTAACGTTAGCATGTCTCCTGTCCTCTCTGGTGGCTTTAGAGAGAGGACAGCCTGTATGCTAACGTTAGCATGTCTCCTCTCCACCCTGGTGACTTTAGAGAGAGGACAGCCTGTATGCTAACGTTAGCATGTCTCCTGTCCTCTCTGGTGACTTTAGAGGGAGGACAGCCTGTATGCTAACGTTAGCATGTCTCCCCTCCACCCTGGTGACTTTAGAGAGAGGACAGCCTGTATGCTAACGTTAGCATGTCTCCTGTCCACCCTGGTGACTTTAGAGAGAGGACAGCCTGTATGCTAACGTTAGCATGTCTCCTGTCGTCTCTGGTGGCTTTAGAGAGAGGACAGCCTGTATGCTAACGTTAGCATGTCTCCTGTCCTCTCTGGTGGCTTTAGAGAGAGGACAGCCTGTATGCTAACGTTAGCATGTCTCCCCTCCACCCTGGTGACTTTAGAGAGAGGACAGCCTGTATGTTAACGTTAGCATGTCTCCTGTCCACCCTGGTGACTTTAGAGAGAGGACAGCCTGTATGCTAACGTTAGCATGTCTCCTGTCCTCTCTGGTGGCTTTAGAGAGAGGACAGCCTGTATGCTAACGTTAGCATGTCTCCTCTCCACCCTGGTGCCTTTAGAGAGAGGACAGCCTGTATGCTAACATTAGCATGTCTCCTGTCCTCTCTGGTGGCTTTAGAGAGAGGACAGCCTGTATGCTAACGTTAGCATGTCTCTTCTCCACTCTGGTGGCTTTAGTAGATGCCAACCCAGCCCAGGGATCGTTCCTCTTTGGGCGGAGGTCCTGCATTAGGATGGGCGGCTGTCTGCAGCACATAAGAGCCCCATCAATGGGGCTTTTCAGACACGATGTAAGTGCGATATAAGCGCTGGTCCAGTCGTAGGCTAGGACCTCGAGTGCAGATGCAAAGCAAAGACTAGGATGCAAATTAGGTTGAGTGGCTATTAGGTAGTACGGACCTCTGGCTGTTTATAGGGAGAACACATAAAAGCAAGCAAATGAGTCTGAGAGCTTTTAACCAGCCCAGACGATGTTTTGACTTAGCGGGACCTTTAATATGTTACAAGTACCGGTAGAAGATCATAGTCTGGATCAGGTTCAGAGGCAGTGAGGAGGTAATGAGATGACATCTCTGTGTTGAGCTGATTCAGACTGTCAAGTAGTGCTTCTCCATCCAATGTATACACAAATATATATATATTTACAGTATATTGATTTATATGATAACGGGTTATCGACTACCAATGTGTTGCCTGGCTGTCTGTTTGCTTCTCATATGAGATCCAAAGCACCTCAGTGTCTTTCTAGCAGAAGACTTTAAACTTTGATTTGAATCCTAAACATTAAAGTTTTCATTTTGACTCTAAGTACAGTGTAGATGACAGCAGCCCAGGTAAAGTGTGTACCTGTACCCGAGCGTTTGTGTGAGTCAGTGTTCAAATAGTGTCAGTGGTCCATTGAGGGGTAGTCGTGGGATATCTGCTCTGATTGGGCCGGAGGAGAGAAGCGTGAATAATTAGGTTGAGCAGAGACAGCCGGACCGCAGGAAGCGCGAGGGGACAGGAGAGAGGCCACTTCCTGCTGGGAGCGGAGTCTCACCCTCCAAATGGAGCTCATTCATTCAGATGTTCAGCAGCAGCATAATAAGGACACGTTCCGGTGTGTGTTTCACACAGTGAGTGTGTGTTTCGCACAGTGAGTGTGCGTTTAATACATTTTTAGTGTGTGTTTAATACTGTTAGTGTGTGTTTAATACACTTAGTGTGTGTTTAATACTGTTATTGTGCGTTTAATACATTTTTAGTGTGTGTTTAATACAGTTAGTGTGTGTTTAATACACTAAGTGTGTGTTTAATACTGTTAGTGTGCGTTTAATACACTTAGTGTGTGTTTAATACAGTCTTAGTGTGTTTAATACAGTTAGTTTGTGTTTGATACACTTAGTGTGTGTCTAACAAAGTCAGTGTGTTATATAATTTCTGTGTATTTAATACACTGAGTGTGTTTAACATGGTTAGTGTGTGTTAAATACAGTAATTGTGTTTATAATGCAGTTAGTGTGTGTTAAATGCAGTTAGTGTGTGTTAAACACAGTTAATGTGTGTTTAATACAATTAGTCTGTTTATAATACAGTTATTACGTTTATAATACAGTTAGTGTGTGTTAAATACAGTTGGTGTGTGTTTAACACAGGTAGTGTTTGTTGAACACGTCTAATTTGTGTTAAATACAGGTGGTTAGAGTGTGTTAAATAAAGTTAGTGTGTCATTAGTACTGGTAATGTGTATTTAATAGTTAGAGTGTGTTTAACACGTGTGTTAAACATATCCAGTGTGTGTTAAACACATCCAGCGTGTGTTTAATCCGGTTATTCTGTGTTTAATACAAAGCTTTGGGTGTCCCCGACAGGGAAACATTAGTCGTTACACATGTACTACATTTCACAGAGCATCACCTGCTTACACAAACACACACACATGGGCGCACGGGCGCACGCACACACACACACACACACACACACACACACACACACACACACCTAAGCACCTACACACCTACACAACTACACACACACACAAACACACACACACCTACACACACACATACACACACACACACACACACACACACACACACATACACTCATTGATTAAGAAAATTCTCCCACACACACACTCTCACACACACACAAACACACACACACACACACACACACAAGCACAAGCACACACACAAACACAGGTTCATTGATTAGAACAATTTTCACACACACACACACACACACACACACACACACACACACACACACACGCGTGCTCCGTCCATACCATGCTTTATTTCATAGCGAGCTGCGCAGGAGGCCTCTGGAAAAAAAATCAGTTGCCATGGCAACAGCCATCCCTGAGTGGTGGGTGTTTGGAGGTCTGTGTGATGCCGCCGCTGACGGACGGATGGCATGGGGGATGTGAGGAGGAGGAGGGAAAAGCCCCGCAAGATGGCGGCCGGAGGGGTGTGTGTGTGTGTGTGTGTGTGGGGGGGGAGGGGGGGCTCGCTCCAGTAGTCCCCGTCGTTCGCCAGCGGCCGTCTGTCCTCTCCTCCAAAGGTTAGACTCCGGCGCCTCGGCCAATCACACGCCGGGAACCTCTCCCTGGTGTTCTGGCATGAGCCCCGTTTTAATAATGGCCGTATTGTTTGGGTTGTATTTTAGAATCTCTGCTGCCTTGAGTCTACGGGGGCTGTGGCTGTATGCTGGAGGGTCAGGGTATGAAGGCAGCCTTGTCCGTTATCTGTTTGACTACCAGAGCCGTTAAGGCTTATATGTGGGATTGAACCCACAACCTTCTGCCCGCCCTTGTTTCAGTCGTGTTTCAGTCGTGTTTCAGCCATGCTATTCTAACTCTTCTGAAAACAACATTCACCTCCAAGTCGTCGAAGGGGTGCTTCTGTTTGTGAAGAGTTCCCTCATCTAGTGGAAGAGCAGGGGGCGGCAGATAGCTCCGGAGGTAGAGTTAGTTGGCTAGTTACAAGAAAGTTGCTTATGTTTCGATCCCCGGCTTCTCCTCGCTGCGTGCGCTGAGGTGTCCCTGAGCAAGACGCCTCACCCTGACTGCTCCCGACCAGCTGGCTGTCGCCCTGCGTGGTTGACACCACCGTCGCTGTGTGAATGTATGCATGATCGGGTGAACGTTAGGCAATATTGTGAAACGCTTTGAGTGGCCGCTGGTTAGAAAAGCGCGGTATAAATGCATTCCATTTACCATTTACCATAAGAGCATCCGAGGTTCAAGGCTGGTCATCAGTAGTGAATGAGAATCTTTCTCTGTTGTACCAGGTTTCCAGAGGGCATTCTGCTGGTGATCAGCCCATGTTGTTACTGCCTGTCCAACAATACAAATGGATTTTTAATGAAATTACTTTAATTGATTCACCTCATGATTCGATAATGTACGTTATGTATATCTATCCCCAGTAAGCCCATCGATTCTCCTATCGATTCTATACAGTGTGCTTAAGCATTTATAATTAACCTCATTGATCGAATGGCTCCCAGCGCTGTATACTGAAGAGTAGCTACAGTATATATATGAATATATACATCCACATACACAATCTGTGTATATATGCGACAGTGTATGGTAAATCTAACACCTGTGGTCTGTGTCTTATTATATGTTGTGCGTCCTGGCACTGGCAAATAGTCCTTAGCATCGTGTAGCATTATCCTAGCTATCTTTGTTGTATACGGGGAATGGGTTAACCTAGTGATCGTTAGTGCTTGGCACTCTACGAACATCCTTACTCTACCGACAGCGATATATTGTTGTTTCTCCTTCTCCTGACAAATGTAAGACGCTTTGGATAAATGCGTCTGCTTAACGCCCTGAAGGTAAATGTGAATGTGTCTGCCAGCGGGGTGGGGTGGGTGCAGTCGCTCTGAGGTGGTGATGGTTCCAACAGGGAGGAGGAGGTTGGGTGGAGGGTCAAAGGGTGTGTGTCTCGTCCCTTCAGCCCCCCCCCTCGCCAGCAGATCCCACTCAGCCCCCCTCGTCAGTGGAGGGGAACTAATGAGCGTTTACTGCTGAGGGCTGTTAAGTCTTACATTAAAAAGCTGCGTAATCCACCGCTTGGAATGCTTCGATACAGCGAGCGTCAATGGTTTCATTAATCCCATTCTGTTGGGTGATGTTATTTTACTGGGCTGGAAACCACACAAAGCCATCCTCACAATGCCCTCTTGTTAAGTATCTTTCTTTCTTTCATTCTCTCCTTCTGTCCTTCTGTCCTTCTGTCTTCCTTCACCAGCGGGGTGTGCCAGTCAGGACTGGACTTTCAAGCAGACCGTGCAGGAGCTTCACCTGGTAAGAGTCCAGACAGTGGGCCACAGCCAAGGGGCGGTCTGAAGACAGCCTGACAATAACGCCAGTGTGTCTGTGTATTGTGTGTGTGCGTGCGTGCGTGCGTGCGTGTGGGTGTGTGTGTCGGTGTCTGTCCCTCTCTGTGTCTGTGTGTGTCTGTGCGTGTGTGTGTGTCTGATTCTGTCTCTGTCTCTGTCTCTCTCTCGGTTTGTGTGTGTCTGCGTGTGTGCGTGCGTGCATGTGCCTGTGTGTGCGTGTCTGTATCTGTGTGTGCGTATGTGCTTCTGTACACGTGTATGCGCGCGCGTGGGTGCGTGTCTGATTATGTCTCTGTCTCTCTCTCGGTTTGTGTGTGTCTGCGTGTGTGCGTGCGTGCGTGCGTGTGGGTGTGTGTGTCGGTGTCTGTCCCTCTCTGTGTCTGTGTGTGTCTGTGCGTGTGTGTGTGTCTGATTCTGTCTCTGTCTCTGTCTCTCTCTCGGTTTGTGTGTGTCTGCGTGTGTGCGTGCGTGCATGTGCCTGTGTGTGCGTGTCTGTATCTGTGGGTGTGTATGTGCTTCTGTACGCGTGTATGCGCGCGCGTGGGTGCGTGTCTGATTATGTCTCTGTCTCTCTCTCGGTTTGTGTGTGTCTGCGTGTGTGTGTGCGTGCATGTGCGTGTGTGTGCGTGTCTGTATCTGTGTGTGCGTATGTGCTTCTGTACGCGTGTGTGTGTGCGTGTCTGATTCTGTCTCTGTCTCTGTCTCTCTCTGGGTTTGTGTGTGTCTGCGTGTGTGCGTGTCTGTATCTGTGTGTGCGTATGTGCTTCTGTACGCGTGTGTGTGTGCGTGTCTGATTCTGTCTCTGTCTCTGTCTCTCTCTGGGTTTGTGTGTGTGTGTGCGTGCGTGCGCGTGTGTGTGTGTGTGTGTGCGTGTGCCTTCTCTCCAGGGGGTGCTCGGAGGACTCTGCAGTGGAAAGTCTGCCCTGGTTCACAGACACATGACGGGGAGCTACTTGCCGTCTGAGAACCCTGACGGTTCGTACTCGCGACCCTGATC
This sequence comes from Pollachius pollachius, assembly GCF_949987615.1. NCBI lineage: Eukaryota > Metazoa > Chordata > Actinopteri > Gadiformes > Gadidae > Pollachius > Pollachius pollachius. The sequence continues at coordinate 19,118,449 of NC_136945.1, read as the reverse complement.
CGTCCATTCTGTGAGACGCCGAGCCCGGTGTCCCACTAACGTAATGAGATGTAAGGAAGCTCTGTTTCTGGTCCCCACAGGGCGCCAGTACATCAAGGAGATGCTGGTGGACGGCCAGAGTCATCTGCTGGTGATCAGAGAGGAGACGGGGCCGCCAGATGCTCAGGTGACTCCAACATGGCAACGCAGATGAGCGTCACAGGCCGCTGTCTTGTGGCTGTAGGACAGCGGTTCTCAAACTTTGAGAACCACTGTCCTTTTTCGACTGAGTATCCCCCCCTTCACCGGCACAATTTTTTTTAAAAAGAACATCAATAATGTATATGCGTTCTATTTGGCAATGTTGATATGAATATTAAAAGGGTGCAAATACTCCATGCAAATGCTTCATGCAACTGTTGGCTCATTTCTCCCCGACAAATGAAGCCCAACGCCAGGGGAGGATCAGACCGTGTAGAGGGGAATCCATTAAAGTATATTACTCATGAAGCTGACAACATTTTGGTCTTTCTGGTTGCGCTTTCTTTTTCACAGATTCTCCTTTGTCCTTCCGAATTACCGAATTACGTTTCAACAACCATTTTCTCCATTTTCTCCATTTTCTATTGTCTAGCTTTCAGAACAGTTTTTTCTGTTTTTTATTTTCTGAGTACCCCCTGCACTAGTCCAAAGAACCCCTCAGGGTACGGCTACCTCCATTTGAGCACCACTGTTGTGTTGCGGAACGTCTGCTCTTGAGTCCCTCAGAGCTCCCCCCCGTTCCTCCGTCTGACCTCTGACCTCTGCCCTCCGCCCGCCCCCAGTTCGCCTGCTGGGTGGACGCGGTGATCCTGGTGTTCAGCCTGGAGAACGAGGCCAGCTTCCAGGAGGTGTACCGCAACTACCACCAGCTCAGCACGCTCCGGCCCATCGCGGAGATCGCCTTCATCGTGGTCGGCTCTCAGGGTGAGAGAACCGCCCGACTCCATTATTAACGGCATGGAAACCCTGTGAGCTTTCAAACTAAAAGGTTCATTTGAATGGGACCAGAGGGTCTCGTTCAAGTTAGTGTTTGTATGCACTTAAAAAATAGTACTTAGCATCGTGCAGAATTGTATCCTAGCTGTCGTTGGTGTGCACAGGGAATGAGTTCACCTAGCGACTGTTACTGCTTGGCACATTCCTTACTGTACCGACAGCGATATATTGTCGTTTCTCCGTCTTCTGACAAATGGACTTATTGTGAGTCGCTTTGGATAAAAGTGTCTGCTAAATGCCCTGAATGTATATGAATGAGGTGCCCCCCCCACACCACTCATCTACTGAGATTGCTGCTGTAACACCTCAGGATGAATAATAATCAACAGACTGAAACAGAAGTTGAGGTTCGCCCTAAACGTAATGTATGCTGGTGACGTTGCAGATAAGATCAGCAGCAGCAACCCGCGGGTCATCGGCGATGCCCGCGCCCGCCAGCTGTGCTCGGACGTGCGGCGCTGCACCTACTACGAGACGTGCGCCACGTACGGCCTGAACATCAACCGCGTCTTCACCGACGGTCCGTTCCTCCCCGTCGCCCTCCATTCATCCCTTCATAAAGCTATAGATGTTCCGATACCGAGTATATACCGATACAGCATCTAGCATTGTTACTACTGATAGCACTTGTTCTTATTGAAGGGTTCTCTTACAATGAAAGCAATGGTCGGTTCACTTACTGTCTGCAATTTTATTTCAATATCATTTACACTTATAATCTATAATTATAATAATACATTTGTATTCTTGTACTTTAGCGTGAGCATCCATGTTTTTCCGACTTGGTGGCTCGAACTTTCGACTTCCGACGAACGTTAACGAACGCAGCATAACACAATAACTGGTATCGGTATCGATACCGCCGGGTACACATCGAGTACACATCGGATACACACCGGATACACACTGGGTTAACACCGGATACACACCAGATACACACTGGATACACACCGGGTTCACACCGGGTTCACACCGGGTTCACTCGCAGGCCAACGCTTAGCTTTTCTGTTTTGCTCCACAGCTGCTCAGAAGATCATGGCGGCCAAAAAGCAAGCGGCGCTATTGGCCTCCTGCAAGTCCCTCCCCAACTCCCCCAGCCACTCAGAGGGCTCCACGCCGGTGTCGGGGGTGTTCCCTGGCCAGGTGAGACTCCGCCTCCCTCGCTCTGTCGCCTCCCCTCCAACATACACATACACAATACAAATACACATACACAACACAAATAAACATACACAATACAAATACACATACACAATACAAATACACATACACAACACAAATAAACATACACAATACAAATACACATACACAACACAAATACACATACACAATACAAATACACATACACAACACAAATACACATACACAATACAAATAAACATACACAATACAAATACACATGCACAATACAAATACAGAATACAATACACAATAACAATACAAATACACAAACACAATACAAATACACATGCACAATACAAATACACATGCACAATACAAATACAGAATACAATAACAATACAAATACACATACACAATACAAATACACATACACAATACAAATACACATACACAACACAAATACACGTACACAACACAAATAAACATACACAATACAAATACACATACACAATACAAATACACATACACAACACAAATACACATACACAATACAAATAAACATACACAATACAAATACACATGCACAATACAAATACAGAATACAATACACAATAACAATACAAATACACATACACAATACAAATACACATACACAATACAAATACACATACACAATACAAATACACAATACAATACACAATAACAATACAAATACACAATAACAATACTAATACACAATACAAATAAAAATAAACAATACAAATACACAATACTTATACACAATACAAATAAAAATACACAATGCATACACAATACTAAGACACAATAAAAATACACAATACACAAAACAAGTACAAAACACATACACAATCCAAATATGGGCGTGCGTTCTGCTTTGTATCCTCCCCCCCCGCCCCAGGCCAGTAACGGCGGGCAGAGCAGCGACTACTCCTCCTCCCTGCCCTCCACGCCCGTCATCAGCCACAAGGACCTGTGTGCCCGCCAGGCCCGGGGGGCGGGGCCCGAGGACGGCTCCGCCCCCGGCGCCGCCGCCGCCGCCGCCGCCCAGCGCAGCGCCGCCCCGCGGAGACGCACGCCCCGCTTCACGGTGAGGACCCCGCCCCCCCTCTGGGGGCCCCTAGGGGCCGAGGGGGGGGTGTGTTCTGTGAGTAACGGCGGTGTTGGGGCGGGGGCGTTGTGTGTGCAGGGCCGGCGGGGCAGCGACTCCAACCGGAGGAGCGCCGACAGCACGGGGGACCTGGGCAGCGGACGCTCCATCCCCGTCAAGCAGGTAGGGGCCCGGGGTGGGGCAGGTAGGGGCCCGGGGTGGGGGCAGGTAGGGGCCCGGGGTGGGGGCAGGTAGGGGCCCCGGGTTGGGGCAGGTATGGGCCCGAGGGGGGGGCAGGTAGGGGCCCGGGGTGGGGCAGGTAGGGGCCCGAGGGGGGGGCAGGTAGGGGCCCCGGTGGGGGGGCAGGTAGGGGCCCGGGGTGGGGCAGGTAGGGGCCCGGGGTGGGGGCAGGTAGGGGCCCGGGGTGGGGGCAGGTAGGGGCCCCGGGTTGGGGCAGGTATGGGCCCGAGGGGGGGGCAGGTAGGGGCCCGGGGTGGGGCAGGTAGGGGCCCGAGGGGGGGGCAGGTAGGGGCCCCGGTGGGGGGGCAGGTAGGGGCCCGGGGTGGGGCAGGTAGGGGCCCCGGGTTGGGGCAGGTATGGGCCCGAGGGGGGGGCAGGTAGGGGCCCCGGGGTGGGGCAGGTAGGGGCCCCGGGGTGGGGCAGGTAGGGGCCCGGGGTGGGGGCAGGTAGGGGCCCGGGGTGGGGCAGGTAGGGGACCGGGGGGGCAGGTAGGGGGCCGGGGTGGGGGCAGGTAGGGGCCCGAGGGGGGGGCAGGTAGGGGCCCCGGGGTGGGGCAGGTAGGGGCCCCGGGGGGGGGGGGCAGGTAGGGGCCCGGGGGGGGGGCAGGTAGGGCCCGAGGGGGGGGGGAGGGAAGGGCCCGGGGGGTGGGGCAGGTAGGGGCCCGGGGTGGGGCAGGTAGGGGCCCCGGGGTGGGGCAGGTAGGGGCCCCGGGGGGGGGGGCAGGTAGGGGCCCGGGGGGGGGGCAGGTAGGGCCCGAGGGGGGGGGGAGGGAGGGGCCCGGGGTGGGGCAGGTAGGGGCCCCGGGGTGGGGCAGGGAGGGGCCCAGGGGGGCAGGTAGGGGCCCGGGGTGGGGCAGGGAGGGGCCCGGGGTGGGGCAGGTAGGGGCCTGGGGTGGGGCAGGTAGGGGCCCGGGGTGGGGCAGGTAGGGGCCCCGGGGTGGGGCAGGTAGGGGCCCGAGGGGGGCAGGTAGGGGCCCGAGAGGGGGGTGGGGGCTGAGAATGACCTCACTTCACTAATGCACATTAGATGTGCAGGAACCGTTTAGTTCTGTGCAGTAATCACTTATATATAAATATATATATAACTATAACAGAAGATGAATAGATGCAGTCTTTTGGCAGTGGGGGCTGCTGGCCTCAGTCCCCACCCTCCAGAGTGAGGTCTTGTTAAAGGCGTCTTTGTGTCCTGCCCCCCCCCCCAGGGCTTTCTGCTGAAGCGAAGCGGGAACTCGCTGAACAAAGAGTGGAAGAAGAAGTACGTCGCTCTGTCCAACGACGGCATCCTGTCCTACCACCCCAGCGTCAACGTGAGCCCGCGGCGCACTGACACACGGAGAACCATGCGCACACACGAAACACAGGCACAGTGCACACGCACAATAGACATGCACAAATACACAATGCAAATACAACTACACAGTACAAATACAAATACATAATACACAATACAAAAAGAAACGCACAATACAAATACAAACAATACACATACACAATACAAGTACAAATGTACAAAACAAATACGGGAAACAATACACGTACACAATACAATTACACGATACAAATACGCAAAGCAATACACATGCACAATACAATTACACGATACAAATACAAATACACAATACAGGTACACGAAACAAATTCAAATACACAATACAAATACAAAACATTACAAATATACAATACAAATACAAATACACAGTACAGGTACACAAAACAAATTCAAATACACAATACAAATACAAAACATTACAAATATACAATACAAATACAAATACACAGTACAGGTACACAAAACAAATTCAAATACACAATACGAATGCAAAACATTACAAATGTATAATACAAATACAAATACACAATACAAGTACAGAAAAACAAATTCAAATACACAATACAAATACAAAACATTACAAATATACAATACAAATTCAAATACACAATACAAATACAAAACAACACACATGTTCAACCCAAATACAAAACACATATGCAACATGCTCCATAAAGATACGCTCAAAGTGTGTGCTATGATAGCCTTGGTGTGATGCATTCTGGGCCGGCTCCACTACAGGACTACATGCTGAACGGCCCCGGGAAGGAGATAGACCTGCTGCGCGTCACTGTGAAGGTGCCGGGGAAGAGACCCCCCCGTGCGGGGCCCCCCTGCGGCCCCCCGCTTGGGGTCAACGGGAGAGCGAAGGAGGGGCCGGACGTCACCCAGCCAGGTCAGGGCAGACCCCCCCCCCCCCCGTCAGGTGGTGTACTGTGTTCTGTGTGGATGGGATTAGGACTAGGCGGAGAGATTATATCTCTGGGAACGCCCTGGGATCCCACCGTCAGAGCTGGTCATTGGGGCCCACGAAAGGGAAGTCTGGGGCCCGACCCTGGATAAGCGGGTTGGAAGATGAGATGAGAGATGAGATGAGAGATGAGATGAGAGATGAGATGAGATGAGAGATGAGAGATAAGAGATGAGATGAGAGATGAGATGAGATGAGAGATGAGAGATGAGATGAGAGATGAGATGAGAGATGAGATGAGAGATGAGATGAGAGATGAGATGAGAGATGAGGTGAGAGATGAGGTGAGAGATGAGATGAGAGATGAGATGAGAGATGAGATAAGAGATGAGATGGGAGATAAGAGATGAGATGAGATGAGAGATGAGAAGAGAGATGAGATGAGAGATGAGGTGAGAGATGAGATGAGATGAGAGATGAGAAGAGAGATGACAGATGAGATGAGAGGTGAGATGAGAGATGAGAGGTGAGATGAGATGAGAGATGAGATGAGAGATGAGAGATGAGATGAGAGATGAGAGGTGAGATGAGCAGAGCGGGTTGGCTGGTAACCGGAAGGTTGCTAGTTCCCCGGCTCCTCCGAGCTGAGTGTCAAGGTGTCCCTGAGCAAGGCACCTCACCCTGACTGCTCCTGACACCTTGTGTGGTCGACTCCGCCCCTGGTGTATGAATGTGTTCATGAATGTGTTCATGAATGTGTTCATGAATGGGTGAATGTTAGGCAGTATTATAAAGCCCTTGTGGCCGCTAGTTAGAAACACGCTGTATAAATGCATTCTGTTTACCATTTAAAGGGCGCTTTGTTCTTGGTTGTGTGTTTTAGACATGGAGGGCGTGTCCAGCTCATCGTCCACGAGGGACGCGGCCGGGACGTCCCCGCCGTCTGACAGGAAGAAGCATCGCAGGAAGAAGAGCCTGAACCAGAAGGGGGACTCGGCTGCCGGCCAATCAGATGGTAACGCTTCAAATTTATGACCTAATTTCCTGCTGCCTGAGATCGAAACCTAATTGATAATTGCAAAGCCAGAAGCAATGAGAGTAAAGAGTAATGAGGTTTTAATGAAGTTTGACTAATCGTGAACCGCTGTCTGTACTCTCCTCTCTCCTTCCTTCTCTCCTCTCCCGGATATTCTGCGACATTTGCTATTGTAAGCCAAGCGAAAAATGTGGAAACTAAAAAGCTTTGGCAGCTTAAGAAACATAAACAAGACAGGTAATGCAGTTGCGTCCGCCCCTCTCCCTATTCTGTGACCCGGCCATCTGTGTACTTGTTTGTTGTGTTTGTTGTTTAGTGCTGCGTTACGTAACGACGCTCATTCTCCATACAAAGCTTATATTCTGCCTTGGCCCAGCCCCAGTACATCTCTCCATTATTTCATATTACTGAACGCAATCATTTCCGTTCCTGTGTTCATAACACAGTCATGTCAAGTTGTTTGCAGTCATTTCCTACCAACCTGCAACTCAAAGAATTCAACATGCTTTTATTTTGTTTAATGTGATGTAATTCATGGTTTCAATCGACAATAATGTTTAAATCTAGACATGCCCATTCTCTGTTACACCTAGGCCTGCTACAGCCCTCATTGCATACCCTTTACTCTACCATGTATCATGCATACGTAGTGAGCATGCTTGAACAATTGTCATAGTTACCACATTATATTTCCCCGCTGACATTTTAAGGATGAGTGGACAGGTGTCGGCTGTGAACAGGAATACGTTCCTGTCGACTGCAGAATATAAACACATAGATGACAGATAAACGGCTCACGGCTCCGTTCTCCCTGGGGGGCTTTCACCGCCTGACAGCAGAACGCGTCAGCGCGGAGGCAAACGCAGTAGTAAAAACAGACATTCACACCGACCGCTCCGCATTCTAGGGCTGCTAGATCATGGAAGGAAATCATCATCACGGTTATTTTGGTGAATATTGAAATCACGATCATTCAAAGGATTATTTTTGAGTTTGAAAACATGATGTATTTATTCAGCAATTCTCTCCAAAAAAAACACTTTGCAACTGATAACTGAAAAATCCCCTTAACAAATACACAAAATCTTCAAATCGAAAATAATGTACAGATATTTATACAGATGTTACAGATGTAGATGCGATTTCTATGAAACATTACCTGAATAAAAAGAATATACTTAAAAAATAAATAATAGTTTAAATTCGATTATATATCAATTACCCAAAATTCACCCCAAAATCACGATGAACTGCACAGCCCTTCCACCGTACCACACCCAAACCCTGTGTGTGTTCCGTCCCGCCAGACGAGGACAACTTTGACTTTCTGGTGGTGTCCAGCGCGGGCCAGACATGGCACTTCGAGGCGCACGCTGCGGAGGAGCGTGACGCGTGGGTGTCCGCCATCGAGAGCCAGATCCTGGCTCGCCTCCAGCTCTGTGAGAGCAGCAAAAACAAGGCAGGAGGAATACATCACACTACGCAAACACCTACCGCCGCCCCCGTGGCGGCCGTGACTGAGATCTAGCCCTCGTATATGGAAACCCAGCTCCCGTTGTTCACCAAACTTTTTGCAAGAATACAACATTTCATTCAAAGCATCAGAATCGGAATGACTTTTTTTACATTCTTATTGCCTCAAAGTACACAAGAGTACAATTCTTATGCCTGGAACCTCAACACACACATAGCAGCAACCATACATTATAAAGTGAATAGATATTTAAAAATATATAAAATAAGTTTAAATAAGGAACAGAAATAAGGAACAGAAATAAGGAACAGAAATGTTAAGTGATTAAGTGGTAGAGTACCAGCATCGGTACGTCAAACGGGCTCAACGTGTACTACCCCAAGCAGGCCTCCGGGGCTGTTTTGACGGCTCTGTTTGTGTCGCCTCCTCCTTGTTCTCCTCCTCATTCTCTCTCCCCTCGTCTGTCTGCAGATCCGCAACAACAGCGGCAGTGAGGCGGAGGCCCTCCAGGCCATCCGCAACGCCCGGGGGAACAGCTTCTGTGTGGACTGCGACGCCCCGAGTCAGTCCTACCTCCGCACTCTTCATCTCTCTGACAACATTTACCTTTACTTTTACATTCAGGGCATTCAGCAGACGCTTTTACACAAAGCGACTTAATAAGTACATTTGTCAGATGGAAGGGAACGAACAATATATCTCTGTCGGTGCAGTAAGGATGTTCATAGAACCAAATGCCAAGCACTAACAATCTCTAGGTTAACCCATTCCCCGCATACAACAGGGATAGCTAGGCTAAGATGTTACACGATGCTAAGTACTATTTTGAAGTGCCAGGACTTACAACATACAATAAGTGTGTACATTAAGTGCCAAGACATACAACATACAATAAGTGTGTACATTAAGTGCCAGGACGTACAACATACATTAAATGTGTGTACATTAATTGCCAGGACGTACAACATACAATAAGTGTTTACATTAAGTGCCAGGATGTACAACATACATTAAATGTGTGTACATTAAGTGCCAGGACGTACAACACAAAATAAGTGTTTACATTAAGTTCCAGGACGTACAACATACAATAAGTGTTAACATTAAGTGCCAGGACGTACAACATACATTAATGTGTGTACATTAAGTGCCAGGACGTACAACATACATTAATGTGTGTACATTAAGTGCCAGGACGTACAACATACATTAAATGTGTTTACATCAAGTGCCAGGACGTAAGACACACAATAAGCGTACACAAAGTGCCGTACAACTTCTCCTGTCGCCGTGCGGTCCGTCTCCCAGTCTAACCTGGTTCTGGTCCTCCCCCTCTCCCCGTCTCCCCCAGACCCCACCTGGGCCAGCCTGAACCTGGGGGCGCTGATCTGCATCGAGTGCTCCGGGATCCACCGGAACCTGGGCACCCACCTGTCGCGGGTGCGCTCCCTGGATCTGGACGACCTGCCCAGGGAGCTGACCCTGGTGCTGGCCTCCATCGGGAACCACCTGGCCAACAGCATCTGGGAGGGGCGCACCTTCGGCCGCCACAAGCCGCTGCCCGACGCCTCCCGGTGGGTGGAGCAGCGGTGGGGTGGGGTTGAAGTGGTGATGATATAGTGTTTGGGTGGTGGTGATGGGGTGGTGTTGAGGTGGTCTTAGGGTGGTGATGATATAGTGTTTGGGTGGTGTTGAGGTGGTGGTGATGGGGTGGTGTTGAGGTGGTGTTAGGGTGGTGATGATATAGTGTTTGGGTGGTGTTGAGGTGGTGGTGATGGGGTGGTGTTGAGGTGGTGTTAGGGTGGTGATGATATAGTGTTTGGGTGGTGGTGATGGGGTGGTGTTGAGGTGGTGTTAGGGTGGTGATGATATAGTGTTTGGGTGGTGGTGATGGGGTGGTGTTGAGGTGGTCTTAGGGTGGTGATGATATAGTGTTTGGGTGGTGTTGAGGTGGTGGTGATGGGGTGGTGTTGAGGTGGTGTTAGGGTGGTGATGATATAGTGTTTGGGTGGTGGTGATGGGGTGGTGTTGAGGTGGTTTTAGGGTGGTGATGATGTAGTGTTTGGGTGGTGGTGATGGGGTGGTGTTGAGGTGGTCTTAGGGTGGTGATGATATAGTGTTTGGGTGGTGTTGAGGTGGTGATGATGGGGCGGTTTTGGGGTGATGTTAAAGTGGTGATGATATAGTGTTTGGGTGGTGTTGGGGTGGTGGTGATGGGGTGGTGTTAGGGTGGTGGTTATATAGTTTTAAGGGGGTGTTGGTATAGTGTTGAAGTGGTGTAAGAGTGGTGCTACTGGTTAGTCTGTAGCTGTTGTCTGGGTGTTGTCCTCCCAGAGTCAAGAGAGCGTTCAGCTGTTCTTGTGTCAATTAGGACTAGATTCTCTAGAATCTCTTGAATCTCTTGAATCCCTCTAATTCTGAGTCTCGTTGAGGGCACATTGTAGTCGGTGAGGAGGACTTTAACGGCACAATGCAGCAGCTGTGATGAAGGAGCTGAAAACCGTCTCACTAAATCTTCATGACTGATCCTTTTAACGCCAGTGTTTTCTCTCCCTCTCTCTCTCTCTCTCTCTCTCTCTCCCTCTCCCTCTCTGTCTGTCTGTCTGTCTGTCTGTCTGTCTGTCTGTCTGTCTGTCTGTCTCTACCTCACTCTCTGTCTCCGTTTGTCTGTCTGTCCCTCGCTCTCTCTTGGTCTTTCTCCATCTCTCTCTTGTTGTCTGTCTGTCCGTCTGTATGCCCCCCCCCCCCCCCCCCCCCCCCTCAGAGAGGAGCGGGAGTCCTGGGTGCGGGCCAAGTACGAGCAGCGGCTGTTCGTGGCGGCGCTGCCCCCCCCCTCCCCCAGCGAGGGTCCGGGCATCACCTTGTCGGGCCGCCTCATCCTGGCCGTGCTGGAGGGCAACCTGCCCCGCCTGCTGCTGCTGTTGGCCCACTGCACCAAGGAGGACATCAGCGCCCCCCCGGTCTGCCTGGCCCTCAGCTCCTGCTCCCCCCTGCTGGCCCGCCTGCCCGCCTCCCCGCTGCACGCCGCCTGCCAGCAGGCCGACGTGGTCATGACGCAGCTCATCATCTGGGTAAACGGACGGCTCTCTCCACGAGAGAGAGAGAGAGAGAGAGAGAGAGAGAGAGTCTCTGTCAGAGACAGATGTCTCTGTTTCTGTCTCGCTCTTACCGTCTCTCTCTCTCTCTCTCTCCCTCTCTCTCGCTCTCTCTCGCTCTCTCTCTCTTTCTCGATCTGTCTCTCTCTGTCTCTCGATCTCTCTGTCTCGATCTCTCGTTCGCTGTCACTCTCTTGCTCGCTCTCTCTTTCTGTCTCTCTCGCTCTCTCTTTTTGTCTCTCTCGCTCTCGGTCTCTCTCTGATCAAAGATGAAACCAGATTTCCCCTGTTTGTTCCTTTTTGTGTCCCCATGACAAAAAGTGAATTGTCTCAAAATGTGTGCCTTTGCGTGTGTGCGTGTGTGCTCCTCCTGTGTGTGTGTGTGTGTGTGTGTGTGTGCTCCTCCTTGTGTCTGTGTGTGTGCGTGTGCTCCTCTGTGTGTGTGTGTGTGTGTGTGTGCTCCTCCCTGTGTGTGTGTGTGTGTGTGTGTGCTCCTCCCTGTGTGTGTGTGTGTGTGTGTGTGTGTGCTCCTCCCTGTGTATGTGTGTGTGTGTGTGCTCCTCCCTGTGTGTGTGTGTGTGTGTGTGTGCTCCTCCCTGTGTGTGTGTGTGTGTGCTCCTCCCTGTGTGTGTGTGTGTGTGTGTGTCCTCCTGCAGTACGGCTGTGACGTCCAGTGCCGGGACCCCCACGGCCACACGGCGCTGCAGTCCGCCCGCCGTGCCGGCAGCCAGGAGTGTGTTGACATCCTGCTGCTCCATGGCTGCCCCGAGGAGCCCGGCCCCCCCCCGGCCAGACCCCCGTGCCCCTCGCTCCCCGCCGCCTCGCCCGGCCTCTCTGTTGCCATGACACCGAGCCCGCCGGTTGCCACGACGCTCAAGATCTCTCACAAGAGTAATGTGACCAGCTACAGGAGAGCCGTTTTATAATCCAACTGTGAGGTGTGACTGTGTGTGTGTGTGTGTGTGTGCGCGTGTGCGTGTGTGTGTATGTGTGTGTGTGTTTGTGTGTGTGCGTGCATATGTGTGTTTGTGTGTGCGTGCGTGTGTGTGTGTTTGTGTGTGTGACCCATTAGTTAACATGCGTCTGCTCTCAGCGGACTGCAACTCAAAACACAGATGGGAAGGCGAACGCCTCAGTTATAATTTGACATGTTTTGTAACTCTTGAAACCGGAAGGATCCCGTTCAAAGGGCAGGCGCGTGGGACTCTTTACTGTACCCTGACCACAGTGACGAGGGCAGTAAGATCACAGTTAGTATATAAGAGTTACTCAACATTAATGATACATTGCTCATGACTCACCCACCTTGTTTCTGATTTCGAAAACGAACCGTTCACTGCCAACCCCGATCTGGGATTCAACAGGAAAAACCCAGCTCTGAGAGCAGCTCTTATCGTGATGTGACCGCTCATAGTGCGTTCCATTAGATCCATCTACATTTATCTTGAAGAATAGATCATAGAAGTTAAAGAATTGCAATATTTTTACTATTTGTATGAATCGGTGGATGTGTTGGTATCTTGGTTTGTTTACGTATGTGCTTGGATTCACCGCGTCGGAGATATTGGTTGGTCTCATTTTAAGATTGTTTATGGACAGATATATGTTAGAAAATATACAGAATGTGTATTCAGTGGCTGGTTCATGCTAGAGACTCATGTGATCATCACTAACCACAGAAACGACTGGGCTCAGGAATGGGCTAGTTAGCATTCACTAACGATGACGGCAAACACAGTTCTTGAATATTGTCGCTATCATTTAAAAAAAGAAGTATAAAACTGTTATTTGAAAGGTTTTTATTATATTATCAGATTTATAAAGTACATTCCTACATATACTACAGTAATGAGTCTCTGTCGCCGTTTAGAGATTAACAGCTTTTGGGTTTCTCTTCGTTGTTGCCTAGGCGATCGGTCTTCTCTCAAAAACACTTTAAAGACTGTAAGTTCTTACGTTTGTTGGCTTTGTGTGACAAAAGGCAGTTATTGAGTTATCGGGGGCGAAGCTCAACTCACGAACATGAATGAAGCATCATGGTTTACAGTGATTTATTCTATTCTGGTCCACATGCAACGCAAACAGATCTGATGCCTTTGTTTCGACTGAATGTATTACACAAGAAAGTTAAGGCGAGAAAAAACACGAATGTTTTGATTTCTGCTTGAAAGAGGCTTCGACTCCAGATGTTAAAATCCACCAGCCTGCTCCTCAAACAGCCAATCCCGCTCGTCTCTGAAGGCTGACCCGGAGAAGAAACAGAACGTGTGTAGTGTTCTGCTAACTGTCCGTCAGAAGATATAAATACCTGGGATATAAAAACACTCTTAGCAGTATGTATTTTGTATTTCAATCTTAAATCCCTCCACTGATTGTACATGTGTGTGATGTAAGCATCTTTTCTCCATTTGTATTTTTTTACCCATGCAGTGAATCATGGAGCTTTGGCTATTAATAAATCTAGGCTACTATCCAAACATCTTCCGGTCTGGGTTGATTTGCAGATATATCACTTTAAATAACGTGTGTGTTTGTGTGAGGTGTGTGTGTGTGTGTGTGCGTGTGTGTGTGTGTACACGTGTGTGTGTGTGTACACGTGTGTGTGTGTGTGTGTGTACACGTGTGTGTGTGGGTAGGTCTGTGAGTCAGCCAGCCAGTCTGCAATCTCGACCAGAGATTTGTTCTTTTACAAAGACATAATTAGCAGTACAAAGTACAAACTCTGCTCTGAAGGCTTTGTGGCAGACAAAGCTCTTAATTACATGTTCAGGGAAACAAGCAGAACCTGTGGGGGTGAGGAGTAAACCGGACCGAACACGCTGAACTCACAACCCAATCTCCAAAATTGCCCATATTATACGACCAGGTGTGAGTGTGATGAGCCATTACAGGGCTGTTCGGCATCTTCTGACATCAGAAGTGGGCGTGTCCACCTAGATGTATGACGGATAGATGAGCAATGTTCGCCACAGTCCACTGAGAAGGCTGGTAGAATGATCTATCCAGCACACATCTAGGTGGACGCGCCCATTTCTGATGTCACTAAAACACAGGCAGAGGCAGATTTTCAAAACGGCTTGTAACGGCTAATCACCCTCACCTGGTGGTATAATATGGGATCTTTAAGATGCTCTTGTTCTGACGCACCTGACAGTTAAAGCAACCCGCGCCATGACTTCAGAACAGCTGTCACACCATGGAGTCACTTTGCATTTCTCTCTTCCTTGTGTTATGCTGCTCTTTAAAGTGCAGCAATTTTTTCTTTATCTTTTGTTGTTTGTTGTTTCGTTGATGGGGTCTTTACCGGACATCAGGTTCACTCATGCCCGTAGCAAGCTATGAGGTCATCGAGGTCTGGACCTTGGCCAATTAGAACCTAAATACAACCGTGTACAAAATCAACGGTTGCGAACTTCTCCGAGATGAGTAAATGCTTAATTCAGTTGACAGTTTTTACTTTGATTTTTCTGTGTGTGATATTAAGTGGTGTGTGCGCAAGCCGAATACAACCCCCCTCAACAAAACGGAACCCCCCCAACTGAAGCCGCGCCTCACTATTTTTAAAACCCTGGTTATGGCCTTGGGTCCACTATGGATATATTAGAGATCTAAGGAGTCTATGTTCCTCCTCAGCTTACAGGCAGACTGTAACAGATCTAGTTTGCAGATCTAGTTTGACAGACTTGGATTGCATGAGGAAATAACAGCATCAGTTCTATGATGGAGGATCCTCCCTGGACACTAAACTAAGGGCAGATTGACACAGACACGTGAAACCATTAGTGACCAACAGGGCGAGACCGGATCGGACCGGTTGCATCTTCATAAGGAGGAGCAGCGCCTGTCTGTGCAGACAGCCCATTAGCCAGCGGGCCGCCGGCTCTGGGTCGTCCATCACCGCTGTTTCCTCAAAGCCGCGGCCCCACTTAGGAGATCTGAGCTTTCGTGTTTCATGGCTGTTTTGTTACGGTTTGCAAATGTACCCACACATCACTGGCGAGGGCTTAATTTATGGTCAGCAATCACACTGGAGGAAGCGGAGCCGAGTGCTGATTTGGCGTGCCTGCGGACAACATCGGCCTCCCCTTTGACGTTTAAATCAATAGCAAATTGAAAGTGTAAGTGAAGTCCATTCAGTTGCTTCCTGGGTACGGCTCTTTAAAATGAAAGTAGTCATGACTACGGAATGAATCGCCAGGGGCTTACAGTGCACGTATGAAGTCTCGTGGATTAAATGGTGAGGCATCACATTCAATTACACGGCATGCCGCTATGCGTTGGGAGTGGGAGTCCAGTACCATCGTCTGGTTCTTCACCTGAGGAAGATCGTCTAATAGCCGTCCAGAAGATGGCGATTAAAGAGGATCGCATTAAGGGAAGGTGGACTTGTCTTTCCAGTGCCGCATCAACAGTACAGTGAACAGAACCCAGACCTCAGACATTGGACCTAAGCAAAGATGTTGCAGATGAACTCTCTGAAGCGCTTGGCGTACTGCTCTGGGTGAACCGTGGAAATCTCCGCTCCCGCCTGGGAAACAGAAGAAAGGAGACGCGGTGAAAATAGAGCACTGGGAACAGAGGAAAGGAGACTGAGTGAAGATAGAGCACTAGGAACTGAAGACTTAGTGAAGATAGAGCACTAGGAACTGAAGACTTAGTGAACATAGAGCACTAGGAACTGAAGACTTAGTGAAGATAGAGCACTAGGAACTGAAGACTTAGTGAAGACAGACAAACAGAGCAACCAACTCCCTCCACCACCACCAGGCCCCCGTAGGAGCACCTCACCCCGTGTTTGACGGTCTTGGCAGCGTGCGCAGCCTTCTTCCTGGTGTCGTACTGCGTCAGCACGTCGATGAGCCCCATGAAGTACACCTCCTTCCGCGGGGCCCCTGGAGACAACCGTCGTTAGTGAGCCTCTCGCAACCATCACAGCAGACCTAGTTTCTACCACCGACTCCTTAAGCAGACGCGGTCAATCAATGTGGATTTTGTTTGAGATACTTGTCAATAATGTGCAAGCTAGGATTGAGCAGACTGCAGACTTTAGGGATTCGAACCCAGAACCTTTCAGCCGGGGGTCTGACCCCCGACCTGACCAACGTTTCCTCCACCTACCTTCGGCGCTCTGTATAGCGTAGACGTCAACGTAGGGGTCGTACTCCCCGGGGCCCAGCGGCTTGAAGGCCCCCGTGTAGCCCGCGAGGCCCTCCAGGGCTGGGCCGGGAGCCATGCCGTTCTCCTCCTCCTCCTCTTCCTCCTGCTCCTCTTCCTCCTGCTCCTCTTCCTCCTCCGCGGAGCCCTCCTCTCCCTCCTCCTCCTCCTCTCCCTCCTCCTCCTTCTCGGCCCGCGCTACGTCGTGGATGCCCAGCAGGAGGCTGTAGTCCATGATGCGCATCTGCACCAGGAACTAAGCGGGCGTGTGGAGGGTGAAGGCCTTGGTGCAGCGACCAGCAGAATAGTGGTGCAGCGACCACCGACAGTCTGTTGATGCGTGTGGTGTCTCAAGGAGAAGCTTTACCTCCACGTCCCGGTGCAGCTTGTCCAGGACCTTCTCCTTCTCCTCAGAGCTCACATACACCTTCTGCAGGTTGTTCCTGAAGTCAACGTCTTTATACGTCGGCAACTCTTTCCCCTGAAGGTAAAACCGGGTGGAGACAGACACGGGGTGAGCAACAGAGGGGCGTTTCTGAGTCTGTTGCTGTTGTTGTTATTTTAGTCTTGAGTTCGTTTTCATTCAGTATTGCCCGATCCCTTGGGCAGTAAACTTAATACATAATCCACTCTGTGGAATAACGGTAATGATGCTTTTAAAACGTTTAAAGCTAAATAAACAGCCCCAATTCCCCATGGGGTGGCTCTACTGGAATGTGTTTGATTAGATCACGGCTCTCTGACGAGTATAGAACCACGCCATGCAGAAAAGAAGCCTTCACAGTTCACACATCGACTGGGTCATGACCTCTGACCTCACCTTCTCCTTGAAGCTGGCCTCCCGGGACACCAGAGACCCCTAGAAGTGGAGAAGGGGACCACAACATGTTGAAGTCAAGCACGTCAAGGATCAAGGAGCAGGTAGGGTTCAAGGGTCAGGGGTTAGGGGTCAGGGGTCAGGGGTCGTCTCACTCAACGCTGCCTACAGAGAGACCCAGGATATTGGGGATCAAACCGAGAACCTTGACCCAGACCTCCCTTCTAACCTCGCACCTCCGTCACTACTGGGATACACAGAGTATCTGGAGGTACTCCAGGGGTGGGTTACCTTGAAAGGGTACTTCCTGTTTCCTGTGGAGGTGCAGTTTGAGGGGTTACCTTGAGAAGGCGGTACTTCCTGTTTCCTGAGGGAGGGTTACCTTGAGGCGGTAATTCCTGTGGATGTGCATTCTGAGGGAGGGGTTACCTTGAGGCGATACTTCCTGTGGACGGGTTACCTTGAGGCGGTACTTCCTGTGGACGTGAGGTTACCTTGAGGCGGTACTTCCTGTGGATGGGAGGTTACCTTGAGGCAGTACTTCCTGTGGACAGGGGGTTACCTTGAGGTCGTACTTCCGGTGGACGTGCAGCCGGTGGCTGAACACGTTCCTCATGACCAGAAGGTAGGCGTCTTCGCTCTCCACGCTCACGCGGTACATGGCCAGGAACTGGGGCAGCATGGTGTTGCCGTGGCAGGTGACGATGTGCTGCCCGGAGACACAGAGTCAGCCTCGTTCACTGCCCACGTTCAAGAGCTTTTGTGTCGTGTTGCTTCATTTCCCTGCTCTGCTGCCATCTCTATTCCCACGACTATTGCACTGTGCGTGCTCACAGCCTCATCTCTCTCTGTTTGATATACAGTCTCTCATCTCCTTTTGCTTTGATGTTGTCAACTCTTTGCCGTGGCAACGGGCGCAATTATACCACCGTATTGCCATAGGATGGAAGAGGATTCTTCTGAGGGATGTGGAGGTATTTTCCTCTAAGGTCACACAAGAAGGAGTGAGTGAGTGTACGAAAGAGTCAGGAAAACAGCCACTGACTTACATAAAACATGGAGTAGGCTAGTTATGCAGAAATAGAATAAGTAAAACTCTTACATAAAGTAGCATCATAGCATACTGTCTAATTAAAGAGAGGGGTAAGGGCCCATGTCTCACTTGATGGTACTCAGACAGAATATTATGCATGTCTGCTACTTCTTCACTCGCGATCTTCTTCACCACCAGAGTCCCGTCGCATGACGTCAGCAGCAGCCTCTCTCCATGGCCCTCGCCATCCTTCACCGGAGGGCTGCCCGCCAGAGACACCTGGTGGTGGGAAGGAGTATTACACCAAACCGAACCAACACCACCAAGTTGCTGGTGGTGGCGGCGTGGAGAGATCCGCTCCGGGCAAAGGCACCCGTCGCGGGCAAACCCAACCCCATCAGGCGGTGGCTGAGGAAGACGTAACGACTTTGTAAGCCAATCCATCACTCAGAGACTCGAACGGAGACCACCGTACATCAGCGTCCACTGGGTCGTTAATGTACTTTGGTGATCACTGGTTCTATAAATCCAGGGCCAGCCAGGCTCAGGCGGAGGTATTGTTACACTGGGCTGATGTGTGGTCTGGAGTGATGGTGCTTAACTCACCGTCCACAGCGGCCCATAAACGGGCATTAATTAATACCAACAATAAAACCTCCTCTGATGCGTCAGCAGGAAGGGAACGGAGAGCCTTATATTCTCACAAATGTTCCATTTCTTTATTCTTTCTTTTATGCATTTTTTTTTTAATTTAACCAAAGGCTGAATTAAAAACCAAAGGTTAAATTCAAACTCTAGCTTTCATAGTTATAAGAGAGTAATAAACCACAACAAGTAATCAGTTTCTTTATGTGTTGCGACTCGGGTCGAACCCAGTGCGAAAAATAGAAGCGTGAGTGACGGTTGGGTTCGGATCAAACAGACTCGCGCATCACGTTCTATGCAAATGATGCGCAAGATTTGCATAGATATGCAAATATAGAAGGTAGACGCACCAGCCAACATTTCTAGTTGCACAGATATCACACTGACAAAGTCTAAGGTAATGTACATTGTTAACATTACTGTAGATGTGTTACAAGCTCAAAACAGGGTTAGGGTGAGGCTCATATTTATTCTAGTGATAATAACTAAATTATTATTTTGTGCTAAGAAACGTTCTAGAAACAATGGAAGTACTACGTAGAATAGAGGGAATATCTATATAATAGAGAGTACTAGACAGTCCGTCTAGTAATTTATAGTCTGTCTATTGATTGATTTATACTCTTGATTACATGGAGTGACTGTCTTTATAATAGAGAGAATATATATATATACTCTCCATTATATAGAGGGAATGGAAAGTATATATACACTCTCCATTACATAGACAGTCCCTGTATATATCTGAATATCTGAAGTTCCTAACGGATAAATTAATTTATTTGAATTAGAATATATAAGGGAGAGTGTGTATATATATATATATATATATATATATGTATACTCTCCATTATATAAAGGGAATTGGTCTGATAATATCCCAGTTTCTACATCTTGAAACCCTTTTGTTTCTCCCCAAACAGCAGCCCTGGGTAAACCCAAGTCTAACTTTAAAGTCTTCACAAAAAAACCCACAGAGGGTTAATGTTCCCCTTTGACTGTGCATCCCCCAGACTCTACCTGGTAGTCCAGATCATCTATCCCGAAGCGTTCCCGGAGGTTCCTGAACACCTGCGGACAGTACTCCTTGAACTTAAACTGTCCTGGAAGGTTCTCTCTGGGGGACAGGAGGAGGAACCGAGTGAGGAGAATGTGACGATGCTTGGTGCTGCCATGTGATGCTACATACAGTTAGCATAACCGCCAACATGGCAGCAAAGATTGTTATGTATATATATATGTACAGTATATACTTTGTGTAGCATCTTATCCTACTTATCTTTGATGTGTAAGGGGAATGGGTCAACCCGATAGTTAGTGCTTGTCCCTTGGTTCTATGAACATCCTTACTGTACCGACAGCGATATAGTGTTGTTTCTCTTTCTTCTGACAAATGTACTCTTGTAAGTCGTTTTGGATGAAAGGGTCAACGATATATAATATACATATGTGAGTGCATCTTCTGATAATGTCTCTCTGGCGTGCTACAGCAGAACCCAAACACCAGTTCCTGCACAACAATGTGAGCAAAGCTCACTTTCAATCCAGTCGTTCTTTAATAAGACCTGCATTCCCAAGTGGATTATGAGTTCAAATCCGCAAACTGCTTACAAAGGAGGTGTTGTCCGCGCAGCACCACCATGTTGTCCCTGCAGCCGGGCTAAGTATAATAAGCTAACACCATCTGATGATAATAACGTCAAAGTGGTGCTCCGGGACACTCATTCACAACACAGGGGAGACGCCCACGGAGGAGCCGCCGCCGCTAGGGCAGAGCTACGTGTGGTGACGATGATGAGGAGCCTACTTGTTGAAGAGGTGGTTGGTCACTTTCATCTTGGTGTTGGCTTTGAAGTCGTCTGGCAGCAGCATCACCGGCGCGGGGACCTGGGACAGGTCGTTGATCTGCAGAGCGGGCAGGACGATGAACAGAGGGCCCGCACGCACACCCGCGCATGTACGCATGCACACATACACGTGTACGCACGAGCGCACACACATACACACACTCACACACACACACACACACACACTCACACGCATTTACGCACGCACACACACACACACACACACACGCATTTACACACGCACACACACGTACGCACACAGACACACACACACATGTATGCACGCACACACACATGTACGCACGCACACACGTACTCAAGTGCAGACAAACACACAGCTGCACACAGTCACACACACACGCACACACACTGACAAACTCTCACACACACACACACACACACATACACACCCAGACGCAAACACACACACATAGACACACAAACACAGACATACACACACACACACACACACACACACACACACACACACACAGACAGACAGACAGACAGACAGACAGACAGACAGACAGACAGACAGACAGACAGATAGACACTTACAGATGAAAACGCGCGTGCGTAAAGACGCGGCCCTGTAATTGGACAGTACCCACCGTGTGATTGACTCCCCACATCAGCACGCTCAGAACGGGGTCACTCGCTCGGAACACCTCCACCTTCTGATGAACAAAGTGTTTCTTCTTTGTCTTCCGTTTGGGTGAAAACGTGGTTTGGGGATGTGAGGTCGCGTTCGGAGACGCCATGGTGCCCGTCCGCGCCTGCAGATCAACCAGAGGGCGTCGATGATGAGCGGAACTATGCGGTTCACTTTATGGACTCGGGAGTGTTCTGCGTGTGGCCTAGGAGACCGGCCTGTGCTACCTGCCCTGCAGGCTATGTAAAGCGCGGAGCAGCAGCCTGGGAGCAGACCGCACGATTTGCGCAGTAGTAAACGATCCTGCGTCCATCTGCGCAGCTTTCAGCGCATGACCTGTATACGCACGCCGGAGTCCGGAGGGGGATTAGTTGACAGGTCAACATTACCCAAACAACGATTAATAGGAGTCAATGAAGTAATTTTATTCTCATTATACGCCTCTACCTTAACTATTATATTCACTGTTTCAGACATAGGCCTACAGCGCTACAGGTTTGAACAATTATAATTACCGGAATACTTATTATTGCAAATGAATGCAGTTAGAATATTTAGATCTATGTCCATATCTAGGTTTATGTCCCTTTTCATGGATTATCTGGTTAGAAGAAGGACTTTTCATTTCTTATTTTCTTTATACTGCATGATTTGCGTATGATGGTGACATTTTCCGCTCATTTATTTTTCCCTTTATATGTGTACGTCGGTGTATTCTACATTATTATCAATTATTGTTTTTAATGAACCAGTTTTATTTTCTTATTTCCACTTCTCTTTTCAAACAGGCTTAGACTCTCAACAGGTCTTAACTCGAGTAAACTTGTTAATCTGTTGGACTCTGATCATATGAGAAGGATTAGGCCTATGGATCAGCAGAGATCACATGGCATACAATATTAAACGACATTATTGAAAATTGACCATCATAAGTTCTTGACAAGTATAACCTCGTATCATAAAACCGCTTGAACAACACAATGAACATGTTTGTTTATTTTTGCCTGTGGTGTTTATTTTCAAGAAAAACGAAATCGCCTTCTTTTCAGTATTTCCTTATACAGGACGACAAATATAGCCATATGACACAAAAGCGACGTACATATTATTGAATTGAAAGACAAAATAGAGCAAGTACAGAAATACAATTTCAGTGAGGTACAAAATAGTTAATATCATAAATACAACATGGCATTGTTTGACACAAACTACGTATACTGATACAATAATTTAACCCACACAATCAAGGTCGTCGACTCACCTTTTGGGTCTTTGACCATCAACATATGATCCACTATCTATCTGCAGCTATACCACAATCCCTCAACCATGAGTACATATATTTATAGACCTCGGAATATTTGAATACTTATGAACACACAATATATATGAATACACATGAATACTTATGAACGCCCCGCTGAAACATGTTTCTGCGTGGAGCTGAACTGTAACTTGCTCAGTGTTCCAGTTTGAGATGTGACGCATCACACAAACGCGCCCCTCTTCACGACTCCGGAGGAGGACCGAGGATCGACGAGGTAACGATCAGCGTCTCTGAGCGGGACCGGCGGTCCTGGGTGAGCTTTCCGCTCCGCAGAGGAAGAGCGGCTCTCCTCAGGCCTCGCTGACGGGGCTGGTGCTGGGGGGCGTGACGGACGCTCCGCTCTCATCCACACTCCAGCAGCTGCCCCGCTGGCCCAAGCCTTTAGTGGAGCGACACTGGGCCGCCGGAACAGCACAACCGTTAACATGTATCTACAAAAGGCAAAAGGCTCTGGATAGCTTCCCCCCTCCCTCCCACACCCCTCTTATGCACTTATTGTATGTCGTACGTCCTGGCACTTAAAAATAGTACTTAGCATTGTGTAGCATCTTATTCTAGCTTTCTTTGTTGTATACGAGGAATGGGTTAACCTAGCGATTGTTGCTTGGCACTTGGTTCTTGACATCTTACTGAACCGACAGTGATATATTGTTTCTCTTCCTTCTGACAAAATACTTATTGTAAGTCGCATTAGATAGAAGTGTCTGCCAAATGGCCTGAATGTTAATGTAAATTCCATGGTGTTTAATTATAGGATGACTCCGGCTGCACACGGATGCTGAAGCCCTCCTCTACCTCCTCCCTGAGCGATGATGGTCGACTGATTAAGGTCACCATGCTCACCTGCTTCTTCTTGAAGAAACCCCGTTTGTCGCAGTTGGGGATGTAGAGGTCGTAGAGGGACTGGAACAGTTGGCCTTCCAGCCCTCTCAGCACTGTGAGGAGCAGTTTACGACACGGAGTCTGCCATGGAGAGAGAGGGAGAGAGAGAGAGAGAGAGGGGGAGAGATAGAGAGGGAGGGGGAGAGAGAGAGAGAGAGAGAGAGAGAGAGAGAGAGAGAGAGACAGAGACAGACAGAAACAGAGACATGGATGGATGTGGCTGAACAAACCCATTCAACCCGATACATAATGTGTTCGGTGATGGATCACACGTCCGTTACACGAGGAGGAAGATGCTTACGGACTCTGGCGGATCGTTCGGAGCCAGGTCTGAAACCAAACAAACATTAAGTTACCGACCATGAAGATGATTCAGACTTTTAATTAAAAGGCTTGGCTCGGCTTCAGCCACTAATCATTATCCCTGGATTACACCTTTATGAACTCCACAGTCAATTACTTTTTAAAGAAGCAACTCAAAAAAGGCTTGACAGGAATCCCTATCAGCCCGCCCAGCGTCTCTCCCTCCAGCCGCTCCACACGGCGTGGTCCCGGCGTGTGTCGGGGTCTTACCTGCAGAGTGGATCCTGGTGGTGGGGTTTCTCTCGCTGCAGACCCCCCTACCCTCCAGCAGGGCCTGGAGGGGCCTGGCCTCGCCCGCCATGGGGAGACACCTCAGCCCTCTGGGGCAGGAGCCCAGCGCGTAGACCCCACACGCCTCTCCCCTGGCCAGGGCCGTCTGGCCGCCCCCGGGGGTCTGGGGCCGCAGTGGCTGTGGTCTGGGGGGTAGGGGTCCTACGGGGGCTCCGTGCCCGACGGGGCCCTTGCAGGTGGGGCAGTGAGCCAGCGACAGAGCCAGCTGCAGGATCAGCACCATGGTTAAAAAAAGAAGCATCACGCAAAAACAGTTGTTGGTTGTTTTTTCAGGGCAGGATGATGTGGAATAGTCCGGTCTTAGTTGTTGTCTTCTAGGTGTCCTTGTTCCTCCTCTGTCTTCCTCTGTCCTTGTAGTTCCTCTGCACCTCAGTTAGACTCAGTATGGGTGGACCTGAGAGACGTTCTCCTCAGGCTAAGATAGAGCGATAATGACACACGGGCCGACTGACAGCGGCTTTTAAAGAGAGGGAAAGGCGTGGGAGGGTGAGTGATGGGGAATATGAGCCTCGTCCGACTACCAAACTTCCCGATATTCTTCTCTGACACACCCACACACACACACACACACACACACACACACACACACATGCAAGCAAACCCTCACAGACAGACACAAACAAACACACACACACACACACACACACACACACACACACACACACACACACACAGACACACACACACACATACCAGACACACGCACACACACAAACACACACACACACAGACAAACACGCGCACACACACACACACACATACCAGACACACGCACAAACACACACACAGAAAGACACAAACACGCACACACACACACACACACACACTCAGAGACAGACAAGCACACACACACACACACACGCACGCACGCACACACACGCGCGTGCACACACACACACTCTTTTCCATCAACTTGTAGTGCAGAAATGTGTTCTAATGTTCTATCGCAACTAATTTAGGCTTTATCATTCTCTTATTGTTATAGAGCTACATGTTGAGGCTGTCATATGACAATGTTTTAAGCTACTATAACTCAGTGACTTTAAACATTATAAACAGTTACTACTCCTCATATAGTTTAAACTGGAATGCCAATAGTAATTATTATTTTTTATAGAGTTCATGTTTATCGCTTTTCGATGTCTCTGTTCGTCAAACAAAACTGGTTTGATTCAAACAACCCCAGATATAATATTAAGGCCAATTATGTGTTCACTAAATCTGAATGTCTGATAATCAATCATCAGGTAATTGGGCTGCTACCTTTATTGGAAAGGTTGATCACATTCCCTGAGAATCGCAAGTTACATCAGTAAAACAATGAATCATCATATAAACAGCTTGACAAAAAATGTATTCCGTAAGAAGTTTGATTTGAAAGTAATAAGGTATATAGTGTACAAATACCACTGCTTTTATATAAGATGAGTTGCATGAGTTATTATAAAACGTCCAAAGTGATGTGTCTGATATGAATGATGAAGCCTAAATTAGTTGCGATGCGTGCGTGTGTGTGCTTGTCTGTCTCTGAGTGTGTGTGATTGTGTGTGTGTGTGTTTGTGTGTGTGTGTGTGTGTGTGTGTGCGTGTGTGTGTGTATGTGCGTGTTTGTGGCTTATGTAGAGATTTGGGCAGGGGGGGTATATTAACATGTGACTGCATACAAATTTGCCCACAGACATGGTGACTAATGTATGATAGTAAGCGTTATTGGCCCTTAACACTAATATTCAAAAACAACACTGCCTCAAAAGGGTATTGGCTTAAGCAACACCAGTAAAGGCATATACTTTTCCCTCAACTTTTAAACGTTACAAACGTGCAAAAACCTGGCATTCAGTCCAATGCTTAAAATATATCTGTGGCATTCAGTAGGCCAATGCTGTGGTAAAGTGTGTAAAGTATGACCAAGTGTTTCTTTCTGTTCAATAGATAGAACTTTATCAATCCCCTGTAGGACAAATGTGTTAATGTTTGTCCCTATAAAACAATAATGGTAAAAATATAAATACAAAACATGATGGTAACTAAGTAAGTCAAGCCGTCCAATCTGAAGGCTCTACTTAACCACTCTCCCTCATCACTTCCACCAATGCAAAGCGAACAGAACTGAGTAGGGGAGGGCGTAGCCTAACCAGTTTGTGAACGACCCAGAGAAACGCAACGCAAATTCAATGTGAACTTGTATGAGGCTTTAATAAAATCCCGGACGTTTTTGAAATTCCGGCACACAATTTTTTAAAATGTCTCAAAAAGAGGGCATGTCCGGGCAAAAGAGGACGTCTGGTTACCCTACGTACGGGAAACCCGTGTGTATTTGTGTGTGTGTGTGTGTGTGTGTGTGTGTGTGTGTGTGTGTGTGTGTGTGTGTGTGTGTGTGTGTGTGTGTGTGTGTGTGTGTGTGTGAGACAGACACATTCGTTGTCCATTCGTTGCGGACTGCGGGGGAGGAGGGACTTCCTTATTGTAACGCATTGGTTGAGTCCCGAGGAGGAGGTACTTCCGTCATTGCTTGGACAGAAAATAACTCTTGATAAGATTGGGTCAGAACAAAATCGACGGCGACACTTTAGTTGTTAAACAGCAGGGAATAAATGTGACATCAAAGGTCTTGGATAGTATGAGGATAACGTAAGGTATCTACATATTAAAATTACGTCATAAAGAATAGCAATGGTGTTTAACTAACACTTATTGAATCGTCAGTTAGTTTAGTTAAGAAGTGGTGATGCCTTCAAGTGCACTTCCTAAACTGGTAAAGTTGGGTTTCGCTTCTCACTCTCCGTGATAGATCATTTACATTTACATTTAGATAATCAAATGTTACTAAATTATATTATGACAACATTAAGGTATATGATTACTTTGCATTTTGCTGGATTAATAGCAGGCAAATCTATTTCGGGTTCAGGCTATTGATTTTTAAATGATTAGTCTAACATCCGCTTTTGGAGTTAGCATTAACTGTTTCTCAGTCTTAAAAGTAGCAGACAATATACTTTATATACGTAATATATCATACATTTAATATGAAATCCTAATACATCAGAGTATACCAGCACATGTACATCCCTTGACCACTGCACAACATGGTTGTGTATAATCTACCACTGGTATTGGATGAAGGCTCCAGGATGTGTGTCATCTTCTACCACTGGTTTTGGAGACGCGGTTTTGGAGTGGAGGCTCCTGGTTGTGTGTACTCTACCAGTTAATGTAAACAATCACCATTCGCATTGGAGTTTCATGGGCAGTTTTAAGTTTTTGAATAAGATATATGGGGGCAACCACAATCTACCTGAATGATGGTGATGTTCGAAAAGGTGGCATCTCCTGAAATCAAACGTTTATGTTTCTTATCATTATACATCAACACTTATTGATAGACCTTAAATTTACTCTTTCAAATAATCCAGTGCTAACAACAGTTCAACAGTCGATTGTTTTGTTACTTCCAGGTTTGACCACATCAGAAAATGGACGACATAAACCTTCACTACCGCTTCCTGAACTGGAGGCGGCGGATTCGGGAGATTCGAGAAGTCCGAGCCGTGCGGTACCGGGAGCGTTTCAAGAAGATCCAGAGGAACGGTGACGTGCTGCGGTAAACATGACAAACACTCACCTGGTAGAACCACATTCTGCCGCTGAATGAGCTGTAAAGACTGACTGGTCTTGGCAGCTGTATTTATAGAGCAGGCTTCAGACACAAGGCAGAGTCAATTAGCTTCACATCAAAACATGTCTTACAATGCAATAAAACAGGCTTTCAAAGAGGGCATAAAACACATTTAACCACTGGTTTTAAAATAAACAAATAAAAAGACGCATTAAAACATGATTCAAAAGAATGCATGAAAGACATTTTAATAAAATATAAGGTAATAGTTTAGAAGAAAGCTAGTTTTTAAACCTTGATTTGAATGTAGTCAGGGTTGGAGCAGGTCTCAGATTTGAAAGACTAGTTCATGTGATCAACTATTCTATGAATTATAAAAAAGCACTAAACTCCATACTTCTTGTCCTTTTCTGAAATTATCTGAAGATATCACGGGAACTCAGATGAGGTGGGCTGTTACGTCGCCCCGCGCCCAGTGTCTAAAGGAAACTGCTATTTTGAGGTAAGAGTTTAACAGTCACTATCCATCTTCAGGGCTTCATTACTTCAAATGAAATCCCATCCATTAAAACATGACGTAATCATCTCGTATTGCTCTCAGGTGTTGCATCTTATCTAGGGTTCTATCAGGTGGTTTCATTAATCTTCCATCCCATTAGAGAACACTGCTCGACTGTTGGTCATCACAACGTTTAGTGACAGCTCACTTATCAACCAGGCAGGTATAAGGTCACATCTGGAGGGGATCTACGTCAGGCCACACTTTCCAGCGCTCCTACGGCCATAACATATCGCCACAACAGAGAGACGTATTTCCTTTAAATACATATGTACACACACACACACACACACACACACACACACACACACACACACACACACACACACACACACACACACACACACACACACACACACACATTCCCAGTGGATGGGGGGTGAGGTCATGGGAAAGCAGTATTGTTCCTGCTCCCCTCGCCCGATTAGGCCAATGTTGTGATTGTAATGCGTCTGCGATGATGGCTCCCCCGGGACGGGTCCTTAAAACCACGGAGTGTGTGCACTCACTGCTCGAGACCCGTCTGTGGCTGTCAGGCCTCATGGCTCCGGCGTCCTGGGGATGACGTTAGTGCATGGAAGGGTAAATTGATATTTTTTGTTTTAACAAGACCAAGTGGAGCAAAGTGATCCGTGTAGGGCCCACCCCTCTTGGGGCCCGGCTCGCTCTAGATAACTCCCATCAAGAGGACTGGAAGTACTGGGAGCCCAGACCACGCTGAACACTGGGCCGCTGCTGGGGGGAGGTGGGGCGAGACACACGCTGCAGACTTCCTGCTTTGCCAAGGGCTAGGTCACCAGAGCTGTGGGTTCAAAATTTTTTATCATCACATTTGCTTTGCTCTTGATGAAATATGAAGTACTATGACAACCGTGTGTGTATCATTACAAGGCTGACGATACATGAAAACAGGGGTGAGGGTTTAGCCTTCATTCTCCTTGGTAACCACCATCCGAATGAATGCACTCAACTTTAAAGTAAAGATGTTTGTAAGGTTGCTAGTTCGATCCCCGGCTCCTCCTAGCGTTGAGGTGTGTCGAGGTGTGCCCTGTACAAGCCACCTCACCCTAACTGCTCCCGACGAGCTGGCTGTCGCTTTGCGTGGTTGAATGTGTGTATGAACCGTTCTAAGTCACTTAGGATAAAAGCGTCTGCCAAATCTAATGTAAAGCCGGTGTGAATGGGATGTTAAAGGTTGGACGTTCCCGTATGTGTGCAGGTGACCATCATTGACACGGGGGTGAGGGGGATGATCGCTGTGGGCCTGGTGCCCCAGAACTACAAACTGGATCATCAGCCCGGCTGGCTTCCCCAGTCGGTGGCCTACCACGCCGACGACGGCAAGTAGGTGTTCACACAACAATACACGTAGCACTACACACACACTGATGTACACACACTGATGTGACCACACACTGATGTACACAACACTAATGTACACAACACGGACGTACACGTACACACACTGATGTACACACCCTGATGTACACACACTGATGTACACATGCTGATGTACACGCACTGATGTTAACACACTGATGAACACACCCTGATGTACACAACACGGACGTACACACACTGATTTACACACACTGATGTACACACACTGCCTTATGTTCAGCGATGTATGAGTTGATGTCCTAGGGTTGTTGCTTCAATGCTAATTGTATGCATCTGAGTTTTGAATGTGTTCAATAATAGCCCTGTCATCTCCCTTAGTAGAGGATGGACTTTGTGCGGCATCATGATACTGGCCGACAGACATCCCTATCTCACTGAACCAAAGTCCAGTCCCTATGGACTTTTATCTCAGACATTCGGGTGCATCAGAGTCTTAAGGAACAGAAGGGCTTAGCCGTCCTTCACAAAGGTTGGGAATCGAACAGAGAACCTTTGGGCTGAACACCCTAGCCCCCGCCGGCCATCCTCACCGTCATTCTTCCGTCCGCAGGCTCTACAACGGTAACACGGTAGGTCAGCAGTTTGGACCCAAGTGTAACCGCGGCGACAGGATTGGCTGTGGAATCTTCATTGATCCTCTCAGCGATGGAAAGATTACAGTGTTCTTCACCAAGAACGGCAAGGAGGTATGTTCTCCGTTTTATGTGTGTGTGTGTGTGTGTCTGAATATATTTACACGTGTGTGGTATTGGACGTATGTATAGATAGGTGTGTGTTATTGGATGTATGCGAAGAAATATGTGTGTGTTTATGGAGATGTAAATATACGTGTGTGTAGATATAATTGTGTGTGTGTGTGTGTAACTGGATGCATGTGGAGAAAAACGGATATTGTGTGTGTGTGTGTGCGTGGACAGCCTCTGCAGCCTCCTCTGTGTGTCCAGGTAGGTAAGGTGGAGGTGGGCCGCCCCCCCGAGGGACTCTACCCCGCCCTGGGGATGCACTCCCTGGGGGAGGAGGTGCAGTTGGACCTGCTTGCCGAGTGGAGGAGGGAGGACGAGGACGGCATGATGATCGTGGACAGCCACGAGGACGACTGGAGCCGCCTGCACGACGTCACGGCCACCGGCACGGTGAGTCCCGTGGGACGGTAACGGCGCGGCGTGTTGTCACGGGGACCTGTGGAGGTGAATGTGTCGTCACGGTAACCGGCGCGGTAAACGTCCCGTTACGCTAACCGGCACGCCGCGCCCTCTCGCTAACCGGCGCATTTACTGTGTCGTCATGGTGACCGGCGCAATGCCGTCACGGTAAGCGGCAGCGTCGAATGTGACGTCACGGTAACCGGCTCGGTAAATGTGTCGTCGCGGTAACCGGCTCGGTGAATGTGTCGTCACGGTAACCGGCACGGTGCCAAACAAGCAGCAGAGGAGTGTTTACGCCTGTAGGGCTTTTGGAACATGACTGGATGAAACACCAGAGCCGGGGTGACACTGCAGGTCCTCATGTGAACTCGAATTCCATAAGAGTTCAACTAGACGCCATGATGCATCGCCATGTTCCTACAGTAGCCCAGAACGGACAAACAGATCTGGGGTATTCCGTTTGTTGCAATCTGCTACCTCACCACCAGATGCCAATCAATCAATCCTTCACACTGCCCCTTTAATAAATCATGTTTGCGAAGCTTCTACTACATGTAAGCACAAAGAGTATGTATTGGTATGTATAGGACCATATATTCATCACATTCAGCCCAGATTTCAAGTCTGGGATCAATAAAGTAGAATCTTATCTTAAAGAGTGTAACGTTTGGAAACGTTGAAAACAACAAAAGAGCAAACGACACGCTTTCTAAAATCAAAGAACCAACAATGTAGACAGTAGCAAAGAAAAAAGGTTTGGCCAAAGTGGGTTTTCTCTTAACATGGGCTGACCTGACCCGACAAGAGGAGAGGTAATTGGGCTGAATACGTCCGTGCTGACAGGCGGTGAGTCAGACGGAGCACGGAGAGGTGAGACACAGGTAGGCTCTTCGTGTCAGGAGGAGTGGGGCTGGGCTGCAGCTGGATGCCCTGCGGCCTCTGATCTCCCAACCCCCTCACCTCTAATTAGCGCCTGTACCTTTAAGGGCTGCTGTGCCTTTAATTAACCGGATCAAGGTCACCTCGCTCGTCTTGGTTCACTGGGTTTGCTGAGTTTTCCGTTTTCTTTGTTTGTATTTCACCCGACGACGAAGACAGAGGAAGCTAGTATTGACCTTCAGGCCTTTAAGAGACTTTTATACTGCGAGATCTAGTTAAATAGGACTTATCAGTTATAGCGTTAAAGTGTAACATCATACCGCTACTCAAAGTAAAACTTATGACCTTTATAGTATAACTTCAAAGGTTAATGAACATGATGATTAAATACACAATATAAAACAGTGTTTTGTGTTATTATAATCCTCTTCATGGCCAGATGTCTGACCAAACAGCCCACCTCAGTCTGCCTGGCTAATACTAACTTTAATAGCGGACGAGGAAACTTGAGAGGGAATCCATTGTTCAGAGATGCTTAGTAAGCACCCCCGCCCTCCTTGATGAATGAACAATGCATGTGGCTCAGGAGGTGGAGCGGGTTGGCTGGTAACCGAAAGGTTGCTAGATCGAACTAGCAACACTCTCCACCCCCCCGAGCCTGGTCACTCTGCTGGGACCTGCGCATTGTGTACTCGGCTCATCAGGAGCAGGGGATCGAACTGGCAACCTTGTGTCGATGAGTGTAAAGGTGTCCCTGAGCAAGACGGCTAACCCTCACTGCTGTCGCCTAGATAGTACTAGGTTGAGCAAGCGGAAGGTTCCCAGTTCGATCCCTGAACTAGCACCCTTCCGGTTACTAGCCGACCCGCTCTACATGCGGCCCCCAGGTGCCTGAGGCCCCAGGAGCCTGAGTCACTTCCCCACACATCCGAGCGTCGAGGTCTCCCTGAGCAAGACACCTCACCCTCACTGCTCCCGACGAGCTGGCTGTCGCCTCGCATGGCTGACCCCGCCGTCTGTGTGTGAATGTGTGCATGAATGGGTGAATGTTAGGCAGTAGGGCTGCTCGATTATGGAAAAAATCCTAATCCACGATTATTTTGGTCAATATTGAAATCACGATTATTCAAACGATTATTTTTTGAGTTTGAAAACATGATGTATTTATTCAGCATGTCTCTCCCAAAAAAAACGTTGCATCTGAGAACTTTGAAATTTCGCCTTAAAAAAATACACAAAATGGTCCAAAAGAAAATGTTCAAATCTAAATAATGAACAGATCCAGCTGATGTGTTAATTTTGTGCTCGTGTGACGCTAAAAGCGAAACGGAGATCAAAATCCGATTAATCGCCCAGCCCTGTTAGGCGGTATTGTGCGGCGCTTCGAGCGGCCGCAGGTCAGAGAAGCGCTGTATGAGCCCGGCCCACTGACCTGTGTGCTGTGTCCCTGCTCCCCTAGCTGCTGGAGTACCGGGGCAAGGGGAAGAGCATGGTGGACGTGGGGCTGGCTCAAGCCCGCTGGCCCCTGGACACCCAGGCCCACTACTACGAGCTGGAGATCATGAGCGGCGGGGAGAAGTGCTACATCGCCCTGGGGCTGGCGCGCAGGGTAAGAGTCTCCCACCCCCCCCCCCCCCCCCCCCGCGCAGAACACGCTCGCTCTGCTGGGAGCTGCCGCCGCTTTGTGTACTTAGCTCGGGGTTGTCCGTCCGTCATGTGGGGGGAGTTCCCCCATCTCCTCCTCCCCCTTCCTCCTCACTCTTTCCACTGGAGTGATGGATGACCGGGAGGGAGGAACGATCAGAGCATAAATATTCTCTCATTCTGCCCGTGGTTTGGTTTTCCACAGTGAGTGTGCGTGCTCTTGTTTTTGCGACGTTAACCTTTAAGTGCAGGAGTGATGGCACAATGCGATGCAGATGGTCAAGTGTCGGGTTCTGCCAGAGAAGACGAGGAGCCGGCGGATCTGCGATGGTGTTCGTTTGGCGAGGGATTTGTTGCCTTTCGATGTGTTGTGGGGTGTGTTTTACATGCGGTCACCGTCACTAGGCTCCGTACACCTAGCCTGGGTATCGCCCGACCAAGCTCATTCGTGGATTTCACGTCGGTCTGGGGAAGCTGCCGTCATTTTCTCCAGCACAAGAGGCGTGATCAACGGGCCTAGTTCAACTGACTCTGTACGCAATTGGCTGCTTGCCGTCGCTTCCCTGTCGTCATTGTGTTAAACCAGCCAATAGCGCGCCCGGGGGAAAAGCCAGCTTGGTGATTGGCTCCCGCGAAAACGTATCGAAACTACAAAGAAATGTATCTTCTCCAGACCCTTCTGCAGAGCGAACTCAAATCGCCGGCAGAACGGGCGGGGCTACCCAGTCTACCGTACCCCTTCTCCCCTGCTCTGATTAGGCCAATGTTAGGCCAAGGCTTAGCCTGGATTTCCAGGCTAAGCCTCCCTCAATTAACATCGTAAAAATGACACAATGATGATAACAAATGTTACAATGTGTCAATTTAAAAAAAAGTAACATTTATTGAACTGTCTGTAAATCACGGGAAAAATAAAAAATCGGCCGATACTGAACAAAATATCGGCCGATACGATACACGTAAAAAACGCAAATATCGGCCGATATATCAGTCAATCACTAATCCTAATTGGGGACAGCACTCAGACTTCATGTTGAGGCCGTTCTCAGAGAAACGACTGGTGGAATGTTTACACAACAGAGGCGCAGTCAGCGACACCATTGACCCCGTACCTTTTTGAACCAGCACATCCTGTCTTAATGGTTGTTTAATAGCCCCTGATTGGCTGCCTTCATTAAGTCATTCCAATGAGGACGTAATGTAGAGGGGAAGACTTCTGAGCGGCCAGCCGGGGGAGCCTCCGTCACCTCCATCACCTGATGGTGCTGTGACTCAGTGGTAAAGCTTCCATCACCTGATGGTGCTGTGGTAACTCAGTGGTGGAGGCTCCATCACCCGTTGGTGCAGTGGTTACCCAGCGGTGTAGCCTCCATCACCTCCGTCACCTGATGCTACTGTGACTCAGTGGTGTAGCAAACGCCTCCGCTCCTTCGAGGCGTGGCTCCCCCCCGGGGGCTGCTGACGGTGGTATCGATGCCTCACTACGCACCCCCGCGTCTCCAGCTCCGCACGCCGGCCTCTGCCCGTACGCCTCTCCCCCCAGGGGGGACTCGACTTTCAGCCGCTTGGGGAAACCTCGCACGTCTGCGGTCTTGGCGCAGTATCCATTCCTGTGGTGTGGTCTGGTTTCGAACCTGTCCCGGGATCTGAGGTTGATGCCCCCGCTGTCCTCCAGAGCTTTTGTTATGCCGGAGCTCTCACGCAGAGACGGGAAAAACAAACGGTGTCTGTTGCCCCTGGTTGCAAACATTGAGACGGGCGTGTGGTTCCGGCAACAAGCGATGACTCTGACGCTGCTGTGTTGTTGCACGTGTTGTTGTGCATTCCTCTGCAGCCCTGAGCAGAGGCTGGCCGTTCCCTTCATCCACGTTTACACTCAGGGCGATTAGCAGACGCTTGTATCCAAAGAGATTTACACTAAGTACATTAGTCAGAAGAAAGACAAATAACAATATATCGCTGTCGGTACAGGAGGGATGTTCATAGAACCAAGTGCCAAGCTCTAACAATCGCTAGGTTAACCCATTCCCCGTATACAACAAAGATAGCTAGGATAAGATGCTACACAATGCTAAGTACTATTTTTTTAAAGGTCAGGACGTACAGCATACAATAAGGGTGTAAAAGGGGGCGGGGGTAAGGGGGGCTGGCTATGCAGAGTCAAGGTGAACTCTGAACAAGTGAGTCTTGAGTCTTTTGCTGAAGCCAGTGAGGGACTCTGTGGTCCTGACGTCGGCAGGGAGCTCGTTCCAACAATGCGATGCCGAAACAGAGGAGAGTTGTTACTTTGAAGATCGACCTTTGCTTGCTCTTAACGATGGCCGTACCAGGAGTCCAGCTGAGGTAATTGACATTTCAGCTACAGGCTGATCTTTGGGTCCTGTTCTGGGGGAGGTGTTAGAGTTCAGCCTCACCATTCTAACCCCCCTGAGGCCGATGGCAGAACACTACTGTCTGATAAAGGGCTCTGCTATGGTGTGTGGCCATTTGGTTTATTTCATACACTGGTTTATTAAGTTGGTTGATTCTTCTGTAATGGCTGCAGTAATGGTTTGTGATTAGTGATGCGCTGGTCGTCTGCAAGCTTCCATCTTCCGTTGACGCCAGAGCGTGAGGACGTTCAGGCACACGCACACGCAATAGCTCCGCCACATAGCCACGTTTACACCGGACACTTCTGATCCGATTAGAAGTGGAAGAACAGCTCGATTGGAATAAAAAATGATCATATATACGCCTCAATCGGAATACAATTCTCTGATCGGAATAGAATTCCATGCAGAATAGAAGAGATGGTGTAGTCCGCTATAATCGACATGTATACACTTATTCAGATTGTTTTTCCGGCAATCATTTTTTTTAAGAAAATCGCCTTTTCATCAGCAACTTGAGACGATCGACGATGGAATCCATCTAAAGAATCGACCATCGGCCCATCCCTAATGTAGGGTTTAGTAAGTACAGTAATGGTTTGTGATTAGTGATGGGTTGGTCTGAAGAGATGTAGGGTTTGGTTGGTAAAGTAATGGTTTGTGATTAGTGATGGGTTTGGTCTTTAGAAATGTAGGGTTTGGTTAGTAAAGTAATGGTTTGTGATTAGTGATGGGTTGGTCTGAAGAGATGTAAGATCTAGATAGTACAGTAGCAGTTTGTGATCAGAGATGAGTTTGGTCTAGTTCTACAGTAATGGTCTGGGATTAGTGATGAGTTCAGGCTTGTTTAGGTCATTATATTTTCCAACCCCTACCATCTGAAAGGTGTGTTACTGCCCCTGCAGGTGAGATAGGGCATTTCCCTTTCACCAAATGACCCAGCTTTAGAGTGAGCACATAATTGCTCTTGACTGTTAGTTGCGCTATTAAATACTATATTTGTCTGTGTGTTGACAGGACTACCCTAAGAACAGACACCCTGGGTGGAGCAGAGGATCTATCGCCTACCACGCTGGTGGGTGGAGGACCACACACACACACACACACACACGCGCACACGCACACGCACACGCACACACACACACCCCTACTGCATACAGATAAAATTGTGACTGACAGTCAAGTCTTGAATCTGTTCAAGCGATGCATCAGTGCAGCCCAGTGAAGGGAACAGGTTTTGAAGTCAACATTTCTACTTGTGTCCGATGGACAATATTTATTTTCTTTGAAAATAGAAGTTGACACGTTAACAAATTAATATTCAAGTGAGCCGAAATATGAAGTAAGAAAGATGCAATAAGCAACTTTCTCCCTCATGTTCAGGCGGCAGTGAAGGCCGTAGAGTA
This sequence comes from Pollachius pollachius, assembly GCF_949987615.1. Taxonomy (NCBI): domain Eukaryota; kingdom Metazoa; phylum Chordata; class Actinopteri; order Gadiformes; family Gadidae; genus Pollachius; species Pollachius pollachius. The sequence continues at coordinate 19,081,083 of NC_136945.1, read as the reverse complement.
ACGACTGACTTCTCCTCTGCAGACGACGGCAAGATGTTCCACGGCAGTGGGGTGGGGGACCCCTTTGGCCCCCGCTGCAACCAGGGGGACCTCATGGGCTGTGGCATCATGTTCCCCAGGGACTACAACCAGGAACCAGGCGGTCAGTACAACCAGGAACCAGGCGGTCAGTACAACCAGGAAACAGGCGGTCAGTCTCTAGTGTAGTGGCATCACGTTCCCCAGGGACTACAACCAGGAACCAGGCGGTCAGTATAACCAGGAAACAGGCGGTCAGTCTAGTGTAGTGGCATCATGTTCCCCAGGGACTACAACCAGGAAACAGGCGGTCAGTACAACCAGGAAACAGGCAGTCAGTCTCTCATATGCAACCAGGCACCAGGCGGTCAGTACAACCAGGAACCAGGCGGTCAGTCTCTCATATACAACCAGGAACCAGGCGGTCAGTACAACCAGGAACCAGGCGGTCAGTCTCTAGTGTAGTGGCATAATGTTCCCCAGGGACTACGACCAGGAAACAGGCGGTCAGTACAACCAGGAACCAGGCGGTCAGTACAACCAGGGACAAGGTGGTCAGTCTCTGATATACAATCAGGCACCAGGCGGTCAGTACAACCAGGCACCAGGCAGACAGTACAATCAGGAAACAGGCGGTCAGTCTCTCATATACAACCAGGCACCAGGCGGTCAGTACAACCAGGCACCAGGCAGACAGTACAACCAGGAAACAGGCGGTCAGTCCCTCATATACAACCAGGAACCAGGTGGTCAGTACAACCGGGAACCAGGTGGTCAGTCACTAGTGTAGTGGCATCATATTCCAACGGGACTACAACCAGGAAACGGGCGGTCTGTACAACCAGGAAACAGGCGGTCAGTACAACCAGGAACTAGGTGGGCAGTCTCTCATATACAACCAGGCGGTCAGTCTCTAGTGTGGCATCATGTTCCCCCGGGACAACAACCAGGAAACAGGCGGTCAGTCTCTAGTGTTATAGGATAATGTTCTCCAGGGATTATAACCAGGAACCAGGCGGTCAGCCTCATACTGTTAGGCATCAGTAAATGTCTAAATGTTGAAAGGTTGTCTGAGAGTCTCCCTCGGTGTCGGACCCCCTCTGAGCGTCTCCCTGTCTCCCTCCTCCCCACAGACGACTCTGAGGACTGGGAGCCGGATGCCCAGTCCAAGGACAGCCAGGTGCAGAACGACCTGTACGCCAACAACGAGGAGGAGGAGGAGGAGGAGGAGGAAGAGGAAGCCGAGGGGGCCGAGGGCCAGAAGGTCATGGTGAGGAGGGCACAGAGGGACCCGGAGGGCCACCTCCTGGGGCTGGGGGGTCCGGCGAGTGGGTTCTGTGTGTAGGGTCCTGTGTGTGTGTGTGTGTGTGTGGGTGTGTGTGTGTGTGTGTGTGTGTGTGTGTGTGTGTGTGTAGGGTCCTGTGTGTGTGTGTGTGTGTGTGTGTGTGTGTGTGTGTAGGGTCCTGTGTATGTGTGGTTCCTGTGTGTAGGGTCCTGTGTGTGTGTGTGTGTGTGTGTGTGTGTGTGTAGGGTCGTGTGTGTGTGTGTGGTTCCTGTGTGTAGGGTCCTGTGTGTGTGTGTGTGTAGGGTCGTGTGTGTGTGTGTGTGTGATTGTGTATAGGGTCCTGTGTATGTGTGGTTCCTGTGTGTAGGGTCCTGTGTGTGTGTGTGTGTGTGTGTGTGTGTGTAGGGTCCTGTGTGTGTGTGTGTATGGTCCTGTGTGTGTGTGTGTGTAGGGTCCTGTGTGTGTGGTTCCTGTGTGTAGGGTCCTGTGTGTGTGTGTGTGTGTGTGTGTGTAGGGCATGGACATATTATAGAATGGACAGCGGATTCCAAAATGGCGCCCATTCATTCCTATGAAAACTGCTCAATGTCGCAGGGCAACATCAAGGAGAGATTTGCTTCCGCATCATGGGAGCCTAGCCACGCCCTAGTTCATGACGTACCGGATGCAGAAATATTCATTGTTTTCTAGCATTGTTAGCATTGTAGCATCATAAGCGAGAGGTCTGAGTGATCGCAGTCGCATTGTTTACCAACCATGGAAGTATAAGTTTACTTCATAAATATGAAAGATTGCTCCATATAACATATAACACCAACAACATAGTAAATGTATGTAGGCCTAGAAAAAAATACAGTTCAATGTTATTGCTTAAGGAACAGATTCCTTCCAACTATTTATAAAAAAATCAGCAACGATATTTATCCATCAGCAACGAGGTTGGAGTAGCCTACCCACATAAATAATTGTAATACACAAACATTGTTAACTGTCACACAGTTAAACAGGCAAATGAAAAATTAAATACTAACGCAACTGAAATGTTAATTAGGCTATTAACAATATTATGAAAATGATACCGTAATGCACCCGTTCTTTGTCTTTGGATCTTTTGAATAAATGGATCAATACATGGCGAATCGCAATGATCGCAAGCAGAGGAGCGTGAGAGTCATTGAGCAGCAACTGAACCAGTCTAAAAATCCCTTTATCACTAGAACACTTTTAGTGATAAAAAGTCACCACAGTGCCTAAAAACCATCAACGTCATTCATGTTACGTAAAAGGAAAAACCTTGGACACGAGAAGTTAACGGAGCCGTGCACTAGGCCCTCTCGAATGCCCTGCCGAAACATTTGTTTCACTACGACTCCTTTCAGCTGCCCACCCCTCCTTCTCCAGCAAAAAATAATAACATAAAACGGCTAATAAATCGCTTGAGGTGGTGTTTTGAAAAGAGAAAACTTCAATTTATTTAGTACATGGCATGAAGATAATTATGAGCCTTTGATTGATATCCAGACATTTTTTGCGGAGACACATTCCTGTTCCCCACTTGTATTGGAGTGAACGGAGGTATCTACTTCTGGGCCCCTCGAATCGAGGGACCCGTCCACAGACCGCTTAAACAGCTGCAATACCAGCACTGGTGGATTGCGGAAGTATGCACTGTTCCTGGGGGCTTGGTGTAGGGTCCTGTGTGTGTGTGTGTGTGTGTGTGTGTGTGTGTGTGTGTGTGTGTGTGTGTGTGGTTCCTGTGTTTGGGTCCTGTTTGGTTCTCACTGCTCTCTGCTGCCCCCTTGTGTCCGATCAGGTCTTCTTCACGAGGAACGGGAAGCTGGTGGGCCGCAGGGAGGTGGTGCTGCCACCAGGGGGCTTCTACCCCACGGTGGGCATGATGAGCACGGGGGAGAAGGTCCGCGTGGAGCTGCACCCCCTCAGCGGCTGACCCCCAGGGATGCACCTGCCCCCCCCCTCTCAGCGGCTGACCAGGGGGCCCCCAGGGCCGTACCTGGGCCTCAGCACTCCTCCAGGATCCTGCAGCTCCCTGGACTGGGGTCCGGTGGACCCTAGACCAGCCGGACCCCCAGCTGAGCTCCACGGAGGACCACCGCTCGTTCGCTGCCAAGGTTTCTATCTTCTGTCCCCACTGTGTCCTGGTCGACCAACACTAGCCGGGCCTGGAGCTCAGCATCCACCTCCAACCAATCCCCTCTGTGTGAACAATCAGGAGGCTAACGAGCTCTCCTGTGATTGGCTGGTCCTGGGGTCAGGTGTCAGTGTGGGAGTGTGGTAGCCAGCTGTTAAGAGAACTGATCTCAGGTCAGCCCTGAGGGGGAAAGGGCTGCCCTGCATCAGAGGGGGGTCTCTATAGTTTACAAAGATCATAACACGACACATGAATGCTGTTCCATAACATATCACCATGTTTTAAAATGTTGCTCGACCGCTAACTCCAAAATAGTTTATCGAAGGCGACAGAGAAAGGGCGACACCACTTATTTTTATATTTGGCTCTAAGAGAGTTGAACAAAGGTAGACCATAAGAACCATTTTAGACCTTACGCCACCATCATCCTATTGAATGAAGAGATTTGATATTTTAAACATTATACAGTATCTACAAGGGTTTCTGTTAAACTGTCTCCTGCCGCTGGTGACGGGCATGAACAGGTGAAGCTCCCTGCTGAGATCGAGTCTGCGTTCTGCAGTAACTCAGTGCTGAGGACAGAGTGGGCAACATGCTGGCAGTGTTGTAGAGAGGAGCGCGCTGAATGACAATCAGTCTGCTGTTTTATTTATATCACTTGAACAACAGCTAGAAATCATCGGGAAATGTTGGGTGCGTCCCTAGATCCTAGCAAACCTGAAAACGGCGACATTAGACTAGTCTTTCTGCTCGTTAGGGTTTCTGCTTGTTGTTTGGCATGAATTCACAGACCGGAAGTCTGTCCTTAAACCACAAGGTTCTGCAGCCTGACGCCGTCCAGACACTCTTCCGGTAGTCTGAAGAACATTACAGGTTAAAGACCGATATGCATAATAGCTTATACTTCAGAATCGTCTAAGCTGTGCCAGAGTACCCCAATATAAATTATCAAACCAAAACTGCTAATTTAAATCGATTTTCTACAATTCTTAACTATTAATATAATGTAATTAACAATTTCCAAATGTACCGGGTATATTTTGTATCTGTTAAGGATGATATGCCCCAGACCTCATGATAAGTACCAATGATAAATACCATTAAACCATCTATCACTATGGTCAAACCCAGTATCATTAAACCCATTCATCCCTATGGTCAAACAGAACCATTACACCCATATATCCCTCTGGTCAAACCCATTAAACCCATCTAGCCCTCTGGTCAAACCAAGGGTCCTTCAGGCTGACTCCCCATCAGAAACACTTAAGTGTGAAACACATCACACTTAAGCACTGCCAGTGAGCTGTGAAAAGTCTGTCAGCTTTTCACCTCACCGAGACCCCATACTCCATACTAAAGTGACCAGGGTGCTACAGCACCCTTATGACCTCCAAAACAACCACCACATCGACTGCGTGGTTAAAGCAGGCTAAAAGAGGGCCGTCACTTACTGGAAGCTGAAAGGCTGTGGGTTCGATCCCCGGTGTCCCATCCTGCCTGCTCCTCCATGACCTTTATCTGAAGGTCCTGGAGGTCACTAACCATAGGCTGAATACAAATCGGTAGAGGAATCGGTCATAAAGCATCCGCTAAATACAAATCGAATGAGGAATTAAAGTGGTTTCAAATGAGCCTTACCGCAGAACAGGAGGAACAGTCTGATTATTAGTTATTAATGAAACCGGAGGAATATTTGGCTGCAAAAGAAAAAGGGGCTTTTCCAAGCAAGTGATGCAATATGCTTTACATAGTCAGCACTTTAAGATGCAGAACATTAACGTTTGGACTTCTATCGAGCTGAATATTAATGGGCCAATATAAAGCTTGTTTATTTAGGAGAAACAACACTTATGTCTGTGTTAAGACGCGTCAGTGATACAGTTTGAATACTTCTTTGTCTTCTTCTCATTGTTCCAGTGTGTGCATGTATCTTTTCTATTAAATAGACTGATAATGTTCTATTTTGAGTACTAAAACGGACGATGTACATAACGCAAAGTCTGTTCTGTCTCCTGGGGTTGAATCTCGGATCAATCCTGGTTCGTCAGTCAGAGACTAAAGCGTTCACTGTTTTAATGCCAAATCATTTTTTAATGTTTGTTCATATGTTAAAGTGGCAAAAAATCAAAATACAACCAAAAAATGCCTGAAATAGTGTTGGAGAACTTGAGAGGCACAGCCAATTGCTGCTGGATCCAATCCCAAATGTATGAAGTGTGTCTTGATTGAGCACAATGCCTTATCCCTCCCTACTCCTAAACGGCACGCATACACCAATTCACTGTAAGCTGTGTGAATGAGTGTCTCAATGACTCGATGATTAAATGAAAAGGGCTGTCGACGATTATGTCCTTGATGTTTATTGTGTGCCGTCTTTGTGACTTTACTCAAGGATGATGTGTAAATGATAACGCTCACAAACCCTCCAACACCCTCAACCTGTACATTTAACCACTGATCTCTAGAAAGACACCTTCATCCCCAACAACCGTGGGATGAAATAATTCTAAACTCTTACAGAAAGACATTTAAATCGATCTCTGGTTGGCGGTAAGCTCTAAGTCAGACTTCACAAAGTCAACATGAGATGCAGGTACTGTATAAATGCATTTATTGCAATTTTCAAACTTCTATTTGCAGAAAAACACAATGCAAAACATGTTTGGTCATTTGTAAAAATGTATAAAACATGAGTAGAGACTAATTAACATTTACCGTCACCATTTTACCGACATTTCAACCTGAACATTAGAGATGAAGAAAACTGTTTTGGAATGGCTGAACATGACGTCAGTGTGTTCCTGAGTCCACGTGCAGATCTAGTAAACACGGTTCTGCATGGAGCAGATCTAGAACGCGCGGTTCTGCATAGAGCCATGCTGCTTCTGAAGGCATCACTGTATATTTGGTTATGCATATTAATATTGAATAAATCTTGCCAAGAGTTTGTATAGATGGTGCTTGTTCAAGCTATTGAGATATCGCACTGCAGAAGGAAATCAGATGGAGAATGCATACAATTAATATTCTCCCTTGTTGATCATAAATAACAAAAAAGGCTGAGAAAACAGCGTGCCATTTGTTCTAATGACTAATATTATGTTCATTAAATATCATGTTTAGATTGTTAGTTTAACCTGTGCTCTTGGCAAATGGCTCAGAAATCCGACCTCTTGCTTTTATATAGAAGTGTGTTATTAGTTTGGAGCCTGCTTCAGACGGCCAGGAGGTTTTCCAGCAGACGTGTGTGGGGATACGATCCTCTCTGGAGGCCCGCAGAGCTTTCAATCATGAAGGCACATCACATATTCAGAAACAGGAGGCAGAAAGAGGAGCACTAATTGCTAGTTTGAATCACTGTGTTATTACGAATCTCCCCATAATAACATACAATCATCATGGAAAATCAAGACTCAAAGGGGTTTAAAAGCAACTTTCATTTTTTGTTGACATATATTCGATAGTCTTTTGGTCCCTCTACGGACAGAACAGTTAAGAGCGTAAGGGAAAGTGGGCTGCAGAAGAAGAGAAGAACCACAGAGCGAGACCCCCACTGCTGCCAGGCAGGCATTCTCCTACATGGCTGGAGCCCTAGCGGGCCGAGACACCGAACGGCAAGTAACCGTGGAAACCATCTGCCGCCGCAGCCGCCGGCCCAAACCACCGGCCAAAACCGCGCTCCCTCCCTCTCCCCCCCCCCCCCTAATCGTCCTCCTCGTCCTCATAATAACGATTCCTCTTGATCTCATCCTCCACGCTCAGCTCCTCTTCGGCCCCGTCCGCCTCCTTCTCCTGCTCCGGCTCCCAGAAGCCCACATCCTGCGAGCTGCGGTCGGGGTCGGGCCGGGGGGCCGGGGAGGGGGGTGGCGAGGTGCCCGGGGAGCCACGGGGGCCGGCGGGCCTGGCCGCTGGCTCCGGATCTCTTTCCATCGAGGCGGGGGCCTGCTCCTCCCCCAGCAAGGCCCTCCCGCTCGCCACGTCCTCTCTGGGCGGCGCGCGGGCCTTCCTCCCTCTCCCCTCCTCCTTCTCCTCCTCCTCCTCCTCCTCCTCCTCCCGCGCCCCGGACGGGGGCCGGTTCTCCAGGGAGCCCCTGCGCTCCTGCAGGGCCTTGAGGGGCCCCTCCTCCCGGAGCCGCGGGGCCACGCTGAAGGGCCGGCAGCGCTCCTTCAGTGAGGAGCACCTCCTCAGGCTCTTCAGCTCCGCCCGGTCCCCGCTGGGGTCGGGGGCCACGCCCTCGTCCTCCGGGGGCCACTTGGACCTCCAGGGCCGCCCCGCCCCTGCACCGGCCACGCCCTCGGCGTCGGGGGGGAGGAGCTTCCTGGGGGCCCCGCCGGCGGGCTGGTCCTCGAGGCCGGGCGGCGGCCAGGCGATCCGCAGCCGCCGCGTCTCGGCGGGCTTCTCCGAGGGGAAGCGCTTCTCGGCGGCGCCGGGCTGGGCGTGGCCGCCGGTCTCCAGGCGGGCTGTCAGGTCTGTCACCTTGACCTGGGGGGCGTCCTCCACGCTCTGGGCGTCCCGGTCCTCTGAGGCGGTCGGGGCAGGGCGGGGGGCGGGCGTCTCCTCGGGGTCCCTCTGCCGGGCGGGCTCGCCGTCGCCCTCGCCGTCGGCCTTGGGGGCCCACAGCTCCTTGTGGGGCCGGTGGCCGAAGCCCTCGTCGTAGTTGCCCTTGGCCTTGAACAGCTGGCTGAAGTGGGGCTTGCAGTAGACGTTGCCGTGGAGAGAGGCGTAGCTCCCCAGGCTGCAGAGCAGAGGGACGGAGACGAGGTCAAAACCCTGAGGTAGAGCACTGGTTTACAACCAGTATGGTGAGGCTGGTCTGCCTTAAGGGGAGGCTAGGTGTGCCCTAAGGGAAGGCTGGTCTGCCTTAAGGGGAGGCTAGGTGTGCCCTAAGGGAAGGCTGGTCTGCCTTAAGGGGAGGCTAGGTGTGCCCTAAGGGAAGGCTGGTCTGCCTTAAGGGGAGGCTAGGTGTGCCCTAAGGGAAGGCTGGTCTGCCTTAAGGGGAGGCTAGGTGTGCCCTAAGGGAAGGCTGGTCTGCCTTAAGGGGAGGCTAGGTGTGCCCTAAGGGGAGGCTAGGTGTGCTTTAAGGGGTGGCTAGTTCTGCGTCAAGGGAAGGCTTGTCTGCCTTAAGGGGGGGCTCAGTCTGCCTTAAGGGAAGATTTAATCTGCCCTAATGCAAGGCTAAGTGCGTGAAGGGAAGGCTAGGTTTGCCTTAAGGAAGGCTGTGTGCCTAAAGGGAGGTCTCTGTGTGCCTTAAGGGAAGGCTCTGTGTGCCTTAAGCTTAGGCTAGGTGTATGTTAAGGGAAGGCTAGGTCTGCCTTAAAGGACGGCTAGGCGTGCCCTTAGTGATTGCTCTGTGCCCTACCGGAAGGCTAGGCTAGATTTCCCTATAAACTTCATTAGAATTTGAATACATTTTCCTGGCCCAGGGTGGGCTGGGGAGCTAGAGAAACGTGTTGGACTCCTGCTTGGGTTCCTGTTTACTATAATTAGTCGCTTTACTGTCAATGACTGGCTGCATTATTGAATAATCAATGCAGCCGGGTCCTATGTTCCCCTTTGTATGTGACCGGGTAACATCGGATCCGGCGAGCGAATAATCTTTTCGTAGGATGGTAGGGGCAAGTACCGCCTTTTTCGCCTCTGATTCACCTGTGATTGGTTAGAATGGCTCTCCTCCGATTGGTTATGATTAGGGTTAGGTTTAGAGTTAACCCTAACCCTAACCATAACCCTAACCCTTTACACCCGGGGAACATAGGACCTGGGGAACATAGGGATGACCCCGTTTTATGCTAACGTTGATGCTCACATTGACGCTAACGTCGATGCTCACATTGATGCTAATGTTGCGTACCTAATTCGGCTGGTGCTAAACACACAGCAGCTACATGCTAACCCACCTGAGCTTCATGCTGCAGTGGACGCAGCGGAAGCAGGTCTTGTGGTAGACGTGGAGGTCAGCCACCAGCTTCTCCAGGGGGTACACGGCCTTCAGACACGCGATGCACGTCTCTCTCACCGCCGGGCAGAACTTCTGACAGCACAAAGAACATATGTAGCATTTAGTACATTAGGATTAAAGAGGCAACACAATGTTTGACTGTGAGCTAGTCTAGAGCTGGTCTGGAGCTAGGGTTAGGCCTAAAGCTGGTCTAGAGCGGTCTGGAGCTGGTCTAGAGCGGTCTTACCCTGGACACCTTGGCCTGGTCCCCGTCTCCTGAAACAGATCCACACAACAGACTTTAAAACGCTGGTAAACACCACTTTACCAGAACCCCATTCTAACAAACCGTCCGTCCCCACAGTCAGCTCTGGTCTCATGAGCCATTTTTTATTTCACATTTAAAGGGCGAAACTGTTGACATGTTTTAAATTAAGCATGCTTGCGCTCTTCTAATTAATTAATTCCACTGAAATTGTGATTGAAACGAACAGCGGTGGTAAAAACCACAAGTGAAAGTAAAGTAACCGCAGTAGCGACCAGATCAACGTGTGCTGCGCGGATCTCTCCTGTCTGATCCAGGTTCTGTTTAATTAATGAGCCACTCATTAATTAATGAGCCACCAGGGGGTGAAGGACTCTGATAACCTCACACTCAGCATGAGAAACTCACACTCACTCAGAGAACCACACAGTCAATAGGAGAACCTCACACTCACCCCAAGAACCACACACTCGCCAGGAGAATCACACATTCACCAGGACAACCTCACACTTACCATTGCAGCCAAATGCACTTTTTTGAAGCGGGGACACTTTGTGAATTGTTGTCTCTGTGGCCTGGCCCTGAGGAGAAGACAACAACGGAACCTCAGGTCATGGTGTGTACTAGTGTGTAGTGTATATAATAGTGTGTGTCCTAGTGTAAACAGCAGACCAGCTAAAATCTGGCCGAACTTCTCAGGGTCTGTTAATGTTTCATATCTTCGCCGTGTAGACTGTGCTACTGTACAAACACGTGTTAACATCCCTCTGGACGCTTCTTCCACCGTGGAATCACTTTCTCTTCGCTAGACTTTCTCCCAGCGAATCATTCCTTAGAGACTTTCCTTTGAGATGTTCCTCTGAGATGTTTCTCCAGCCAGATGATTGACAGGAGAAGGGCTGTGGACCTCTGCATGTGCAGTTGTCCCAAATGCTTGTCTAATGGTGGTTTAATTGCTCTGCTGAGAGCTCTTTAGTGACAGGGAACAAGGTGTAACAAGTGCGTACTTAAGGTTCGCACTTATTGTGTATTGTACGTCCTGGCACTTAGAAATAGTACTTAGTACTTGAGCATCTTATCCTAGCTATCTTTGTTGTATACGGGGAATGGGTTAACCTAACAATTGTTAGTGCTTAGCACTTGGTTCTATGAACATCCTTACTGTACCGACAGCGTTGTATTGTTGTTTCTCTTTCTTCTGACAAATGTACTTATTGTAAGTCGCTTTGGATAAAAGCGTCTGCTAAACGGCCTGAATGTAAATGTAACTCTCTGCGGTCTGCTCGATGTGGTGAGATCTACCTGTCATGTTTCAAGCCTTCATAAATAGAATTGGGCTTCCGGCGATTATTCTGATAAACATGGCCCTGCTAAAGCCCTTCAGACAATATTTGATAGTACTTTGAATAGTTCATGATTTGCATGGTGGAGATGTCATTCATCAGACACCCGCTGGTTCTATATCGTTCAATCACCGTCTCATGAATGAAAGTAGTACGACAGGTTGGACTCACGGCTTTGGAGAGGCCCTGTTTGGAGATGGCCGCCTGGTACTTGGCCATTTTGTCCTTCAGGGACGGAGCCTCCTTCCCCCGAGCTGAGACACCAATGGCTGAAACACAACAACACAGCACAGGCCGGAATTCACTTTGGGTTTTTCACCCCCAACCTCACCGGGTGCGGTACCCAATGTCCACAGGGGTTCTACCGGCCCCGTCACCTGGATCCAAACCCACTCTGGGCTCACTTGCTTTGCATCAGGGCGTCGGCCATGACTAATCCAAATCGTCAATGTAAAACAATGGCATCTGCTTTGCATTCTTAATGTGTGTGTGCGTGTGTGCGTGCGCGTGTGTGAGTGAGTATTTACCTCTGGGCTGGTCCATGTCCTCGGCTGAGGTCCTCCGCGCCCCCCTGGGCCCCTGGGTGAGAGAGAGCAACATGGTGAACCTCTCTGCAGCGGAGAGAAGGCTGAGTCTCCTCGACACTCACAGTCAACACCTGGCTGGAGCATTTCTACCCCGTGACATCATCGCCAGTCGTTGCTCAACACTCCCTCCCCTCCTCCCTCTCATAACAATCCACTTAGTTCATTCCATGCGTTAACTCAACCTACCTACCCCCACCCACCTCCCTAACCCCCATCGGTCGACCAATCACAACCCTCCTTCAGCGTTCAGTCAGAAGGCAGAACCTGGCTGCTCCTCAACACCCAGAAAGTGAAACCAGGACCACAACCGAAAGAACCAGAACTTCCCCAAAATGAATACTGTTCATACACTAAGGAGGCGGCTGCCGTCCTCCTATTGGCTGAGAGATAGCCACACAAACAGGATCCGGGGGTGTACGAGAGGACACGGCTGATCCGGTCCAACAGGTTGTTCCATTTCATTCCCAGGAGAGGAAAGGGCGTCCTTGTTCAAAGACCACAGTCGGCAGGCTGGACACCATGTTGGGTTCCAGAGAAGAGCTCAGAGAAGAGCTCCGAGCAGAGCTCTGAGCAGAGCCTTCTGGGGCGGCACGTGGCTCAGGAGGTAGAGCGGCTTGGGCTGGTAACCGGATGGTTGCTAGTTCGATCCCCGGCTCCCCCTAGCTGAGTGTCGAGGTGTCCCTGAGCGAGAGGCCTCACCCAGACTGCTCCCGACGAGTTGGCTGTCGCCTTGCATGGTTGACTCCACCGTCGGTGTGTGAATGTGCGCATGAACGGGTGAATGTGCGCATGAACGGGTGAATGTGCGCATGAACGGGTGAATGTGTGCATGGATGGCTGAATGTGTGCATGCACGGGTGAATGTTAGGCGATATTGTAAAGTGCTTTAAGTGGCCACTGGTTGGAAAAGCGCTGTATAAAAGCAGTCCATTTACCATTTAAACCACAAAAAGCTCTGCTCGATATAAGACCAGCATAGTGGTCAACTGACCGAGGCAGGTCCCCCAGGGGAAACACAGTCCTGCTGAGCTCATGTCCTCTGGCAGGAGAAGCATCTCAAAGGAACGCATCTGCTGGTGAAGCAGTCACCGCCTGTGAGGTGGGGGACTTTAGGGGTGAATCACCGTTGACCCCGGGGTGGAGGGAAACCATGACACGCAGAGAAGGGACTGGTGAGCTTATGGTTGGTCTGAGAGCGAATAGCGATGGGGGGAGTGAGCGATGGCGTTTTATCTGACACGAGGGGAGCGAGCTGAGCAGACTGAACATGGGGGGTTTCGTACGCTGGTGTAATGAAGTGGCCTTTGAGACGCTGAGGTCGTCTGTTCTCGTGGACCGAGGCGGACGGAGGCCGGGGCCACGTCTGAAATGTCAAGCCAGCGTCGACAATGCGCTTGAGGTTAGAAAAACATTGGCTGCTTCGACCGCCGTGTGTTCGAAACGAAGCCAACCGTTTTTAAAAATAGTTTAGTTATTGTGTGTTTGGAAATGAGCTCATAGGCCAGAGCGAGTGAAAAGCACTTTCTGTTTTTGGACGTTGTTTTTCATTACTGGTGTAAGAACCAGACTATAAAACAGAATTGCATGGCGGCCAGACCATAAATATGAGTAGCTCAGGACCTTTGAGCTCATGCATAACGCAATACACACGTCCAATTACACCAGGATCCCATGATTCACACCAATCTTGTGTGTGTGTGTGTGTGTGTGTGTGTGTGTGTGTGTGTGTGTGTGTGTCAGGCTTATCAGTAATCCCAGAGACACATGAGTACGGATAGGAATCAGGACAATTAAACCCCCCCTTCCCCAGTCTATGGTTATTCTTTACTGTCCACCTCAGACTTAATTTATCATAAAAACAAATGCAGACCTAAAGCAGGCTTTATGGACCAGGGGGATTGGTCGTTGGAGAGGAAGGTTTCACAATCAATAACTCACCCCTTGTGTAATCACAAGAAGATGTGTAACCACTACTGAGTACACAGTCAGCGTGTTGGTTAATATGCAAACCTAGCAGTTTGAAGCTTCTCTTCCTGACGGGGAGTACCTGTCATTGCCTGCAGAGAGTCAACCACGTAGAAACACGATTCTTTTTTCCCTTGTAAAGATTACAACATCGCCAGCGTCATTTCGCTTCCAGTGAAGTTTAAGAACAGGAAGACAAACAAACTACCAGCTCCATAGAAACAGATGCTACGCTCAACAAGCTAACAAAAAGACAAATACATGATAAGAACTATACTGATGCTGGGATGTGGCGTCTGTAGGACCGGTATTCCCGTAAACTAAAGTGTAATGTGATTTGAACCCTGAGGCGAGCTTACCACACACACCAGCTATGATGTTATTGACACATCGGGACACGTTCCCCCGACGTCCAGACTCACACCTGAACACGCCGAGAACCTCAAAGAGTCAGGAGGTGGCAGGTAGTAAGAGCCAGGGAGCAGGAGGTGGGATGAGGCAGTGAGGAGGAGGTATGAGGCAGGTCTTGGTAAGAGGCAGTGTGTAGGTGTTGGTATGAGGCAGGTGTCTGTATGAGGCAGTGAGAAGGAGGTATGAGGCAGGTGGAGGTATGAGGCAGTGTTCAGGGTTCAGGGACTGATCAGGGAACACAGAAACATTCCTGACCCTGGGCTATAATTGAGATGAGGAGCTGAACTGGTTTCTGAGCCCAACATACCGGAACGTCTTATCTGTATAGTGAAATGCTCTGTAGGGGTTTTAATGTTTGGTTTGTGAGTCTTGGTTGTTATTACTGATTCAAATGGGTTGACCTCGTGAGTTATCAAATAGTCCATCAACCGTGCAGAAATCCAACATGCAAAGTAACACCTGCCGTGTAATGTAACCATAATGCAAAATACTTTTGACTCCTTTAACATGATTTCTCGTATTGATGTTGATGTGGTGCATCAAACTGAGCCACACGTTTCGTATCACGCGACAAACCAACGCTGGCGAAAGGCTTTCATTGAAATGGAACCAGGGTCACGAGATGCTCTCGCTCTGGTGTGGTTTCCGAAGCAGCGGCCGCGCTTTGACAAACAACGTCTGTGTAAATTCCATCGTGATCTTTGTGGTCACAGTTGATGCCCACGAGGGCTAAAGATGACTTACATAAAACCAGAACAAGGACACATGTAGGCTCACCACAGCCGCACACAAAAGGCTTGGTTTAAAAGGGGGTATCCTGAAAGTTGTCGCCGTTCCCCGGTCGAGGCTTGGGGATGGCGTGGAGGTTGCCACATCAGCTTGCGTAGGAATAGTTCTGATTTTTGGTTACACTAAGGGATCCTCCCTGGCTTTAAAATGCAACTATATTTAGAGAAAACGATAATGTTACCGTTAATGGAATACCTTGTCAGAAGCTAATTCTTCTAAAGGCAGGATTTTCTAAGCTTAATCTATGAAGAAAGCCAAGAGTAATTTACGAGGGAAAAGTATGGTCTTCTTTCTTGTTCAAACAGCGACCACTGAAACCTGCTAATTATGTTGTCATGATAACAAGGATCGAGGCCAAGACACAGAAGGACACAATGCTACTTTGAATGTGCTGTTTTGCGGTGTATGCGCGTGTGCCTGCATGTGTGTGTGTGTGTGTGTGCGCCTGTGCATGTGTGATCGTGCGCATGCATGTGAGCTCCGGGATGTAAATGCTTACCTTGGTTTCGCCCTTTTCAAACTTCATCTTCAGATTGTTGAGGGCCAAACTAGTTTTCTCCTCAGAGGGAGTGGGGCTGGACACCGCCTGCTCCTCCACCTCCTCCACCTTCTCTGAGCTCTCGCTGGGTCTGCGCTCCACCTTCTCCATGTCCTCCACCTTCTCCGAGCTCTCGCTGGGTCTGCGCTCCACCTTCTCCATCTCCTCTACCTTCTCCGAGCTCTCGCTGGGTCTGCGCTCCACCTTCTCCATCTCCTCTACCTTCTCCGAGCTCTCGCTGGGTCTGCGCTCCACCTTCTCCACCTTCTCAATCCCGTTCCTCCGTTCCTTCACGGCGGCGGTCGGGGCGGCTGCCGTCGAGAGCGGGGAGCGGCTGACTGTCTCCAGGCTGTCCTTGGGACTCACTGGTCCGGGGGACTGGGACCGCGGAGGGCTGGGAGTGGTGGGAGTGGGCTTGGGCAGGGCAGCAGGAACTGGGATTGAGAGAGGTCTCTGCCTCGGGGGAAGGAGAGAGGGCTTGCCACGAGGAGGAGGAGGTCCTGCCTGCTCCCAGCGCTTCTTCAACACGCTCAGACCGCCGGACTTCACCGCCGGCTTCGAGCTCACAAAGGGCTGCAGGGGAGAGAAGAGGACTTTAGTGGTGAGAGAAGAACCCACAGAACACACAAGGAAAACAACAGGGTTAAAAGGATCCGTAAAAACATACTACATACTTCTGGGAGTGCGTTGAGTGTGCCAAACCTTCAGTGCTAAATGAAAACCAGCGCAGCAGCAGAGGACAGGAAATGAGGATGGAAACTGTGCGCATTCCGGCCCCACTTTAAAGTGATGAGCGACCGGGCAAGCAGCTGCTCTGAGGAGTCATCCAGGAAATGGGAGGGCTTCCCCTGTTCAAGTTAGCCGCACATGGGCTGCTAGGGAGAGTTGCGTTCAAGATGAGACTTAAAGAGCTGCTATACAGACTCATTTCGCTCCACATTACACTCAAAACGTGAACTTCATTTACCCCCTAGAAGACAAGAGAAGGCCTCTTCCCCGAGGCTCCTCCAGGAAGACATCTAGGCATTATGAAACAGCCCAGCGACTGTCTAGCACGCAGAACAAACCGCCTTGTTAACCAGATGATTGAGTTCAGTTGAACACATCCCTAATCTGCCTGCTTCATAAAGTACTTCTTATTTTATAGCAGTGAAGGACTTTTTAAAGCTTAAATTAACAAATCAACTACATGGACGGAACAAAGCTCCCTCGCATGATATCTCAATATATCTTTAACCTAAATTGTCTTGAAAGTAATCAATGAAGTTTCCAAAACCGCACAGACTCAGCCTGGCGAGCATTTACAAACACTTTGATAGGAGGAGGAGGCTAACGAACAAGGAAGCCAGAGGCGGCAGCCACTACGAGCGAGCGGATCAGGGAAGCAGCCACATACACTGGGAACAGATGTACAGGCTCTGTCTTTGTGCGTCCAGCCCTGGGCAGGGGAACGGACAGGACAATGAGAACATTGTCTGCGCTTTTGTGAAGAAAAACCCGGTCAACCCCGTCTCAAGGCGAGGGGAAGGTGTGATCAGACCAGGAGCACAAGGGAAGAAAGGAAGGAAGTTATCCCCAACATTACTACACTCACTGGAGGAAGGCGCCCAACCCTGATACACTCTGGACCGGCGAGGGAGAGAGAGAGACGGAGGGAGAGAGAGAGGGAGAGAGAGGGAGAGAGAGGGAGGCAGAGAGAGCAGGAGGGAGGGAAGGGAGCGACCCAGGAAACCAGATCAGGAAATGATGCATTTAGGAAATGTTAACTCTTTCTTGTGCCGCTCAGCACTGTTTTCTATTTCCAACAAATGTATTAGAATCTAAAATACAGAAACATCCACATGAATACGTAGGGCATGTAATACTGTGTTTCAAAGATAGCCTACACTGTACACTTGGTGTGATGATGTGAATTGTTTCAGGAATATTGTTGATTGTTTATCTACAGGTTGAACAACGTTTCACCAGTCAGATATCTGACGATGACCAAAACCATGGACATGGTATAATTATCGAACTATAGGAGTACATAGAAACATATCTCTTGCCTGCCTTCAGCCCCCCAATAGAAACAGATCTAACATTGGACATGTTTCAACACGTAGGTTTTACACCCCTGGTTAACGCAAGCCACCAACAACGCCAACAACATTACCTTCAACTCTGACATGTTAGCCGCTCCTTATTAAACTTATCATTTATTAATTACTTTCTTCCAACTCAACAAGACAAAGGGAGCCTGGGCTATCGGATAACACCAGGGGGATTAGGATTATCTGATCGTCCGTTAAAACAAGTAGCCAATAAGAAGTCAGTCGGCAGCAGACGTGTGTGTGTGTGTGTGTGTGTGTGTGTGTGTGTGTGTGTGTGTGTGTGTGTGTGTGTGTGTGTGTGTGTGTGTGTGTGTGTGTGTGTGTGTGTGTGTGTGTGTGTGTGTGTGTGTGCGCGCGCCCTCTGGCTCTGTGAAGCCTGGATGGTCCTCTGTTGATGTCGAGTCACCCTCTGCTGGATCATGTGTGTGTCTAGTGCATCTGCATCACTGTGCGGGACAATGTCCTGGTTTGTTAGTAAGGATTGATAGTGTGCCTTACAGGAGGCTTGTTCTTGTTCACTATAGATTGATATGGAGTGTCTTACATGAAGCTTGTTCACTATGGATTGATACGGAGCGTCCCACATGAAGCTTGTTCACTATAGATTGATACGGAGCGTCCTACATGAAGCTTGTTCACTATAGATTGATACAGAGTGTCTTACATGAGGCTTGTTCACTATAGATTGATAAGAGTGTCTTACATGAGGCTTGTTCTTGTTCACTATAGATTGATACGGAGCGTCCTACATGAAGCTTGTTCACTATAGATTGATGCGGAGCGTCCTACATGAAGCTTGTTCACTATAGATTGATACAGTGTGTCTTACAAGAAGCTTGTTCACCAGGGCCGCTGCTGGCCATTTCGGTGCCTTACACGAGTGCCTTACATGAAGCTTGTTCACTATAGATTGATACGAGTGTCTTACATGAAGCTTGTTCACTATAGATTGATACGGTGCGTCCTACATGAAGCTTGTTCACTATAGATTGATACGAGTGTCTTACATGAGGCCTGTTCACTATAGATAGATAAGAGTGTCTTACATGAGGCTTGTTCACTATGGATTGATACGGAGCGTCCTACATGAAGCTTGTTCACTATAGATTGATACGAGTGTCTTACATGAAGCTTGTTCACTATAGATTGATACAGAGCGTCCTCCATGAAGCTTGTTCACTATAGATTGATACGGAGTGTCTTACATGAGGTTTATTCACTACAGATTGATAAAAGTTTCTTACATGAGGCTTGCTCACTATAGATTGATACAGAGCGTCTGGTAATAAGCTATCAGTTCATACTTCAGTACGTACAAATCTTAATAAATACGGATAATAACTATCGGTGCTCAGAAACATTGTTGTAACATTGGATTAGTGAATCTCGTCTTCAGGACCAGGCAGACTGAGTTCTTACTTTTTTCTTCTCAGCGTTTGACTCCTCGGCGGCCTTCTGATATCTGTTGAGCAGAGAGAGAACAACACTGACATCTGCTGAGCTCACAGAGACATGCAGGGGGCGAGCAGGAAGAGTGGGTCTCTACTGCTAAAATGCAGTAGCTCTGTATCTCTGATTGAACTTTTACAACGACAAACATATTCCTTTATCTTCTGTGCACACCATCTAGGCTGTTTTATAAACGTGGTCAGGCAGCGTTGGGGTTCAGGTCGTTTTGATCTGAGCTTTGGGCCTTCTCAGCCTCATGCAAGTCGCTTTGGGTGAAACCATCCGCTAGATTAATGAATGTAAAGTACAACCCTTTTAAAGAGCTAAAGACTGACGGAATGGACCATCATCTAATTAAAAAAAGGTACGTTATTATCAGCTTCCTTATTCTTAACTTTCTTTAACTATTCATGTGGAAAGAAAACCAAATAAAATCAGGTATTAAATGAGACGATACTTAATATCCGGGATACCTCCCAAGACATTTAAGAAGCCATCATAAAGATACATATATACATATGTGTACAGAGGTATAAACACATCAATAGTATGTTCAGTAATGTCATGTGCGTCGTGACGGCTCCTCCCACCTGGAGAAGCGCTCCACCATGGCGTTGCTCCGCCCCCGGCCGCTGACAAGAGACAGCTCCCGGGCCGTCACCCTGAGAGACTGGGAGGCCCAGTTGCCTCGGTTAAACCGACCGCCGCTCTCCATCTCTGCCATCTGAAACACACACACACGGGCATCCATTATTAAGCTGGGGCCCAACCAGCTGCTCGCCGCCAGATACTCACACATGAACGTACACGAGGACTTCACTGGAGTTCACTGGAAACCGTTTACAAGTTTCAACTTTGACTTATTCCCAAGCACTGAAACAATGTTTGAATCGCCCTTTTTCAAATCAGCTAAAACGAATTGGCTTTCTCAGTCATCATTAATGTTGAATACTGTTTTTTATAATAAATCCACGGTTATAATAGAAATCGCAGACTTTGATGATGTGATCACTAAATATAAATGTGTATCAGCCAATGGGAGTCCATTCTCTTGTAGGTGTCAGTTACTGAGTTGCAGCAGGACTGGTAAGTACCAGGATTCCTTCATATTTAATAAACCGTCACCATGCAGCCACTTGTTCCTCTAGACGCTATTCCTGATGTCATTGAGAGTCCTCTGTGTTGAGTGAGACTCTTACGGTCTTACGACATGGTACATGTTTCAACACGAAGATGTTTATTTGTGGGGACATTTTTATTTCAGTGTTATCATGGATAAGCAACTATTCTTTTCTTGCTCGTACAGAATTTAAGCCAGTGAACTCTTCCTTTGGAAGCCAATATCTCAGATATAATGTAATATATACCAACAAAAACTTTTTTCTTTGAGTAACATTTGTTAACAAATATGTAGAGGGACCTTCCTTTTTGGAAGTATTTCAACCCTGAACCCAGTAAAAACTCAAATCTTGTCTCCCTTGATCGCAAGATGGTAACACGTGTAAGAAGCTAAGTGTTACCCTTTACGCCTTACTGTGTCATTATTCAGACTCTGGGCTAGATATTATGCAAAGGAGCTGTGTTTACTACAGAAAATCTGAAATTCCTACACTACCACAACTAGATTGTTGCACAGAGACTCATACACACAGGATGACACAGAAGGCTGGTGTTCCACTCTGACAAACATATACTTATACGACTGAAGCCTAGACAGAGAGATTATAAGCCTCAGACAGAGTCTTCTGGCTGAAGGTACAGGACCACCTTTTTCAAATATTTAGCATGCGATAAAAGGTGAGTTACTTGAAGATAATTTGCAGTGTTTTCCGTCCATGCCTGCACGGCTGCGTTAACACACTCTTATTACATTATCATTTGGAGACAAACAAAATCTGGACTTTGGAATTGACTAGATGGCAACCAGAGTTTGATTTGTATTCTGATGAATCACTCTTAAACATTGTGCGACTGTCACTATTCTTCATTCAAAACACATTAGTCCAGGCGAGTCCGAAATAGACAAACAAAGAAAGGCAGAAAATAGATTATGCTATTCCCCTCTCCTTGTCCACACTAAGTATGAAGCCCAGAGGTGAACTGTAATATGCCTGAATATGTACACGGAAATGCCTTTCCTTATATTGTAATTCAAGCAATAGGGGGAGTCTTGTCTAGTTCTGAGTTCCGGTAATGTTTGATTGTTTATTACTCCAGTGTCAGATTACATTGATATCTAAACCTACAGATTACATTGTGTTGGGTGGATCTGTTTGACTGTTTCAAAATTAATCAAGTGTGTTTATTAGTGCAACGGAGACAGTGAAATAAAACTAATGTTTCCCAACCTGCTCTTTGCCCAACGTGCGTGGAAACATAATCTATGGTGGTTTAATGGAGATGAGGTCATCAACTGAGTGACCAGCCCATTCCTTTATGGCAGTTCATCAAGCAGCCAAAATGATCACATCTTACCCTTAGCTTTGGTCTTTTGTCTCATGTTAGATGGTACCTTTCTGTGTTTCCTACGTCTTAAAGTCCACACAAATATTAACATAAGGATTGAGTGATTAACTTTACTTTAGAAATGAAAGCCACAACTTGTTGCTTAAGGCTTTCGCAGTTTAGTTATCACTGAAAATCTTTCCTAGTACAAGTATATTTTTCTTTGAATCTGAAGTTTCTGTAGTATAATGTATAGTATAACCTATATATAAACCCATTTAGTAATGTTTAAGCATTTCATCAAAAACTCTCAATCAATATTGCTGGCCTGAACCAACACAAAATGATCATGACGGCGTCATTGTAAGTAAATATTGTTTTCCATAGTAGATTACGTATGTACATGTTTTGAATGTAAGAACAGAAATGCAAATGCAACCTTTTAAAGGCACTCAGTGTTTCGGCAGGGGAGGGATACTGATGGGTCAATATTAGTTGGTTACACAACATCATTAAAAACAATACCATTTGGTTTTAAAGTTGAAAGTTGAACTTCCCTTTAACTTAGACGAGCTAAAGGTCGGCAGGTGGATTTAAAGGATATTGCATATAGGCTGTGTTTTTCAAAGAAGTTAGTCTGGTAAAACGAGAAGGGATCCACTGTTCCGAAACAAAAGCCTCCACCCAGCAGGTTATAACCGAGGTCTGCTCCTAATACATGCAGCTCTAATACTGATTATTTACAAGCCTTTTCGCCTCACTTTGGCTCTCTTGTATTTAGCTTTATCTTACCTTTCAGCCCTTCTGGTGAGCCACTCGTTCTCATGAAACCTTGACACCTGACACCTACTGCGGGAGTCTTCTGAGTATCCAAGGTGGAGCGAGCTGGGCAGAAAGGTGTGTGGGAGGGAGCACAGGTCATGTGATCACCTCCACCAATGGCAGGAGGCATCGCGTTCTCCTTACCTGTTTTCATATCTATGTGTGTAGATCCTAGATGGACAATATGCCCACGCATCGTATGGACTCTGTGTGTGTGTGTGTGTGTAAAAAGCCTTTATAGGTTGTATATAGGTGATGAAACTTGTCCACCCTAACAGGACCACAGCCGACCCCCTAGCTACAGAGGGCTGTGGGTAAATGAACAGCCATGGAGGGAACAGTGTGTCCCCGGGTTAATTATTGAGCTTGATCCAGACACCACGGGATCGAGGCCAGACTATTTTTTTTTATTATTGCTATTTAACATTAGACTCCTCCTTCTTAGCGCACCTTTAAACTTTAAAATGACAAAGTGCATAGGCTTGTAGGTGTAGGGTTTGAGTTGCGTAGGCCTAGTTTTAGGACTCAACCCTGGGCGTTATTGCTCCAGAATCAGGACAACACATCTCACATAGAGCTGAACGAGGAGCCTGAACATGACAGGTCATCGTCCCGTTCATCGGGGGTTAGGCTTATTATTGTAGACCTCCTTAGTACAGTAGACCTTACCAATAATAAACATAACAACATAACATGGAAAACCGACCACTGAAGCTGACCATGGACAACCCTAACCATGGTTTATTACCCGTTGTTATTATTATTATTTGTTATTATAACAACCGCTAGTGTTGAATCTCGAATGAAACAAAATCCATCTTCAATCCAGTTTATACGGCATTTTGAAAATAATGCTTAAGGTTTAACAAAGCTTGTTGTCCACCCTATCCTTCCCTTATAATGTTTAATGCCGTATTTAATTCGTATATTACGTTGCCATAATACCCCGGTGTAACCCATGCGTGGGTGGGGGTACCTCCGGCAGGATGTGGGCTCCATCCCAACTATTCCACTCAGACCGCCTATAATAAGATGTTACAAAGACCCTCATCAGCACCAACCCGCATCAAACTAAAACCAGTTCAGATCCCATAGGCTCCTCTGCCCCAACCCCCACCCCTACCCCCACCCTCCCCCTCCCCCAGTACGGACTGGTTCTGCTGGTGCGACCCTGTTCTGTCTCCGGCGGGGGGGTGACATCCTGTGGCGCTTCCTGTGTTTGTAAACTAGACGGGAGGAGAACGACGGAGGAGGGAACCCGAAAGGTAGACACACCGCCGTTCATTTATTTCTTTAATGCACGAAAAGTATCCGCCGGCACGTCGTGGTGGGGCGATCCGGGTGTAGTTAGGGTGTAGCTGACGGAGGAACAAAGGATCGGGCGGAGGAGGTCGTGGCGGAGAATCTGGCGACACGTCGGGAGGACGGCCATCGCTGCTCTTTCTTAGCCCTTAGCTGCTTTAGCATCGGGCTAGCGCTGCGGCTCCCGACGCACGTTCGGTTAGTTTTCGTCGGGAACACGAAGAGCGGGTCACCGTGCGAACGTCCCCGTGTGTCGAGGTGCAAACCGTGGCTCCGTGATCGGGGGTTAGGAGAACGGTGTGTGGGCGCCACAGAGGCGGGCTAAGCTAGCCACATTAGCAGCTTTTTTAACGGAGAAGCTAATGCTAAGTAGCGGCTAGGCTAGGCCACTGATGCCATGTTAGCTACGCATCTCAAATTCTCCGGCAGCCCGAAGACTTCGCCTTTCTTCTGTTCGGCCGCTGCAGAGACGGTGCGTCTGGCTAGCGAGGAGCGGATTAGCTCCTGTGTTAGCATAGGCTAATAGTTAGCAAGCACGATTAGCCTACTGACGATAATGGCGACCGATGTGCATCGTCAGGTAACCACAGAGAACCGACACGTCTGGTCGAACCGGAGCTGCCCTGTAGCGGGAGCCCCACCACAGGGCAGACAGCCGGGCTCCACCGTAGCGGGGCCCCGTTACAGGGCAGCCTGCGGGGCTCCGCGGTTGGGTGGGTTCGGGTTCCGTGGCAGAAGGTCGGGATGAAGAGGATCTGGGCTCCCCTCGGGGACTCGGTGCTTCGTGGCACATTAAACCCGAGTTCTCCTCATCAGTGACCGTTAGCAGCAACGGGGACTCGAGCTCAAGCATTGTGTGGATTTTTTATCCCCACCAAAATGATGGGCTTATAAAAATAGATAACGACTGCCGCCCGGTTCCTCCCCAACCGCCAGTGCGTTGGTGAAACATCTGATCTATTGCTGGGTTTTAACCCGTTTTGTGGTTGGTTTAACGGCTTGAGATGCTGTTTTTTTTAGCGGTTGAGTGTGGGCTGGAGACCCGAGCAGGGTCTGCTCTAGTGGGGGGGGGGAGGAGGAGGAGGCCTCGCCCTCATCAATTAGGCCTCAGCACAACACAACACAATGGATTAGACTGCTGGAGGCTCCTCCACGTCTCCATTAGCCCAGATGGTCTCCTGCAGGGTCTCCTGCATGCTCTCAGGGTGCTGGACCAGGACGCTGGTCTTCAACCTTGTTTGTTATAAAAGCTCAAAGTTCCGAGGAGCACAATAATAGCCAAATAGATCTCGTGTTTTAGTCATCATGCCGTGGATGGATCGCCTCATAGTATTATTTAGTGCGGATTGTTTTTAACCAATTATGTGCTGAATAACTTTATTAACTGTTTATGCCACTTCCACGCCCTGAAAATGAAAAAATATGCATAAAATGCGGAGGATTAGGTACCGTTTAAATGCCTCCACGTACCGTTTCTTCTATGGTGAATGATGTGTATTTTGGATTATAGCTGTTGTGTATTTGGCGGTGAGGATAAAAACACATGCATTTAACCAAAACAATTTAAAAAAGTACGCCTCTTCATTTTGAGGAAAAGTGGTCAGGAAAAATACCAGGATTGAGTTAATATACAAAAAAAAGCCCACGCAAATGATGGAACAGCCAGAATCGACTTGCGTAGGCCCAGCTGATGCATCTGTCTTCCAGCATTGTTGGATAATCTTCCTTTATTTCTATGAAGGAAAGCTACTGCTATCAGCTGTATGTCTGCAGTGCATGGCTCTGTCAGTACGTCCTGTGTGTTATGAATGTTATTCAGTGCATACACCAACTTGTTGGGAACCTGTTGTCTGGTGCATGTCATTACCGCTGTAAACAGGCTGTACGCAGCCATGATGCTGTTGTGATCGTCTGTTTGATCCACATCCTCCTTCTCCTCAGTTTTTAATGCTAGATGAGTGAGGTGGGTGTGGCTTCCCACCTGACTGACCATCCTGACTGACGGAACGCTGGATGACCTTGTCCCCACCCCTGTCCCTGCGTTCACATACTCGGTCCCTTCAGCCATGTCCCATCTACCCAGCAGCTCAGTCCGCGACCATATGAAATGGGTTTGTTTTGACAACACCAAAGTGGTTAGAAATTACATTACTTGCATTCATGTGTCACTCAGGATGTTGTCATTATTGATTTGATGTTGCTTTTTGAAAAAATTAAAATTTGCATGTTGAAATTGGCCTACGTGCAGATTGGCAAGAATTACAGCCTGTTTTCTCATTTGTTTGTGGTTCAACAATTCACCATGTGAGGCTCCCATGCTGGTGTTAATCCCACGTGGTCCTTGTCTATCGCCAGGCCGGGCTGCTTGGGTGCGAAGCGGTCCTCTCCAGCATGGCCCTGATGCAGGCCAGCTCCATGGCAGGTCCACCCAAGAAGATGATGGCGCCTCTGGGCCACGGCCCGCCCCAGAGAGAGGGCCCCGACCGCGGGCCCCAGAGCCACATGATCCTCCCCTCGGGGATGAGCTGTCCGCCGCTGGTGAGCACGCACCCTGGGACCTCTTGGGGGCGGGGGGGGAGGGTTAGACTGTGCTTCTTTAGCTGTGATCTTACTGTTAGAAGAGCTGGGAGCCCTTGTTTAATACACTTAAACACTCAGCTAAAGTGGGTCGTGGAAAGGGGCTCTTATTGTGGTAATATGGAGGGAAAAGGTGTGCTTGTGGTGTGAAGACACTAGGAGGAATGTGGGTTTGATCTTTCAGGATTTGATGGGATCAGGCCCAAGTGATAAACATGGGAGCCAGCTGTGGTGGAGTGAAACGTATTATATAAACGGGAAGGCAGCCAGCAGGGCACAGGTTCTGCTGCAGAGAAGGTGCATGCATTAGTTTTAAATGTAGAATGGGTCATTTAATTGTTTGGTTGTGTGTAGACATGAGTTAAAACTGTGCCTTGTGAAGGATTGGAGTCACGCTATCATACCGCCAACAAAAGGAGTGTTGTTTGGGTTTCCCCTTAAAAGCAAAACCTAGCGAGACCTTTGCTTCAGCAGGGATTCTGAGTAGAATTCTCGGATAAGGAGTGAACTGAAAGGGCCATACGAGTAGTCCTGTAGCTCAGGCCACCGGGTGACTCCCAGCGGACTCTAGTCTGTGTTTCCTCTGCAGCTCATCAGGAAGGACGGTGATTTCCAAGCCCCTCGCCTGCTGGACGAGAAGGACATGAGGGCCAACGAGGACATGCAGATGAAAAAGAAGAACCGGAAGTCAGGAACGCCCTGCAAAGTGAGAGAACAAGATGGAAGGGGAGGGAAGGTCAGTGGTACTAAACCTAAAAAAGTAGCTCTGACATCTACTGGGCAGGTCTGTTTTTTCTTTTTTTCTTAGTTAAAAAAAAAAAAAAGATCCAAGACTTCAATCATGCCTTTTAAGCACCAATCCGAGCCCTGGTAACTTCAGGCTCGTGTGTTGGGATCGGAGGCTCTCATATGGGAGCATTTTTCAGTGTGGGGGAGGAGGGAGGAGCCGAGGGGAGCCGTGGAGGGGGCGGAGGTTCTCTGGAGAGGAAGGGGGGAGGGGAGCGAGGAGGCGGACAATAACTGCAGTTGTGTGCAGAAGAGGGGGGGAGGGGTGGAACATGAGGGCACGGAGCCTTTGCTAGGGATTCTGTGTCTTGTTGAAATGAGAATATATCGTTTTATTTCAACGAGGGGGGCCTGGTTTATTTTTCCTTATTTATTTATTTTATTTATTAATCACGTGGCCCGCCGGTCATGTGTTTCCTCAATACATTTTATAATTTAATTAAAGAAATACAATTTCTAAATAAAAAATTAAGTGAATTTAGAAAAAAAATGCCCAACGGGACATCTTTTTTAATCTTCACATTAAAAAAATAAATAAATAAAAGTAAACCGTGGAGCGGATGGCGTGCCAGCGGATCCGGACTCTGACCCCATGTTTCTGTGCTGCCCTCTTTAGGGCCCGGGCGGCGACGAGAACGGGCCGGCGTCCAAGGTGCAGAAGAACTTCATCTGCGACCACTGTTACGGCGCCTTCAGGAGCGGCTACCACCTGAAGAGACACATACTGATCCACACAGGTACGAGCCCTGCCCCCGCCGCCCGCCTCACTCCCTGCTGCCTCGGCCACCTCTCAATGAGTGCTGCCATTAATTCGCATTTGTAAGACTTACACCCAGCGGCCGGCGTCTTACACTGGCCTGCGCCCGGGCGGCCGGACCCCCACTGTAAGACCCTCTCTGCGGCCCGCTTACACAGCTTGCTTTTGGTAGCAGCGTTGTGCAGCCTCACAGCTGATTGGTGGTATCTGTGGGGAGCTCTTACTAAAACTGGTGCTCTTCGGTTTAGGGGAGAAGCCGTATGCTTGTGCCGTATGTGACATGAGGTTTATTCAGCGTTACCACCTGGAGAGACACAGCCTCATTCACTCGGGTATGCGTCCTCTATAACCGTACCCATGTAACATAAGTCCAGCCACATCTGTAGTCCTCCACTCACACCAGTGGGACTGCAAAAGGTTCTCAGGGTGGATTTTGTCTGTGGACAGTAACTTCCAACAAAGCAAAATGGAGAGGCAGGATCCTTGATGTAAAGGCTCGGAGGTTTGGCTCTGTTCCGTCGGGCCCCCAACACCAGAGCCGCTGATCATAACCCTAAAGAAGGTCACCAGGGCCTCGCAGCACGAAACGAAGGTTGTCGTTGGTAACGTACGGGGCTCGTTGAGGGGAATCAATGCATGGACATCAAAGGACTACACACCGATAGCCCCGGCTAGCTGGGCTCCAGACCCAGACCCAGGCCTCCCCTTGTAGACTGGCCTTTATGGAAGGATATCATGTGCCGTTATGTCATGATTTAAGACTAGGATTTGCGGTAAATTAATTTTCAACCCAAAGGACCAAAAAACATGGCGGCCTTATTGCCTCATTAAATGTTCTCGAGGCAGTCCCTAATTCACCTTATTTTAGGTTGATTCATTACTGTTTTGTTTTTCAATATCCATTTCATTTCCCAGTTAAGTGATCATAGGACACAATGCGTCTATAATTGTGTACTTTATGTGCCTGTGGCGATTCATGACCCTTTAGTTAGGCCCAATACTCACTTGATTTCTACCCGTTGACTAGCTAATAACTGTATGCTCTGTGTGTGTAGGGGTGAAGCCGTACGCTTGTTCCATGTGTGACATGCGGTTTTTCCAGCGTTACCACCTGGAGAGACACAGCCAAACTCATACGGGTATGCGTCCTTTTACCGTACCCTTCTCAAGCACAAAACCTCAGTCTGGAGGCATTAACTGTCTGTTACGTCAAAATAGGATTTGTTAACCGATGCATATATATATATTTATCTATAAACGTATATAGTAAAAAAAAAAAAACTAATCGCAATTAATAAACAAGATCCCTTTATTAACAATGGAACCAAATATAACAAACCAAACAAGCAAGAAAAAAAGCAGTTCATACCAAATAATCCGTAGAGGATAGTCCTTTGATGTCCAAGACTATTTGCCATTTTTTTCAATTGCACTCTTGTCCAGTGTGTTCCGTCTGTTGTTCTGCAATGTTAACCTTCTGAAAGCTCACGTTAAACCGTGTGGTAGCCCAATGCTTTACGTTCGTTTCTCCCGCAGGAATTAAAGCGGTGATCAGACCAGAAGCCTTGTAAATATTTACGTCCTACCATCATACTACGCCCTAGCTAGTACGCATGACTCCAGCCGGTGGCTCGATGCCTTTGTCGTAAACAGAGACTCTAATCAAAGCATGGTACATCCAGGTTAGACCCTGGTGCTGCTGGAGGCAGCTATGCAGATAACACTGGCCTTTAGTGACGGCTCATAGCTCCTCTTTGACACATTTTAGTGTGCTTGTACATTTATATCCATCCTGGGTTGTGACTTGTTTCAACCATAAGGAGTCCCTGTAATCAAGCTCATAGGTGGGAGAATGCCAAACACCAAGCCCCTCAATGCTAATTGGAAATGTCTGGTGCATCCCAATGATGGTGTAAACCCTCCTTCCAGCTAACGTGTTGATGCTTTGTGTATGTAGGGGTGAAGCCCTACGCATGCTCCATGTGTGACATGAGGTTCTTCCAGCGTTACCATCTGGCCAGACACAGCCTCACTCATACTGGTATGCGTCTGCCCCCCCAGCTCTCTAGATAGTCTTCAGTCAAAAGTGAAAGTTAACTCGACAGCGGGGTCGTCTCTCCTCGGCAGCACCTCCCCAAGCGATAAATCGCTAGTCATATCCGGGTAACTGGATCTAGTCTTAATTTCTGGAACGAAGACGTAAATGTCAGGTTCCCCGATCTCCAACGTGTGACTCTGGGTTCTGAGTACAAGCAGACTTGGGACGAGGCCTTGAGAAGCGGTACCCTACCCTAGCGCACATAAGTGATCCTCCGGCTACAGCACACATAGCGACCGGCCTCTTTCCCCTGTCGATTAAGAGCTCATGTGTTGTGTGTTGTTTGGGTTTTGCTAGTTAATGATCTGATCCTCTCATGTGTAGGGGTGAAGCCATACGCTTGCTCCATGTGTGACATGAGGTTTTTCCAACGCTACCACTTGGCCAGACACAGCCTCACGCACACTGGTACGGGAAGACATTTCTAACTACGCCAGGGCCCCCTAACCGGGCTGCCGTTAGGTCGTGTTGATCGACAGCATAGCAAACGTCATTATTCTATTGTTAGACTTGTACTTGTTAAAATATAAGCTCTAGGTAAGAGATAAAAAAAACTTTTAGCCCTGTAATTTTTCTTGCTCTTTGGTAGTTATTTTCTGAATCTCCTCATTTGGATCTCTCTTGTTGCTGAGGGAAGTCTGAAATGTACGTTTAGCGAGGGCTATAACTGCAGGAATATGTTAAATGTTGCTATGACCCAGTTTCTATAACATCCGTATAATTGTAATTCCGAGTGACGTATGTTCTGCCTGCACTGTTGGCCTCTCTGAATACATTTAACTGAATGGGTGTAACCCTTTCACTGCCAGCCTTTATAAGTTGTTATCTTATGTGTGCAGGGGTGAAGCCATATGCTTGCTCCATGTGTGACAGGAGGTTTTTCCAGAGATACCACCTGGCAAGACACACCCTCAAACACACGGGTATGCGTCTTACCTTATCCCTCTCACTTGACACCGCCAGGGGATAGCGAGAGCATAGCCATCTAAACAGGCCTGCCTGGGAGGCTGCTTAGCCCCGGGAGCATGTCCGTTCAATGTACACCACAGAATTATGTCTTTGCTTAGCAAAATTTGGGCGTTATGTTTCAACACGGCTATCTTCCTAGAGTGCCATTAAGGTGAAATTCATTTCACACCCTTGTCATGGCTTCTAGGAGTGGTCGCATGGCATCGTGTCCGTCTCTCTGTCTTGTGTGTGTAATATATGGGGGTAGTTGTGGTACACAGAGAAGGTTCCCTGTTCAGTCTGATAATCCGTATGATGCTAACTTTCACATGTCATTGTTGTACACGTAGCTCCTGAGAGCGGATTCTAAAGTGTGGTACTGTATGCGTTTAGGGGTGAAGCCGTACGCTTGCTCCATGTGTGACATGAGGTTCTTCCAGCGTTACCATTTGGCAAGACACAGCCTCACTCATACTGGTATGCTTGTATTTGTTTTCCCTCTACTGTAAATCCCTATTTATACAATATGTTTTTTTTCTTCTAATGATAAACCTGAATGAATAATATCAGAGTTCCTTATAACGCAATAAAAAAGAGTTATAAATGAATAAGGCTTTGTTGGAAACTGTCCACCTAAAAGGGCCCTGATATCCTTTTGCCAAAAACGTGCTTTTCTGCTGAATATTGTCTTGCAACATTTGCATGTCTAGTCATTATTTTAGTCTTATTTACACACATCTATCCAAAGCACATTACACAAAAAGTATTGCCATTTTGGACATCAAATGCCATTTAGAGTTCATAAACTGGAGGCTACCATTTTTGGTGTAAGTACATAATCAGTGATTATATTTATTTTCACTGGTTTGCTTCATTGTTAACTTTTCTTCTAGTGCTATAAATTTAAACGATTTAATGTTTTGATGTCTTAAGTATCCATACTTTTGAGTGTAATGAGCTTTTTAATGGATTATGTGTAAATGTACAATAGTCAAATTCCTGATGTAATTTTATCGTTGATATTACATTTAAAATGCAACTTAAACAATTTCATATTATATATTGTGTCAATGTCTTATCTCCATATGGAAACATGTAAATTATAATATGGATAATATGTTTTGTGCTTTGTCTAGGAGTGAAGCCATACGCATGCACCATGTGTGACATGAGATTTATCCAACGCTACCAACTGGAGAGACACAGTCTGACTCATACCGGTACGTCCTTTCTCTTTAACCTTTGACCCTCTTAGCCCTCTCTTGGGTTGTGCATGACCCCGATATTGACTCTTCTATGGCTGCATCAAACTCGAGTTTGTACTGCTACCTATCGTGTACCTGATCAATATCCTGATCAGCTGCCTCTGCAGTAAGCTCCTCAAGTACATGACAGCAGCACTAGTTTAATGTTAAACGCTTTGTGGAAATACATATGGTTTGAAACTGTGGCTGACCAAGTCAAGGCACTCAAATAGTAAAGCTGTAGTAAGTATACATTAATGTAATGGTTCTAATTCAGTAGTGACTGCTGAGTTATCCTGCATTGAGGCAAAATTGCCAAAAAGGATTTTTACATGTCGTCATACTAAAAATGTATTTAAATATGTAGATCCATATATACAGCTAACACAGGGGCAGATTTTAATTAAACAATATCTAATTAATTCTGGCAAAAGATTGGTCTAGGACCCTACTGATGGACTAGGTAGAACAATGCAGAACACTAAATTATATTATACACTTTAATGAGCCCCTAATCAGGCCACCAAAACTTATGTCTCCATTATGAGGCTCCCAAAACTCATATGCTTTTTTTTCTTACTGGTTTAAAACAATTTTATGATCATTATATAAAAATATTACTGGATCCTTTTTTTTTGTGCAAAATCATAAAAACTAAGAAGAAACATCTTAAATTACATGTATACCTTTAAATAAAAATACAACAAACTATCTGCATCAACCTTTAACTTCTATCTGTCTACCAGAGCAGGGAACGTGTGTAGAAGTTAAAGCAATGCTGTCCACTACTTATGGAGTTCACTGTCATCCAGTCAGGGTCAACCACTCAGTTCAAATGGCTCCTGGCCCTGATCAAAAATTGGCTTACTTTCCATTCAACCTTGTTTATAGCCTAGTTATTAAAAACAATGCTATCATTATGTTATTGTGCAAAGGGAAATGTTTCTATGACGGTTTTCAATTAAATGAGATGCTAAACCGCAGGTCCGAGAACCTTTCCATCTCAAAGCATGTCAGCCTCCTGCTCTGTACAGATGTTTACCAACTGCCTAAAATTGTCTTACCTTTTGTGATCAGCGTGAAAAACAATCAACATTTCCCGTTAACATAAAAAGTCCTAGTAACGTTATTTATGGCTTGTGTAAATTAGTGGAAGTAGTTTTATGCTGACCCAGTTGGAATGTGCTCATGAGGAAAATACAAATTTGGCCCAATCCTAGTATAGCTTCTGGCAGGTTGTAAATTACTAGAGAGCTTTTTCTCCAAACACGTTGTCTCCATTGTCCCGTTCCCCCCCCCACACGCATCGTTAATTTGAACATTGGCCTGATCCCAAATACGATTTTCATATATAAATAATTTTTTTAATGACATTTTCGAGTGGTCCAATTGGAAAGTGGGTGTATATTTTGAAACACTGGAATATTCTGTTGGACGCGCTGATGAGAGCAACCAAACGTTACTAAACCTTTTGGGTTAGTAACGTTAAACCGATCATTTTTGGCAGTTGAATTTCTTTTTGTAATGCTAAAGTTGGTGCTTTGTGTGTGTAGGGGTGAAGCCGTACGCTTGCACCATGTGTGACAAGAGGTTTTTTCAGCGCTACCACCTGGCGAGACACAGCCTCACTCATATGGGTATGCGTCTGTCGAATATACCCAGCCCACCTATAGAATACCTACTCATACATGTGCTTGATATGGTTTAAATATTGTTGATGTACAATTGGTAATGAATTAGACCCTTAATTCATGATTGCCACTAGATGACATCATCAGCTCATGTGATGTGTTGTTTAAGTGGATTTAAATACTTAAATATTATACATTAATATCAGACAAGCATCGTATAGCTGTTCTTCCCTTAAGTTATTTCAGGGGGAGACATTGGTTATTAACCACCTATAGCGATTTGAGATGATACTGGTAGACACAATTTAAAGTTGTAATAATGAAACAGGTGTGTGTGTGTGTATATATATTTATATATACATCAATGCACACCATTTTTCTGTCGAGCCGGATTAAAAGTAACACGATGCTCTGGTCGTTTAGGTGTGAAACCTTATGCTTGCACCATGTGTGACATGAGGTTTTTTCAGCGCTACCACCTGGCGAGACACAGCGTCATTCATTCGGGTATGGGTCCGTGCACCGTGCCTTGGACATCTAGTGTCGGCAAGGATTGGTGGGCTTTACTGGAGGGCCCATGTTTAAAAGACAGGCCCTTTTTTAGTCCTAAAGAAGTAAAGTCCTAATGTACAATCCTAATGTACAATAACCCACATTCATTATGCTTATGCAGCAAAATGGCCTCACTGAGAACATGATTAGTTTATTGTTAAAGCAGTCGGGTTTTATTGTTTTTGCATGAAATTGGCGTGTGTGTGGTTAATAACCAATAGATATGAATTCAGAAATGAGTGGGTTGAGTGAGGTCCAGTAACGTAATACTGCTACTTTGCGTTTAGGTGTGAAACCTTACGCATGTACCATGTGCGACAAGAGGTTTTTTCAACGCTACCATCTGGCAAGACACAGCCTCACTCATATGGGTATGCACCTACCCACCTCAACCATGCCACTGAGATCTGTGTGTATTAAAACTGTAAACACGAGGTCAAGCTAGGCCAGTTGTAGGGTTTTTATGTTGATCCGTAGAATGGTTTTATTGGATTGAACATGATTGAACCTCTATTTTTTTTTGGCCCATCTGCAATATAAATGTAATGTCATCTGTAAACAAAAGCAATACAGAGACATCATCAGCTCATGTGATGTGTTTTAGTTGTGGACTAAAGGAATTAACCCTCAATGCCATCCTTTATTAAGGGGATTTTGGCAGGGGAAACAAAAATTCGAAATCTAGTGCATAAATACCCTAATTCTTATCGAATTGATGACAAAAGCGGTTAACAACCCATCAATAACAAATAGATGTCCGCTACATTTTACATTGATGGATTGTGAAACGGAAACGATTGGGCAGGCTGACAATAATGTATTGATGCTTTACGTTTAGGTGTGAAACCTTACGCTTGCACCATGTGTGACATGAGGTTTGTTCACCGTTACCACCTGACGAGACACAGCCTCACTCACTCGGGTATGCGTCCGTGTACCCAGGCCATTTCACAACGTTTTTGCGCTATTCCTGAGGGAGGTTTGTGTGAATGAAGTCTAAATCAGTTTCTCTATTTGTTGGCACGGTTGGATAAGCTAAAAAGGCTGTAAAAAATTGCCCTGATTACTAGATGGCATTTGCCTATTTTCGTGAAAGTGCTATGTAATGCAGTACCACAATTTGTAATTATTTGTTGGCATTATTAATATTGTTGGTTTCTAGTAGTATAACCTGACTTTTGGCCTTCTTTACCCAACCCACACTATAGATGTTATAAAATAGTGTTTAGAACTACGAAGGATAATACGGGCATGGACCTTTTTAATTTACTTGTTTGGATCTCTGGATCTGCCTCTTAGAAATTGTCAGTGGCTTTTTTGGTCAGCAATTTGAGCAAAATGTTCACCTTTGGCAGAAATGGGATAAGAGATAGGCTGAAAATACAAAATGGATGTTTGTCGTGATACAGAAAAACTTTTATTTCGGCCCTTAATTAATCCTGCATAAATTTTGTAATGCTAAAGTTGGTGCTTTGTGTGTGTAGGGGTGAAGCCGTACGCTTGCACCATGTGTGACAAGAGGTTTTTTCAGCGCTACCACCTGGCGAGACACAGCATCACTCATATGGGTATGCGTCTGTCGAATATACCCAGCCCACCTATAGAATACCTCCTCACATATGTGCTTGATTTGGTTAAAATATTCATGTATCAAGGCATCGTAATTGCTCTTGTTCACCTGTCAAGTTGAAGAGTTCAACTTCCGTCTTTTGGAAGATAGCATTTTTTGAGTTGTATTAATTAACATGATTTTTTACAAACAAATTTGTGAGCCAGCTTTAAAATTAACATGATGCTCTGGTCGTTTAGGTGTGAAACCTTACGCTTGCACCATGTGTGACAAGAGGTTTTTTCAGCGCTACCACCTGGCGAGACACAGCCGCACTCATATGGGTATGCGACTTCCGATGAAACCCAGCCGTAGGGATGGATGCCGCATCATAATAGGCCCATTCACTAGAACATAGGATCAGACAGAAATGGAAACCCTGAATCTCCCACAGATCCGTCTAGTCTTCTGAGCCCAACCATTTAGAGCCAAGATGGCCCTGGGATGGAGAGCCGTATGTGGTTTCACCTGGTACAGCACAGCACATAGTGGTATCTCAAGACGGTCTGGTTGTCGTACACTACCCTGACACGGTGGGTGGAAAGGCCTTTTTTAAAATAAGTGACCTTTCCACTGCCAAATGGCGGATCAAAGTTCCCATATGGAATCCCCTATTTACGCTGTTGTTTGGACATTTTGTCCATTTTCAAAGTCGTATACCACAAATCTATCCTAACCAGTTTATCAGACAGATCAAATATGTATATTTGTAATCATTTCATGGATCATTTAAAAGTGATCACAATCTTCTTTTTCTAGAGAGTCAAAAACCCACAAACTGTTTTAAGGGGATAATTTCTCACCACACCTTGATTTTGGGCTGCTTGCCATTTAAGTTACTCAAATTATTGGAACACATGTATCTACTAGAGTCATAACATTTCATTTCTTACAATAGAACTCTGCAAAATGATGTCAAATGTCATGTACATAGTTGTTTAACAACTGCCTAAAATTGTCTTATCTTTTGTGATCAGCATGAAAAATAACTTTCCCCCCCTCCATAAATTTGCAGTTTTTATAGACGTGTATACAATAACGTTGGCAATTTAAATTCACCGAAATTGTTTTATTTTCCAAGCCAGTCAGAATATTTGCAAAATAATTTGGTTTTGAATGTTCATCCAGCCTTTGATGGGTTTGGTGATGGTAATGGCTAGCAACATCTGTTTTTCCAACCATGCTTACTCCATTGTCAGAGTTTGGGCTGTATTCCAAAAAGATATCGTCTCATTCAAAGAGCTTCTATTCTCGTCATCCATTGGAATATCCAATGATCGGCAGCACTGCTGAGCACAACCAGACTTTACTAAACCTTTTGGGTTAGTGAAGTTACATCGATCATTTTTGGCAGTTGAAATTCTTTTTGTAATGCTAAAGTTGGTGCTTTGTGTGTGTGTAGGGGTGAAGCCGTACGCTTGCACCATGTGTGACAAGAGGTTTTTTCAGCGCTACCACCTGGCGAGACACAGCCTCACTCATATGGGTATGCGCCTGTTGATAATACCCAAGAATAGCATATATTTGTACTTGACTTTAAATGCCTGTATTAATGTGATAATAGTAATATAGTCTTATCTTGCATTTAGTTGTTTAAGTAGATCCTAAGTCTTCTATTCTGAGACGTGTCGAAGGCAGATTCAAGCCATTGTCCACAAATGGCAGCTGAAATTGAAAAGCTACCCTTTAGTAAAGAACAATTGATCCAAAAACAAATTACTGCCCGTATACTCGCCCCATTTCAGTCCATCCTATTGCCCTTTTATCTCCTTCTAATACAAGGAGAGTTGGCTAGCAGGTTCTCGAAAGCAATCCATATGAATAGGGTCCAATTCATTCTAGTTCCTAAAGTGCGAGGTGGTTCTGCTGAACATTTTATGAGAAGGTTGTCAACTGCGGGAGCTGAAACGTGAATCGTTGCTTTCTTTTCGAAAGGCATGGATTATAAGGAAGATTTGTTTCCCTTAAGGTTGGATATCATTCTTTTAAACTATTCTAAAGTATACCTTGATTGTGATTCATGTTTCAGACATTTGTTAGCAATAGTATAGACTTTATTTAACTGTAAGAAATGTGACCCTTTTCTTCTCCATTGCTTTGCGTGAAGACTTCTATGGAGCTGTACCATGCTAGCTAGCTCCTTGTGTTGCAAGGAGACTTCAACTGCAATAGGGTCTCAACTGACATCCAGGGTTTGCCCTATTAGGCTTCATTGACATAATATTTTGTACGTCTCAATGCTAAAAAAATAAAATGCATTATTTTTCGAACCAGCTATAAATGTAACATGATGCTCTGGTCGTTTAGGTGTGAAACCTTACGCTTGCACCATGTGCGAAAAGAGGTTTTTTCAGCGCCACCACCTGGCAAGACACAGCCTCACTCATATGGGTATGCGTCTGCTGATTAATACCCAAGATTAGGATTTATTTGTACCTGATTTAGGACTAAATTACTGACTTATTGTACTAATAGTAAGGTCTTATCAGGCATCTAGTTGCTTAAGTGGATCCTAGTACCCCTTTTATTCACAGACAAGCAATGTAAAGGCGGACTTTCTGGGTCAAAATTGAGCCACTCTCCACAAATGGAAGCCGACAAAGCTATCCTTTTCAAAATAACATTTCATCCCAAACCAAAATACTGCCGTTGACCTGCCCCATTTCAGTCCATCTTATTGCCCTTTTTGCCTTTTTCGAATTCTGAGAGTTGGCTAGCAGGTTTTGGAAGAGCAGTCTAAATGAATAGGGTCCAACTCACTTCAGTCCCAAAGTGACAAATCTCTCAAAGAACATGTATTTGAAGGACAATTGTTTGTTGATGTAAACATTGTAAATGTATGAATAATTCTTAAATTATGATGTTTGTTTCATTTAAAAAAATGTTTTAATATACAATAGTTTAACTGGATGGAATTGACCCTATTCATGTCCATTGGCTTGAGGAAACCAGTCTAGAGCTGTGCTATGCTAACTAACTCATGGTTTAAGAAGGAGACAAAAATTGCACTAGGTCCTCAACCGACTGGGATTTACCCATTAGCCCAATTTCTTCTTTTTTTTGTCAATTTTAAGCATAAAATTAATTGCATTTTTCGAACAGTTATAAAATTAACATGATGCTCTGGTCGTTTAGGTGTGAAACCTTACGCTTGCACCATGTGTGACAAGAGGTTTTTTCAGCGCCAGCACCTGGCGAGACACAGCCTCACTCATATGGGTATGCGTCTGCTGATTAATACCCAGAAATACCATATATTTGTACCTGAATTTGTTTTAAATTACTGTATTAATGTTCTAATAGTGAGGTCTAAGCTTGCATCTTGTTGTTTAGGCAGATTTAAATTGATGGGCAACAGAAATCCGTAATTTACTTCTTATTCAGTTTATTAAGAGTTAACTAGATTTAGAAACAAGCATCAGCAAATGATGTTCCATTAAATCAATTGCAATCCCAAGTAATTGCATCTACAATTTCCATCTCGAAGTCAAATTTCTCTCAATCCAATTGAATGGGTGGAGTTTATTTACCCTCTTACCTACGTATCCAGGCAGGTCACCACTTGCCTAACCCTGAAGTGACCAGGTCATGGCGCATTGCCTTACACTAACCTTACCCTTATGTGACGAAGTCAGTGACCAATAAGATTAAACTTACCTTCCACTCAAGTGACCAGGTCAGGGACCCATCACCTTACCCTTACCCTACAAACATGGTACCAGGGCAGGGAACAATTACCTTACCCTTACCCTAACAACATTATACCAGGGAGGGAACAATTACCTTACCGTAAACATGTGATCAGGTCAGTGACCACTTACCTTAAACTTGCCTTGCAATCGTGGCGGAGGCAGTGACCACTCACCTAACACTTACCTTGCACGCACATCAAGATGAAGGTGCAACTGAGTAAAGTGACCATGTTTCAGTCTATAAAGTAGTACAAAAAGCTAACGGTGAGGTGGCCGGGGCTTCAGCTCATACCCTTTCAAGACTGAGTTGATCTGACTCAGATGTATATCAATATACTTTTTGTAGTGTTGTGAATCCAGCCATCTAGTATCATGTTTATTTAACGTTTATAGGTCCTGTTGTCCATCACTTTAAGTCCCTCTTTTTAATCTGATCCAAGCAATTTCAATCCAGATATTGGGTGAGGAGTCTGTCGCTGACCTCATTTGGCAGATATAGAAAAACTCTCTTTTCAAAATAATTTATCAGAAATAAGTAAAATACTACTATTGTGCCCCATTTCAGTCAATCCTATTGCCCGCTTTGTCTCCTAATATTTTTTTATTCAAAAAATGTATTGCATTTTCCAAACCAGCTATAAAATTAACACGATGCTCTGGTCGTTTAGGTGTGAAACCTTACGCTTGCACCATGTGTGACAAGAGGTTTTTTCAGCGCCAGCACCTGGCGAGACACAGCCTCACTCATATGGGTATGT
The DNA here is from genome assembly GCF_949987615.1 of Pollachius pollachius. Lineage (NCBI taxonomy): Eukaryota > Metazoa > Chordata > Actinopteri > Gadiformes > Gadidae > Pollachius > Pollachius pollachius. Next base: position 19,041,029 of record NC_136945.1, on the reverse strand, counting down.
GTCTGCCATTAACACCCAGGAATACCATTTTTCTACCTGATTTAGCTTAAAATGACTATGTATCCAGTTGTTTAAGTCGATTTTAGTATATACCTTGTATCTGAGGTGAGCATGTAAGGCCAGATGATCAGGTCAGGATTTAGCTGCTGATGGAATTTTAAAACCTACCTTTCTTCAAGAATGATTAATCCTGTCACAAAATACTGCAGTTCTACTCACCCCACTTCAGTAGATCCTATTGCCCTTTTATCTCCTAATACGAAGAGAGTTGGCTAGCAAGTTCTCAAAAGCAATCAAAATGAATAGGGTCCAGTTCTATTGAGTCGTAAAAGTGGCTTGGAAGCTGATGGTTCTGCGTTGCATCTTATGGAAAGGGTGTGGACCGCGGGAACTGAAACATGAATCATCGTTTTCTTTCTAAAGATATTGATTTTGAGGAAGATTTGTTTTGATCTATATGCTGGAAATGTCCATCTTTAAGACTTGGCTATAGAATATTTTTTTTATGATGCATGTTTTAGATTTTGTTTTTCATCATACCAATTTTTTTTAACTGGTAGAAAAGCGACCCTATTTATCTCCATTGCTTTGCATGAAAACCGCTATGCTAGCAATCTCATGGTGTTACGGACAAAAGCTGCAATGGGGTCTCAACTGAGGAGGAGTGATTGTCCCTGATGGGCTTTGATAAATATTCTTTGGTTGTTGAAGTTTTAATGCTTAAAGAATGTATTGCATTTTTCAAACCAGCAATAAGATTAACATATGATGCTCTGGTCGTTTAGGTGTGAAACCTTACGCTTGCACCATGTGTGACAAGAGGTTTTTTCAGCGCCAGCACCTGGCGAGACACAGCCTCACTCATATGGGTATGTGTCTGCCATTAATACCCAGGAATACCATATATTTTTCCTTGATTTAGTTTAAGTGACTCTATGGTACCGCTTTACAATAAGGTTACATGAATGGACCATTATTTAACATTAGTTAATGCAATAATAGGCATCATAATTCATTAGCATATTGGTTAGGGTTAATTTTAGTATAACTGGAGTCAACCCTTACCCTAGCCCTAATAAATAATTTGTACATTAAGGCCGTAGTTAACATGAACAGCATTCATAAACATAAAAACCATTAGTAAATGATTACCAGACCATTAGTTAACTGTTAATTAACTTTCTTGATTGTAAGTTCCTGCTTATTACTGCATTAACTAATGTTAATTAACTTACCCTCATTGTAAAGCGTAACCGACCATTAGTTTATTAATAGTTTAGTCTACTCTTGCATCTCGTTATAAGTGGATTTAAGAACGCCTTTTTTCAATCAGAGATGAGCAATGTAAAAGCTAGATGTTCAGGATCACAATTTAGCGAAATTGAGAAAATACCTTTTTCAAAGGAACAATTGATCCCAAAACAAAATACTGCCATGCCTACTTGCCAATTCTCCTTTCAACGCAAGGTGAGTTGGCTAGCAGGCTCTCAAAGCAATATAAATGAAGATGGTCCAATTCATTCCGTCCAAAAAGGGTGTGGACTTGCCGAAAAATAAAACCAGAATCTTAGATTCTTTTCAAATTACATGGATTTGAAAGAAGATTTGTTTTGCTATATGTGTTGGAAATATGAATCTTTTGGATGTAGGTAAAGAATACTTGGAATATGCTGTATGATGCATTTTCCCTCTGTATTTTAGGTTGTATCCGATTTATTTAACTGGAAGAATTGGGACCCTAATCATCTGTTGCTTTGCGAGAAAACCGCTAGGGAGCTGATCATGCTAGCTAACTCATTGTGTTACAAGGAGTCAAAATTTTTAGTAGGGGCTCAACTCACAAGGCAGTAATTTCCCCTATGAAGGCTTTTTTTACTTGTTTAAGTTTGAATGCAAAATACTTGATTGCATCATTTTTCAAACCAGCTCAAAAATTAACATGATGCTCTGGTCGTTTAGGTGTGAAACCTTATGCTTGCACCATGTGTGACATGAGGTTTTTTCAGCGCTACCACCTGGCGAGACACAGCGTCATTCATTCGGGTATGGGTCCGTGCACCGTGCCCATGACATCTAGTATTTATTTTTAGACAAAAAAACTTTTTATTTGCCCATATATTAATTTTGCTGACACAAATTTTAAAATGCTAATGTCCAGTCCATGTCTCAGTTTTGCAGTTAAAATTCTACTTGCTTATTCCCTTTCTTGATGTCTGGCATCCCAAAAGAATTGCACAAAATCTTGAAGGTTATCCTTGTGTTTGCTTGATGACCAATAGATGTTGTTCATTCAGGAAATAAAGAAAAGTTGGTTGAATGAGGCCCAAATAACGTAATACTGCTACTTTGCGTTTAGGTGTGAAACCTTACGCATGTACCATGTGCGACAAGAGGTTTTTCCAACGCTACCATCTGGCAAGACACAGCGTCACTCATATGGGTATGCATACGCCCACAAACAGTACATGATTTTGTTTTGATAATTGTGGATGTAAGAGATTTAATATCACAAAAATTTGTACAAATGTTGACAACCCAAAATCCTATACCGCCAATTGTTTACAATTCATTGGAACTTCAACTGCGGCTCTTATTAAATCTGAAAGGGATAATTATTCTGGCTGATGATAATGTATTGATGCTTTACATCTAGGTGTGAAACCTTATGCTTGCACCATATGTGACATGAGGTTTGCTCAGCGTTACCACCTGACGAGACACAGCCTCACCCACTCGGGTATGCGTCCGTGCACCCTGGCCGTTCTAGTTTTTGGGCCGTATTGGAGGATTTGTAGGTTTTCTCTGAAGAAATTTAGAATCAGTCAGTATGTTGCGTCCCCCTAGTTGTTGGCACTTTTGACAACACGCTAAAAAGGCTGTAAAAACATGTAATCCCTTATCGGTGAGGGCTTTAGAAAGGACTTAGGGCCCTGGGTTCTCTCTGGCACTTTTTGCCCAGAACGGCCCTCCTGTTACACGCCGGTCTGTGATGATACAGCATGCTCCGGCTGAGTAGTTTATTTTGGGCTTGTTTCTGAAAATAATCTCCATTTGGCTCTCCAAACTACTGGGCTGGAGGTCTTCTACATAACTCCACCATGAGGCCTATTCCGATCTCAATGTAGCAAACGTCCTGCAGCTCCACCTTGTAGTTTACACGCGGCTTTGGGAAAGTCCAGGAGAAAAGTGGAAGTTTGCACAACGTGGAGACTAACAGTTGAAAACCTTGTGGACTTTGAGGTGGAGAGGCTGACCTGGGATCCGTCTTGTGGCCTCATGAGCCTAGAACTAGTTGCTCTTGTGACACATGCCTTTTGACAGGATGGCTAGGATGTTGGACCATTGCAGATCACCTGCTGTTTGAAAGGGTTAACTCTAACTGGCAATGATGTTGAGTTGTTTGGTGGCCCACCATGTCCCTCTGCAACCACCAGACTACTGGTGCAGGAAGGAGATCTACCTGAGTCATGGGCCCAATGAACTAGTGACCGGGGATACGTTTTAACCTGGGGGGCTTTAGAGATCCCAAGAGGATGTAATACGACTAGGTAGATCTCACCATGAGGAGTTTCTTGTCATATCTTAGCGGCATCTGTTGGGTGCGTTCAATTCTTGATTAGAGTAGACCTGCTTGTGGAGTATTTGGTTCCCAAGTAATTACGGAGCAACAGTGTCGAATGCGACTCTCATAGTGGCATTATGGGTGATGGACTGAAGCCTTTTCAGACTGTTGAACCTGATTAACGTTTAAGGCAATGCCCTGGAGGATTCAGAGTTAGCCTGATTGGTTTGGTTTGAGGTATTGTATAGCTAGAGATCTCCTAACTTGGTCAGACCCCCGTTGTTTGCTAGGATTGGTTGTTTAGGTTTGGGTAATGCCGGATTCTTCCACTTGATATGTAAATTGACTCTTTTTACAGCCTTTTTAGCTAGTTAACCTACATGTGCCAATAATACCAGAGGGTGATCTAAAACACACTACTGTCCAGCTAACTGGACATAGCCATGTCCCTTTAAGAGCTTAGACGCTTTAGCGTTAGGGTTAATATACTTTATATACAGTCAGTCAGTCAGTCATGCTAGCTAAGCAGTTTGTCCCATTGTTAACATTTTAGAATTCTTTGCATGTCCCTTAAAGAGTTCCCCACCTAGAGCCCACATGAGGGACGTATTTCTGAGTGGAGCTTGGGGGCCCAGGGTTAGCATGAGCGTGTAAGTTTTGTGTTTTGTACTGCCGGAGGATAGGGCTAATGCATTGCTCTGTGTGTGTAGGGGTGAAGCCGTATGCTTGTTCCATGTGTGACATGAGGTTTATTCAGCGTAACCACCTGGAGAGACACAGCCTCACTCACACGGGTATGCGTTCGTTTACCGTACCCACACAACCGAGTAAGGCCCCTTACATTTTAATCAAAACAAACTCGAGTTTGGATTGTCAAGTCATTTGATGGGATGTTGAACCAGCCTCTAAAATGTTAGAACGGGGGGGTGAAACGTGTTTAGTAGATTTGAAAAATAATTGAAATTCCACTCTGATCTACACATACTGAGTTGATGACGAGGCATTTTAAAAATCTATTTTATTATTTAAAAAATGAATCAGTTGAATGCAGAAAATTAAAAATATAAATGTCATCATTAGAGTGAGTTTTTACTTTATAGCTGTTTAGTTTGTTTACTGTCGCCAATGTAACTGGTGACCAAAGATTGCATGCTGTTTATTAATATTAATATGATAACTGTTGTTATTGTGCTGGATGTCTGGATGTTGTGCTGTGAGGGGAACTGGGATGTTTCACTGACTCTATCCCAAACTCTTTCAGGGGAGAAGCCCTTTGCTTGTGACATGTGTGACATGAGGTTTATCCAGCGCTACCACCTGGAGAGACACAAGCGCGTGCACAGCGGGGAGAAGCCCTACCAGTGTGAACGATGCCAGCAGGTATGTGAGGCCATGCCCCCCCCCCAGTGAGGGGCTGGCGGTCGGAGACGGAGAACCGTCTTGGGGTCTCCCAGGGGTGCCCCCCTCCCCACTGAAGTAGTCTCTAGCCTCAATTAGAGACTCACGGTTGGATACAGTAGAGAGACGTCTCAAGTCTGGATAAACGTTTTGCACAATGAAAGCATTCATCGCATACACAAACATATATTTATTTAACGCGATGAATGCTTGTTGATGTAGTCGTGGCCACACAGTTCTCTGAACGCCCAACCCGAACCGCCACACTCCTGTCGGAGGCGGAGATACACACAAAGGCCTGAATCAAGATGTTAGCTGATGGCCTCCATTGTGTGACCTGGTTGTGTGACTGTCCTGGGACCAGTGTATGTGGCACGCTACAGGGATGTCTCTCCATAGCTCCCATACTCAACGCAAGGCTGCTATCCAGCTGAAAGACGGGATCCCTTCAACACTATTTATATTTTTCATAGTAAACTGTGATTCTGAATATTGTGTGGCAGATCCATAGTATCACCACCACTACATACAGCACGCTACGTCGTAACACACGCCAGTGATACAGGAACACATCAGAGCCGTTCCCTCACACACCCCTCTCTCCCCCCACCCCCCCCCCAGAACTTCTCGCGGACAGACCGGCTGCTGAGGCACCGGCGCCTGTGCCAGGGGCGCGGCGTGGCCAAGGTGGAGAGCCAGCCCTGCTGTGACCCCAGGCCCTACTCCCAGGAGCCGCCCCCGGCACCGCCCACCTGGAGCCCCCTGCACCCCCCGCCGGGGCGGCTGGCCGTCTGACATTCCACCCTCCGTTCGCAACCAGGCCAGAGCCGGGAGGCCCCTACGCCAGGCCTCTACTCCTCGGCGCTGTGCTGGATGGCGTCCCGCCCCGGCACAGGCTGAGACGTCAACTCTTTGGGAGGGGAGGGGAAACGTGATGAAGAGGGACATTCTGTGTTGTTTTTTTTGTTTTTCCCGTTTTGTCTTTTTACTGTATTTCTTTCTACTTTTATTTTTTTAAACGGCAGACTTTTCTGTGATTCAGCAGTGGTCCTGTTTTGTACTTAATCTATTGATTTGGCTAAACGTGGTCTTGTTATCCAGATATATCTGCTTCCCGGCGGTACTGGGGAAGTGAGGCTGTGCATCCTGTCGCCCTGGCAGCAGGCGGGTGTGCGGTTGTATATAGTGGGGAGAAAACATGTGAACGACCTGCTTTTTTGTTGCTCTAAGGCCCATTTTGTACAGTCATGAACGGAGGTAAAAAAAAAAAAAGAAAACGCTATTGTACTATTGCAGGTCAGTTGGTTTGGTTCACCTGGACTGGAGGAATGGTTGTAAGCATAGTGGGTGACAGAGGGTGCCGACCCTATGGACTACTGCTCATAGTTGTGATACAAGTGCTGTCCCATTCCATATTAACAGTCTTGCGAAGCCCCTTCTGATCTTAATATGATGATTTTGGTTTTGTTTTTATCGACGAAACTCAAACTGTTGTAAAAGAAAAAAAAAAAAGCTTATTTGAATGTAATGTTGTACAAAATGAATAGAAACAGCAAATTAGCAGCGAGTTCATGTATTGTCCTTTCTGCTGCTGTAATACAGAAAGACTAGGGGGGGTGGGGGGATGGGGAGGTTATTTTGTTAAAGGAAAAAAAAAAAAACGATCCTACTGCTTAACACAAAGTCCTGAAGACGTATTCCAGTGGGGCCTAGGCGTGGCCCCCCAGGGGACTACCTCCGTGGCCCTCCTGTTGTCTCTGGCGTCGTGTGCTGGGGCCCCAGGATCCAGAGCTCTGCTAGAGTACCCCGCCCTGTGTACCAAGGTGCCGGCGTACCCTAGCGTCCGTGCGTCTCTCCGCCCCCACCCCCCCCCCCCCTCCTCCCTAGATCCTGATTGGCCGCTCCAGAAATCCCTTGGTTTTTTTAAGTTTTTTTTTTTTTAATGTACAGATTCTCCAGTGGGACGGGGTGGGGGGCGGGGTTAATACAAATCTTGTGGCCTTAGTGTGCTTCTTTTTATTTCCTGTATTCATTTGCCTTTTTTCTGAACTAATGTTTATTATCGTGCTTCAGATATATTTACTAAGACAAGGCCACCTTTTCACCCGAGGGTCTTCTGGCGGAGCCCAGACCGGTTCCCGCCCCCCCCCCCCCCCCCCGCCTCAGGAGAGACGCCTTCGCTTTTAAACTCATTGTTACTGATCAAAGAAAACAACCGTTATATAGGGAGGAGGAGTCAGGAGCTAAGGGAGCTTGACCGTTCGTTGTGAGTCGTCAATAGTTAATTTTTTAATCCCCCCCCCCCCCCTCCCCTGGAGAGTCGCGATGGCCATGGCCACACACTAACGATTTGCATATGTATCCAAATATTATGTGGTTGGTGTGTACAATGGATGTCTGTTATGTTTTTACGGCTTAGCCTTAAATAAGTGCAGATACACAAGTAATCATTGTAGTGCTAAATGATATTGTAACGGACGATTACTTTAACCTAAGGAGAACTTTGTTGGTAATGTGTGAGTATCATGGGCGTAACAAACTAACGCTGCCGCACCGCGATGGTTTAAAGGGCAATATCAAATAATTCATCCGTTAAATCCCTAACTGTATTCTGTTCTTTTGAGTTTTTATTTGATTTTGTTTTTTTTTATCAGTTTCATTGTTAAAATGCAATAGAATCCTTGAGTCTCTGATCATGTGTCTATAGGAGGAGAATTCTGCAGGCAAATTGTTGTGTTGTCTGAGAATTTATCTGTTACATTTTGATGATTGTTTCAAGGACCTTTTTTTTTATTCTGATGAAATTGTAAACACTGGAGTGTCAGGAAGAAAAGACAAAAAAAAAAAGAGATACTGATATTTTTCCTTCGGACTGTACTAGAGTCTAGGTTTTAGACGGAGCCGATTCTCCTCTACTTGACAAAGAAGGGGGTCAGAACCATTTGGATCAGTACAGTTGAGAGCCCAGTATGTAATTTTGCCATTAGTGGCAGTAGTACCACGAACATGTTTTTGTTTTTGTTCTTATACAAGTCCCTGGTATTTGTAGTGATTATATTGATAATGGTATTAGATAAGCAACAGCATAACAGTAGCTATCACAGATTAGTTGTTTTCTTTATTAGTCTTGCATGCAGAGTTATGGTCCTCCGTTAAAAAGGATCTTGATATTGATTATTTTGTGTAGGCAGAAATGAGTGCATAAGAATAACTTCCTAAAAATGTTACATTGATTATTGTAAAGACGGGCTAGCTAATATGTACCCTTGTGATCCAATTAGTTTCAACTGTATGAATCGAGAGGAAAGGCTTCTTACTATTATGCTGAAATAAAATAATTTGTAAAAGATATTTTAACTGGTTGTGCTGATTTGATCTCTTACTGCTAAGTATGTATTGGATTGATGGGATGGTTCATTTGGGGGGAGAGGGGCTAATTATGGTTTGGTTTGGCCAACTACTGTGAAGGGAAGCTTTCAGAAACCTCTAGTGTACAGGGTTAGTCCTTCTAGGGGCTGATTGTCCTCGTCTAGGGGGTGAGTGTCCTTTCATAAAGGTTGCTCATGCTAACCTGAGTAACCTATGCTAAAGGAGGGTTAAAGGATGCATCGAGGCTCCTTTCCTAAGAATTTCTAGAATTCTAACCACCTTTCCTCCAAGTACGTCCGGTTCATCTGCATCGGAAGGAGATTTCCTATGCAAAAAAGAATTCGAGAGGCCCCTGACCCACCTTTGCGAAAGGAAAGGAGATATCCCATAATCCTTTACAGCGGCAATATTTAAAGCGACATGCCACCGACGAAGTTTACCGACTATGCGAAGGCGCATTAGGACACGGTAAAGCAGAAGAATAGAAGAAAATACAATTGATAAATATAACCGCAAGCGGTTATTAACGGGGTCCGAGCAAAATCAAAAGTCAAGAACACACTAATGGAAGATATATAAATAGAACATAATTGTCATATTTAAGGAAAGATGTTCCACTTATAAACCTCAACTGCAGCCTCATTCACATGGTCAAAATGTCTATTGATAAGCACACAACATCCAGAAATCTCCAAGCACACATTTCTCAAGTGAATTAAGGGCTTTCTTCAAAGCATATACCTTAAAAATCTTTGAAATTCGGGGAAATTAAACATTTGTAGTCAAGAACACTAACGGAAGAAATATAAATATGACAGAGTTAATTATGAAGGAAAAATGGTTAACGAAGAAGTTCCCCTTAATGCCTCTTGGCAGTCCAATTCTTGGAACTAATGAGCCGGAATGTTGATTGCCTGATGATTTTCAGGTGCTGTGAAATGTTGTATTTCTTAAATAAGTGGCAATGACAGAATGTCATGTTCAGCTTGTTCATAATGCTCAAATCAGGATTCGAACTCTCAACCTAAGGATCACCAGTACACGGCAAGCACAAGCACATTCCACAAGAGGATTAAGGGCTTTCTTAAAATAGTACAGATCTGAAAAATTGCACTGTTAATGGTATCCACCTAATGATAGCGGTAGTTATACAATAACAAAATGGTCATATAGGCAAAATAGGTTGAGACTTTTGACGTTTGGCTTTTCTATGAAATTGTGGGAAAAGTAAACATTTTTAGAGCAGAAGACCAGGGTGAAAAGGATGCATCGGATTTTAGAGATTAATTTGATGGAAGAATTTGGAGTCCAGCTCAATCTCGTAAGGAGAAATAAGGCTAGTTCATAATTCTTTTAAATAGCGCCACCTTTGGGTGCTGTACCACATTTTGGGTTTATTAGTAGTGGGGGGTATTGTTATCCACCTAATAATAGTTTTTTATACAATAACAAAATGGTCATATAAGATAAATGGGCTAACTGCTCCAACTTTATTGGCCAATATTTCTCAAATGGAACTAAGTAAAACAAATTCTGGCAGATGATTTTTGTGAGGCTTGGTCTAAAGATTTTATGTGGCGATTTTGATGAATTTTTGATTATTTTTGTAGCCTGTGAATCTTTTTATCATGTTTAGCTTTAATATGAAATTGTCGGAAAAGTATGCATTTTTTTATATACAGGTATATATACAGTAAACAGGGTTTTATAAATGCGTCTGATTCTAGAGATTAATATTCTGAAAGAATTTTGAGTACAGGTCAATCTGGTGAGGAGAAATAAGCCTTATTCATGATTATTTACAATAGCGCCACCTTTGGGTGCAGTACCACAAATTTGGGTTTATGGGTAGAGGGGGTTATTGGTAACCATACCTGCAAATTTCAAGAGTTTTCGACTTACGGTATAGGCTGCAGTTTGACCTTTACAGAATTTGAGGGAAAAAAGGGACAGGGACATCTCTAATGGATACCAATTCCAGAAACACATTATTTGAATCGAAATGAAATTATTTGTTGCTGGTTATTAAGCACACAATATACATCGTAAGAAAAATAAAATGCTGACTTCACATTTAAGAAATACTACTGGAAGCGGCAGTTAATTCCAACATCAACATAAGTTGAGCATTTTTTTTCACATGTGAATTTGGATTCGAGTGGCCTAAAATATTTCCGTTGGCCAAGTCCGACCTAAGTGATTATCACTGTTGGCGACACCCTTATTGAAATCAATACAAGAACGCATGGATTAAAACAGCGCTTGTTGTAGTCCAACTTCGGAAAACTGTAGTTACATCCTAGAGTGTACACCTTACTCCCCGTCGCTAAATGACTTCGGTTAGGAAAAGTGGAGTCGAATTAATTTTAAACAGTGCTGTCTTTTCCTATGTTCGAAAGGAAGCACCTTTTCATGTCTCCTTGACCCGATGGCTTTTTCCACAAAGGTTAAGTAAAGGAGGCATAAACGTTAGGAGATTTGACTATTCGTAGAGCCCCCCGGACTGACAGGTGAAGAATCATCGTACCTTGTATTTTAATGAAGGGTAATTGTAACCCGAACAGCTACCACAGCAGGGACGCGGGAAGTCAGTCCAATGGGGGGTGCTGAGAGTCTATATAATGACGTCATAATAAATGCTGCCCAACATCCAGTTTACAGAGACTAGATGACAGGTGACGTCACATTCAGGGTTCCGCTCTGATAAACGCTCTACTGGTGTGTAAAAAGACTAACTCTGCCAACTAGCCACTGTTATTCACAAACGTTAGCAAGTAAACAATGTGGAAATTAGAGTCGACTCGGCTGATACTGTGCTGAATTGCACACACTAACAACATGCCGACAAGCTGATGCGGTCCGGGATTATACACAGCGTTATAACAAGGATTCAGGAGGTTATTTTTTAAGGTTTACAAAGGAAAGTGACAATAAAAGAAAGCCTTAATTTTCATCCAGAGTTACGAGTTGTCTGCTATGAGGAAAGTGACCGTTTCTCCGTCAAGTGAACTGTCCGTCTTTGCTCTTTTTTTTGCCAACCAGTCTGTCCAAAACAGTCTGCGCAGTCATATGCTCCTTAGCTACTGCTTGTGACATAAGCGCATTAATTGGGGTCCTTTTCAATGCCGCCAGCTTGCTTATCGTTTCTGTATGGAAACGAGATTTTTCATGCTCCCGAAACTTTTCACCTGCCTTCCGCCAATTGCCAAACCCTCCTTTTCCAGCACCCTAAGCACCCCCACTTCCAGGGAAACGCCCAGAAATTAACCTCCCGGTCAAGGGGAGGAAACGAAACCTTATTTCTAAACATTCAGACACAACATGACTGCCAAAGCGTTTCTGGAGGTTGAGCTGCGGCTGAACGCGGAGCTCGACCGGTTGGGGTTCGGCCCCCCGGTACGGTACGTGTACCGCCCGCTGCAGTACGCCTGGGAGCCGCACCAAGCCTTCGTCCAGAGGTTCTGTCGGGGGGGCCAGAGTGTCCTGTTCCTGGGGATGAACCCCGGACCTTTCGGCATGACGCAGACGGGGGTGAGGATTTTCACCACATCATTCAATGTTTGGCAGGAATTTCGTGATACATTGATATTTAACTCAGTTTAATTCACAAATTTGTAAGTGCAATATTTTCGGGCGTCAATAGCTCAGCAGGTGGAGTGGGTTGACTGGTAACCGGAAGGTTGCTAGTTCGATCCCCGGCTCCTCCTCGTCATCGCGAGTGTCGAGATGTCCCTGAGCATAGGCATGTCGCCTCACCCTCATTAGTCACCTTGTATCGTTGTCTCCGTCAGGATGTGAATGTGTGTATGCAGGGACGTCCCTAGGAATTCTGGGCCCCCTGACAGAATTCAGTTATGGAGCCCCCCCCCCCCCCCCCCCCCCCAACATATATACATTTTAAATGTTATATATTCATTCACATTTTATAATCATTAAATATTGGGTAATACTGGGTCAAAATTGAGTAGTCATTATAATCATCATGGACTATGGACTAACCAGTCCCTCTTTACCTTTACCCTGCCATTTGGTGTCTTGGAATATTTAAGGTAATCAGGGAAAGTCTTTCCCTCTCCATCGTTGGGCATCTCCTCATCTTCCCTAACAGCAATCTTTCTGAAAATACTTGCCCTGTCATTGTCAGTCAATCTTGCTGGCCACAAACCTGGGTCAACAGAAAGCAGCTGATTTGGGTCTGAGACCAGTACATGTGGCTCATCTGCCTGTGGCTCACATCTGTCTGACATGTCCCTCATTTCAGCCTCACTTGGTTCCTCCACTTCCTCATCAGTGCTGCTTCTACTTAGACTGTCCTCCTTCTCCCCTTCTTCTATTTCAACCTCACTGGTTTCTTCTGCGGGTTCATCATGGCTTGAAGAGGGCCCTGACTCTAAGATACATCATATAATTCAGAAAATGTCTCATAATTATCTGAACATATTGAACAATGTTGTCAACAGTCTATTTGATTGGATTGAGCTGGGCATGACTAAATATGTATTTGTATGTTTTGATTTGCTGCATTAGCCTACAATAAATAGCAGCTATTAATCTAAGGGTAGACTACTTGTAATTTTAGCTGACTTAAAACTTAAAAGTCAGCTAAAATGTACAAGTATCCTTAGTTTAATGTCTGCTAATATTGTAATGCAGCCAATCAAAATATTCAAAATCCGCTTACATAAATGTTAACCCCAAACACTTTTGTTCATGGATTGCACATAGGCTCACCTTCTTGCCTTTCAACTGGGGGGGATAATCCTGGGGATGCATCTGTGCATGACGGCAGTTTTCATTCGCTAATGTCAACAGCTATCATGCTATGTCTGGCAAGCAGTATGGAATGTTGATCATTGCATTATACGGGAGATATTAAATACGCTAAATACGCTCGACTTGTAAAAAAAAAAAAACCTCACGATTTTAACTCTAAAACACATTAAAGTATTATTAATTGATTAAATATTTCTTTCTTCCGTAAGTGACCATGGTATAAAGCGGGGTAATGCCCTTCGAGGTGTCCATTAACAGAAATGAATGGACTTCGCGGAAGCAACCGCGGAGGACGGTTCACGCTTCCACGTCGTCCATTCATTTCTGTTAATGGACACCTCGTCGGGCATTATCCCTTACATATGTCAACAGTACACATTACACCTGACATTTCCTTTTCAGTAGCAATGTAGGCTATTTGTAGATAGGTAGGCTATTGGATATCATGTGAATGGTAATGCAAACGATCTTTTCAGTTTTATCATCCAGTGCAGGCTGTAATTATTTTAGCTACAGTAGTGCTAGCTGCTAGGCTAGGCTTGTTATCAGGTTGTTGGGAAAGTAGAGGTAGGGAATATACCTATCTTGGTAAAAAACTGGGTGACCAACTGTCGACCCCTTTGAGTTCTTTCCTCTCTTTCTTTCCTGCCCTGACAACCTGACTTCTTCATTTCACCGACCGGCATACACACAAACTGACTGACTGACTGACTGACTTCAGGCAGTCTGCACTTGCTTCACCACGATCTGCCTGGCTGCTACTTTGCGCTGCAGTAGCGTGAGACTTGGGCTGTACCAAATAATGACAAATGAGAGGGGTGATAATAGGGTGAAGACTTTCTAATGATTTTGTAAAAATGGAGAAACAAACCACATGTTCATTTAATTTGATGATTTAATCCGAAAAATAAAATTAAAAGAAATATGAATCAATATTTCGCCAAAATGTACTTGCATATAGTTGTAATAATACCAGTGTCCTCTGGGGCGCCCCTGGAATCATCCTAATTTACCCCCCCCCAAGGACGTCCCTGTGTGTATGAACCGTTGTAAATCACTTTTTATAAAATCTTCTAAATGTAATGTTTTTAATCCCTTCTCCAGGTCCCGTTCGGGGAGGTCAGCGTGGTGCGCGATTGGTTCGGGATCACCGGCGAGGTGGGGCGCCCAGCGGAGGAGCACCCCAAGAAAGCCGTCAGAGGGTTCGCCATCACCAGGAGCGAAGTGAGTGGGGCCCGCTTCTGGGGCCTCTTCCGGCAGCTCTGCGGGGAGCCGGAGCGGTTCTTCCGCCACTGCTTTGTGCACAACCTGTGCCCGCTATCGTTCATGGCTGAGAGCGGCAAGAACCTCACGCCCCCGGAGCTGGCGGTGGAGGAGCGCAACGCCCTGCTGGCGCTGTGTGACGCGGCGCTGTGCCAGGCGGTCCGGGCTCTGGGGGTCACCATGGTGATCGGCGTGGGACGGGTGGCGGAGCGTCGGGCGAGGAAAGCTCTGGCTGCCGCCGGCATGGGCGACGTGAGGGTGGAGGGGATCATGCATCCCTCCCCCAGGAACCCTCGAGCCAATAAGGGCTGGGCAGAGGTTGCTATGGTTACGCTGGAGGAACTGGGTGTCCTCTCTCTTTTGACGGACCTGTGACTGTCTGAGTGTACCTGCTGTCTCATCATGGAGGATGTTGGACTCACTGCACTGGGACCAGTGAGCTGTTTTATTCCACAATAGCTGAGCTCTTCTAGAAAGCCTTACTTTTAGCTTAATCTATCTCGATTTCTGACACTAATAGTTAATATATATCAGTGGCGCATTTTCAGATATTTATTCAGGATCGCATTCGCACTGTACCAACATGTACCTTTTTATGTTTTATTTATTTTAGGCGAAAAGAAACTGTGATTATTTACTGGGTTCAATGCCCAGGACATTGTCTCCTAAATTACTAAATAGTTCCGCTTTTACACTAACAGGAAAAACCACTGCATGGGTTTTCTCAAAGACTATATTTATATCTATACTTAAACTTAATTAATTTCCTTTTTTTTTGATTGACCTGTCACTAAGTCACGCCCCCAATCATTACCATGATGAACTCGGACAAACAAACCAGACTAGATAACAAAAACATATGGAGAAATGGCAGCTGTCAGTATATCAAAGCAGGTTTTGGAGAAGTTTATCAGTGAAAAATTATTTTACTTTTGAAGCAAAAAGTTTTGGGTGGGCTTGAGCCCACCCAAAACTTGCCCACCCTATCGTTTCGTCCTCAAATCTAATATTCTACCGTTTTTTCTTTTACACAAGCAATGAGAGGATGGATGCTGTGCGCTAATGAACAGGCTCAAATGGGCTCGTGAAATTGAGCGCAACCTTCCTGCAGGAATCTCTTACCTCTGATTGGTGGGTGGGCGTCTCCTGTTTGACAAAACCAAAAATGAAGCACGAGCGCACCTTACATAGTTTCTGCTGTTTCGTCTGTCCAAGAGGCTAGCTAGTCTTTATCAGAAAATCCACGATTTCCAGCTGTGTTATAACATGACCAGGTAATAATAATAATAATCATCTCACCTTGACATAATCTGTCAGATGTCTATTATGCCTCTTCTTGAATTGCTTCATGTTTTAGTCGGCAGAGGCTTGTAACGGTAGCATGATAAGCATAAGGTGCAGGGAGCAAAAAAAGTTGACATGGGTGCTAATTTTCAGTTGAAAAAAAACGCTGGCATTATATTATCAGCTGAGGGCGTTTTCATTACGCGTTTTCATACAACGTGAGCTAATCAACAAGTAGGCCTACAACATGTTCTAATACTATGAGACTGAAGAAAACGCCCTCAGCTGATAAAAGGTGTGGCGGCAGAGGGGACTTAGTGTCTTGTTTATTTATTTATTTATTTTAATAAGTTACTTATATTAATTTATTTTAAATACACATAAATACACATAATACTAAGGGTCAGAAGTTTTACCAGAATTTTGATTCATTGTCTTTATTCATGCTTGAAAGATTAACATACAGTATTGTTTTTGAAAGGGAATAAGCTGATGAAGCTGACAAGTGACCAATGTTTACTGTTTAAAAATATTTTGAATTAAATGCAAACCCCACTGAATCATTTGCTCTTGTTTCTCTGTTTTGAGATTCACACAGACTAAGCAGTCTTGTTCAAACGTTACAAATTTAGTTAATAAGCTGAACTTGGAAACTGTTTTAAGTTGTTGCAGATGTTATCTCCGCTAATTGTATTAATCTATTTGATAATAGGGTGATTGTAGGCACAATGCTGGTGACAGCAATTCATACAGTTGTTTTGTACAGATAAATATATAAATATTAGCAGGTTCTCAATATAGTAGGCTATTTCAATTTAGGGAGGGCGCGAAAATTGTCTGTCTCCTATAGGGGGAATGACAGAAAATAATTGAGAACCACTGGTCTAGAACATGCTGTACTTGTTGATTAGCTCACGTTGTTATGGCAATGAAAACGCCCTCAGCTGATAAAATAATGTCAGCGTTTCTTTTTAAACTGAAAAATATCACCCTTTTTCTTTTGCATCAGAACAAGATTTTTTTGCATCGGAAGCTTTATAATAATGTATGGGTCCCTGAAAGTGAGACAACATAGTTTAGTGCTACCAAGATAGTGGTCTCTTTCTCATAGAATTAGGCTAGTTCACGTTGCATTGTTGATTTTTTTGCATCGGAAGTTTTATAAAATTGTATGGGTCCATAAAAGTGAGGCGACATAATTTAGTGCTCCCGAAATAGTGGTCTGTTTCTCATATTATTAATCTAGTACATGTTGAACCAATGTGTTCCAGTAACTGTGTAAATAAAAAAAAGGGGGGAAATATGGTCATTTTTGAGTGAAACTTACACAAAGGAAATTTAATATACCTCAAATTTGTTATTACAGTTCACATCCATTTGATTATTCCTTCATCCAAACAGTCTTTTTTCCTTTCATCACTTTTGTGGTTCAGAACTGCATTATTTAGATGACACTGCCAGCTATTGGCTTTAGACATACAACAGAATAGTAACTAAGAAAATAAAGGTCTTGGAATAAAAAAATCTTGGACAGGACAAAATTAAAATCATGGATAATATAATACTGCATAATACTACATTTACAAAAGTGTTGTCTATAGCTCAGATAAAAAGGTTAAGTTCTAAACAATTTATTTATTCTTTAAGAACTAGAGACTAGCCGAAATGTGTTTAATCCTTTCCTCTGGAATGAAATACTCATTGGTATTATGAGTTTAATTGAGGTTAAACTGTTACAAAAGGTCTGTGCTTTTCTGACAATAAACCAGCAGACTGTTCAAAAATATACAATGTGTTGGATTGATAGATAAATAGATAGATTTACCCCCCACCAGAATAAATTCAGGATCAGGTCACCCTAAAATGCAGCAGAATGCAGTGTCCACCAGGGGGCGGTAGAGCATGCGGTTCTATGGCTGCCCGAAGAAGAACACAAAGGAATACAACCAGTTCCTCTGCAAATGGCTGAAATCAGAGAATATAGCCCGACTGACAGATGAAGAATCATCGTACCTTTTCTTTTAATGCAGGGTAATTATAACCGGACAGCTAGCAATGAACCACGGGGAAAGCCCCAGAAATGAACCTCCCGGTCACGGGGAGGAAAACGAAAGCCTGTCCCATATTTGTAAGCCCACCAACAACATGAGCGCTAGAGCATTTCTGGAGGTTGAGCTGCGGCTGAACGCGGAGCTCGACCAGCTGGGGTTCGGCCCCCCGGTACGGTACGTGTACCGCCCGCTGCAGTACGCCTGGGAGCTGCACCAAGCCTTCGTCCAGAGGTTCTGTCGGGGGGGCCAGAGTGTCCTGTTCCTGGGGATGAACCCCGGACCTTTCGGCATGGCGCAGACGGGGGTGAGGAAGTACACATTGAGTATATTAACCACACCATTCAATGTTTTGCAGGAATTTCGTGATCCATAGATAGTTAGATAGATGTTAATATGAACGCGTAGCGTATAATTAGGCTACAGCTGTCGACTTCATGTTAAGGAACAAACGTGAAAGTGCAATGTTTTCGGGCGCCAGTAGCTCAGTAGGTACAGCGTGTTGACTGGCAACCGGGAGGTTGCTAGTTCGATCACCGGCTCCTCCTAGCTGAGTGTCGCGGTGTCCCTGAGTAAGACGCCTCACCCTGACCCGACGAGTTGGCTGTCGCCTTGTATCGTTGACTCCGCCGTCGGGGAGTGAATGTGTGCATGAACCGTTGTAAATCGCTTTCGATAAAATCCCCTAAATTTAAATGTAATGTTTTTATTCCCTTCTCCAGGTCCCGTTCGGGGAGGTCAACGTGGTGCGCGATTGGTTCGGGATCACGGGCGAGGTGGGGCGCCCAGCGGAAGAGCACCCCAAGAGACTCGTCACAGGGTTGGCCAGCACCAAGAGCGAAGTGAGTGGGGCCCGCTTCTGGGGCCTCTTCCGGCAGCTCTGCGGGGAGCCGGAGCGGTTCTTCCGCCACTGCTTTGTGCACAACCTGTGCCCGCTCATGTTCATGGCTGAGAGCGGCAAGAACCTCACGCCCCCGGAGCTGGCGGCGGAGGAGCGCAACGCCCTGCTGGCGCTGTGTGACGCGGCGCTGTGCCAGGCGGTCCGGGCTCTGGGGGTCACCATGGTGATCGGCGTGGGACGGGTGGCGGAGCGTCGGGCGAGGAAAGCTCTGGCTGCCGCCGGCATGGGCGATGTGAGGGTGGAGGGGATCATGCATCCCTCCCCCAGGAACCCTCGAGCCAATAAGGGCTGGGCAGAGGTTGCTATGGTTACGCTGGAGGAACTGGGTGTCCTCTCTCTTTTGAGGAACGAGTGACTCTGGGCCAAGTGTACCTGGAGTGAGAACCGCCTCGTCCTGGTGGATGTTGAACTCACTGCACTGGGACCAGTGAGAACCGCCTCGTCCTGGTGGATGTTGAACGCACAGCACTGGGACCAGTGAGAACTGTCTCGTCAAGGTGGATGTTGAACTCACTGCACTGGGACCAGTGAGAACCGCCTCGTCAAGGTGGATGTTGAACTCACTGCACTGGGACCAGTGAGAACCGCCTCGTCAAGGTGGATGTTGAACTCACTGCACTGGGACCAGTTATGTTTTATTCCCAATAGCTGAGGGAAAAAGCCTTCTGGAAAGCCTTCTTTTTAGCTTAATCTATCTTGATTTCTTACACTAATGGAAAGACAGTTAACACTTTATTAATATATATCGGGGGAGCATTTTCAGATATTTATTTGGAATCGCATCTGCACTGTAAATCTTATGCTCAGGTAGCATAAACCTGCAGGGTTTTCCTTTGCATTCAAAGGGATTTTAAAGTCATTGAAAGACTTAATTTCTTAAATCATGGGTATAGGAACACTAATCTTCAAAAGAGCTGTTTTTTTTGCAATATGTGCATCATCTCGATGCCTTGAAGAGAGGTATACCAACATGTACCTTTTTATGTTTTATTTATTTTAGGTGAAAAGAAACTGCCATTATTTACTGGGTTTGATGCCCAGTATCCACAAGTAGGCATCATGAGAAGATCTCAGTCGCTCTCTAGGACATTGTCTCCTAAATGACAATAGTTCCACTTTTACACTTACAGGAAAAACCACTCCATGGGTTTTCTCAAAGACTATATTTAATTAATTTCCTCCTTGTGCTGAACACAATACACTTTTTCTTTTCACAATTTAATACTATTCAACGTATTTACAAACTTTGTCAGGAAAGTTATCATGTTTTGTTGCTTTCTTTATTTTAAATAAAATATTTTCAAAATGATTTGAATACAGTTGACGATCGATTGCAAAACCCGCTACAGTGTAAATCAGATCTCATGCACAGTTAATAATATTAATAATTTACTTAATGAATCACTCTGGGATGCACTAAGGATGAATGTGATTGCAAGGTTTGTTGAAGAGAAATAATCTTCAGGCAGCTGGTCACAAGGACATGGATATCCAATACCGATGGGAAAGAGTTTATCATAATTTAAGCAAGCCGTTATTCCTCATCAAATGTTCCACCAATGATGATAGGTAGGCCTATCTCTGCAATGTCTCATGGCCAATCACAGTGCGTTCTCTGTGGCCAATCACAGCCCATTCTCTGGGGCCAATCACAGAGCGTTCTCTGTGGCCTATCACAGCGCAGTCTATCTCATTAGCTCTTAATTAAGTTCAGGTTTGTCACTCAGCCCCTATATTAAGGCAAACACGTGGTGTTGTCTTTCTTTTTTGCCTTGGACGGTGGTAAACCAGGTGCAAGCTTGTTCTCTAGATGGTATTTTTTTCACTGCCAAACTCGGGACCCTGTAACCTCCATGGAGCCTGATGGTGTTCTTCTGACTCAACAAGCCGGACAACGTGGTCACCAGCGGAATCTTGAACGACTGGCACCGCAGTGAGCAAACCAATACTATTCCTTATTAGCTTGTTAAAGCTATAACCTGGGTGAAGGTGAATCGATTTGTTTGGGCTGTTATCTTCAGGTGAGCCGTGTTGTCGATTACTAACCCGCATACATGGGCCCAAAACTTCTCTGCTGATTTTATTATTATTATTTTTTTTACAAATTTCAGAATTAAAAAAAGCTTAATTCGGAACATTCAGGTTTATGTAATTGCAGAAGCTTAGTCTTGGAGTATTATATTAATATGAAATTAGCCCAGCTTCCCCTCCCGCGAACTTCAACATGCTACTACCACTGTTGGCGAACATGGCCTTGCTGATTGTGATGTTTTCAGTGTTGTGTTGTGTGTTCTGTACACTGTGCCTGACTGACTTGACTTATGGGGGGGCCCCTTTGGCCCCCCTATAACGTCTGTCACAACGATAGTGGTAGACCTGTGGCCGCGATGGTTTTGAGACGTGTGGCCGCGATGGTTTTGAGACGTGTGGCCGCGATGGTTTTGAGACGTGTGGCCGCGATGGTTTTGAGACGTGTGGCCGCGATGGTTTTGAGACGTGTGGCCGACAATGGGGGAATAATTGGATCCAAGAGAAATTGTCGCAACTTTGAAATCAACCAGGAATGTCAACAGGACAAATGTTGACAGCTTCCCCCAAGTCAACATATTTTGGTGTTCTAAACAACTTGTCAAGCTCGGCTCACAAACTCCACTGGTTAAAGGACATCCTGTGCAAGGCTGCATTTCATTCTGTGCCTACCTCTGCATTTGATTGGCTGTCCTGCTGGCAGGGCTGTTTGTACAGGCCGCTGACTGGTTTGTAGGGAAGGCATCACTAGTCCAACGTAACATTCATGAGATGTGCTTGCAGTTATGCTTAAAGGTTAGTGCTGTGCATTTCTAGTTCTGTATTAGTAGACTGATGGATTGTCTTTTTGAAATTACTTTATTAACTAGAAACATCCTCACTGGCAAATTCAGCTGCTTCAGTACACTTCACTTCGAAGTTCTGTGTGTAATTTGCATATTGGAAGATTTGTACCATAAAGGCAAGTGAACATTATGTAGAGATTCACTGAATATCTTGATGGTAAGACTTAATGTATTGACCTTCATATATGTTTTTTACCAGGCATGGCTCATGCCTGGTAAAATCATGAAGGTACTTGTAAACACAGAGTGGGGCAGCATTTATCTGTAGTAAATATCTGTTAAGATGCGGTTTCATTGGTAACATTTGGTGATTCTGAATCTGCATTGAATAAATGTCCAGGTTATTTTAAGCTACAATCTACTTGAAACGCTAAGCATTGGGACTTTGGAAATTCATGTTTTTTAAGTTTGCCCAATATCAAATAATGAAGGCATTCCTCATTGATGGTACAGTCTGTATCCTGAGCATCTATACCCCTGAATGAGCAAGAATTCAACTTCTCCTCAAACGGTATGTCTAAAGTGTGATAATGCCATTTTGTGTTTCAAATTTTGACCTATTGTCTATTTTGTCTATTGTAACTGTTTGATCTTTCGCAGATTTATCCATCGACTGGTTGTCTTGTTGAGGATGATGAATCCGGTTGACGCCCCTCCTGGAAGCTAAGGGCCACTTCCATGCAGTGCATGTTAACGGTGTTTTAAAGGAGTAAATCAAAGTATCTTTAGGAGCTCAAGGACGGGAGGCCAGGTTCAGTGGTCCTAATGGATGTGGAAGGGTATGATAATGGAAAACAAATTGTTAAATTTCTCTGCTTGATAGAATGTGACTCTTTTTGAGACTAGCTACACTTGTATTTATTAACAAACCTTCTCCTTCACTAGGTATAGGTTCAGGATTGGTTTTGGGTCAAGTTTACCCTTTAAAGCGCATAATAGAAATTGATGCATCAATGCCCAATTTCCAAGTGCGTAGACTACACGAGTCATCTGCAGGTGTGGCAGTGACTGCTTGTGTTAAGACGGTCTAGTTTATCCCCAACTTGGTGGTACCAAGTTGTCACTGATACATGGGGTAGTGGCTATGGTAGTGTCTATGGTAGTCTACTCCCAGCCGGATGATGATTGAGCAGCTGCTGCAGGCGGACCAGTGTGTTGCACTGACACTTAAAGCTCAGCTTGACCTGTACTAGCTGGTCACAGAAGGGACTGGTACTTAATATAGCAGGGAGCTTTCAGTTCACCTTCCAATGGGAAGAAACCCACGTGAGTAGTCGGCTTTTTGTATTCTCTCGTAAATGTAAGAATACGGAGTTGCCGAAAAGTACATCAACACACTGCTAAATGTAGCCTTGTTCCTTGTGTCCTGACCAACAGGTACCTGGCCGGTCGCAGCTTCACCAGGTGGGTGGGAACATGGTCCATGGAAACAAAAGGCGGCGTTTCATGTGTTGAAACTGAAGTCGTAGGTTCTGGACCTCCACCGAGTGTCTGACCCATGACATGAAGTCTGCCATGGTGCCGTCAACAGCGGACCTTTCAGAGTCGGAATTCGCTGGTGGACACCAGGGCCCAGTCTGCAGAGGGCTGTGGATCCTCCAGTGACGAGTTGCTGCTTCTTGTTTGCTGCGAGTGGGAATAAATGTATTGGATAATTACACATGTGAATACTTCAATAGTGATCAGTGTTTGACGTCATTGTTGTGGAATTTTCACAAAATAAATGGGTGCATAAAATATGTTGGCTTCTTGACATGCAGAGTATTTTCCATTGCAAACAGAATTTATCAAAGTTTATTCTTCGCATCTTCATTTGTCTGAAGTCTCCTTTTTGAGAACAGCTGTGCTAAGTATCAGCTTCAAAGGAAGATACTTTGAAATACATGACATCACAATTCATGATTAAAATAGAAAGTTGGAAAGATGAAGGCTTTCAGTAAACTGGTTCCTGCATCACCTCCTTCACGTATAAATACATCCCTGGTTAAAGGTGCGATTTAGCGTCACTAATGCAAGGTAACTGAGGCAGGCTATGGTTAAGTATCTGGCTGTACCATTCCCTCCTGAAACCAGACATTGTGGCGTAAAGGACAAACTCTCCTCTCTCATGTCTTCACCTGAATGGGGTGGTTGCAGGTCAGCAGTGGTCAAAGTGCCCAGGTGATCTTCAGTTTCTTTAGGACCTGAGATGTTTATTGGAAGATCTGTGGGGAAAGTCATGAAAAATGGCTACAATACAGCAGACTGCAGGGATTTATGCATAGATTTATGTGTGGGTATTGATACACCAACCGGGAGGGGATTGATACACTAACTGGGCGGGGATTGATACACTAACTAGGCCGGGGATTGATACTTACTGGGAGGGGATTTTTACACTGACTGGGCAGGGACTGGTACTAACTGGGCAGTGCTGGAGTCAGCCAGGAGGGATCAGGTGTTGAGTCATGGTTGTCCTGCGGAGCAGAGTCTCCCAGAGAACAGTTCAGGTCAACTTGTCTACTGGAGTGGATGCAAGCCCCTGGAAGTGCAGGCCAATTAGTGTCTGAACTAGCCCTTTACCTAGACCTGTTTATCGTTCCCTGGACACGTAAACAAAACGGTTTGTACGTGATTGGATATGATGTGTTATGTAATGATCACGCTTTAACCAAATTCCGTCTGTGTAAGACGATCACACACCGTCACTTCTTCTGGGTTTCAACACAGAAGCACCACATGCATACACACATGCACACTTTTGTGCGAGTAAATTAAATGGTATTCAGACAGCTGGCAGGTTTATGCTATTAATAATTTTCCAGGGGGACTTTAAATACGTAAGTATACTGCCTCGCTGCTGCTACTGAGAAACACATTGTGCAACAACTAGAGCAATAGCAGCACATTCATGTATCATGTTTGAGCCTTTCCGAAATGGGAGATGTAGTCTATACTCTGAATCGCCGCACATTAGTATGTGTTATGCATGTGTTCTGCGGGACTACGTCTCCCATGAGAGAGTGAGCGCACTGTGTTGGTACACAGTCCACATGCTACAAATCCCTCATCTGACTGGATGACCGCTCAGTTTATATGAACGCAACCTCCAAGGCATATGCAGCCCAACATTTAATCAGACTTTCCTTCGCACCCTAAGATCTACTCTTCAGGTAAGTTCTGAAAGGTTGTTCATGAAAGTGACAACTTTGTTAATAGCTCAATCTGTCAATAGTCACAATTATAAGAAAGGAGAACTATTGTTACATCTAGGATATATTTAGTTTACATTATAATGTATGATGACAATTTATTTTAAATGTTATTTTATTTGAAATATAGAAACTTAATCAGCCATTTCGTTGAAGGTGTGAACATTCATTGCAGTGAAGTTTTTGGGGATTTTTTGGTATGATTTTCGTTTTTTTAATCATTTTATCTTCAAGAAGAATGGCCATTGTTACATTCAGCAGTGAAGTACATCCTCTGAACAATAGAACATATCCACTATCTGTTGGATACCTTTAGACTGTTGTTTACCAACACCTTGGAACTGAGACCCCCACTACCATGACCCCCAGCATCATGACCGGCAGCATAGCAGCCCTAGTGTCATGTTTCGCCGCCTATTCTGGGCTGGCTGGCCACCAGAACCCGTTAAAGCATCTCGGTGTTCTCCCTCTGGACAGCAGCATGGGGGAACTGGCCATGCGATTGATACACTTACTGGGCAAGGATTGATGATTACTGGGCAGGGATTGATACTGCTGGGCAGGGATTCATCCACTTTATAGACAGGGATTCATCCACTTACTGGACATGGATTGATACATTTACTGGGCAGGGATTGATACTTACTGGGCGTGGATTAATACTTACTGGGCAGGGATTGATACTTACTGGGCAGGGATTGAATCACTTTATTGGCAGTGATTGACACTTACTGGGCAGGGATTGAATCCATTTATTGGCAGGGATTGATACTTACTTGGCAGGGATTGATACTTACTGGGCAGTGCAGGGGTCAGCCCGGAGGGAGCAGATGTTGAGTCACGGTCGTCCGTTGAAGCAGACTCTGGTCTCACCCAGAGAACAGCTCAGGTCAGGACAGCTTCTTTCCACTGGAGTGGATGCAAGCTCCCGGAAGTACATCCTCTGAACTATAGACCATATCCACTGTCTCTCAGAAACCTTTAGACTGTTGTTTACCAACACCTTGGAACCCAGACCCCCACTACCATGACCTCCAGCATACCAGTCCTAAGTATCATGTTTCACCGCCTGTTCCTGGCTGGCCTGCCACATGAACCCCTTAAAGCATCTGGCTGTTCTCCCTCCGGACAGCACTATGGGGGAACCGGCCAGCGTGGTGTTCCGTAACGTGGGCCAGACGTACTTCCCTGAGACCAGGGTGGACTGCCACTACAGCATCTCCTCCCAGCACCCCTGGAGCTCCAAAGACTGGGTCGGCCTCTTCCAGGTGAGCACAACGCACGCGGGAGGCAACTCTCCCTTTAGTTCTCCTGGTTGTCTTTGGTGCTGTGGTGTGACTGTTCTGGGGTCTGTGGTCTGACTGTTCTGGGCTGTGGTGTGACTGTTCCAAGCTGTGGTGTGACTGTTCCAAGCTGTGGTCTGACTGTTCGGAGCTCTGGTGTGACTGTTCTGGGCTGTGGTGTGACTGTTCCAAGCTGTGGTGTGACTGTTCTGGGCTGTGGTGTGACTGTTCTGAGCTGTGGTCTGACTGTTCTCAGCTGTGATGTGACTGAAGTCTTCGGTCTTACTGTTCTGGTGGTCTTCTGGGGGTCTTCCAGGTGGGCTGGTCCTCGGTGAAGGACTACCACACCTACACCTGGGCTGTGGTCCCTGAGCGCCGCTCTAAAGGGGTCCATCACAACTGCTGTGCCGTCTTTCAGGGTAATTAGTTATTAATTCTCTAAAGTAACATTATTTTATTTGCATATGAATTCTTTTTTCTTTGCTAGTTAGGGTTAGCCAATTCTATTTCTAATAGATTCATCACAGATTCGTAGATTCATAATGGTTTTACATGTTAGCGGACCCTGTTAGCTGACCCTGTTAGCGGACCCTGTTAGCGGACCCTGTTATCTGGCCCTGTTAGCGGACCCTGTTAGCACACACTGTTAGCTAACCCTGTTAGCTGACCCTGTTAGCGGACCCTGTTAGCACACCCTGTTAGCGGACCCTGTTAGCACACACTGTTAGCTAACCCTGTTAGCTGACCCAAGTAGCTAACAGAACGCCCCCTGGTTCCTGAGCAGCGTTCTACCTGCCCCGGCCCGGCCCCGCCCAGTACCAGTTTGTCTACGTGAACGAGGGCGGGTTCGTCTGGGCCCGCAGCCCTCCCTTCACCTTCTGCTCCCCCGAGCCGCTGGACGACCTGGAGACCGTGACGGAGGAGCGCGACGAGGAGGAAGGAGAGCGGGACGAAGAGGAGGAGGAGATGCTCCTGGTCGTCCCCAAGGCTCAGCTCCTCAAGGTTAGTTGGACCGTTAACCGGGCCTTCACAGAACCAGTTGACTGGGTTTGTCTTCGCTGCTGGCCAATGAAGCGGTTACGAACCCCGCCTCCAGCGACATGATTGGTCAAAACCAACATGAAGTGAAAGAAAGTGAACCGAGTGAGGCCTATCTTCTGGTGTGTAGCAGTACTGCATCCTCCTCAACCGGTCGGTCCTCCCCGTGCCTCCCTCCTCCCCAGAGCCAGCTGGACGACAGTCTGAAGGGCCAGCAGGGCATGAGGCTGGAGCTGGAGCTGTCCCAGAGAGGCAAGGACGAGGAGACGCAGAGACACGAGGCGGAGCGGGCCGAGTGGGAGCAGGAGAGGGCGTCCATGCAGAAGGAGATCTCTGAGCTCCGAGCGGACGTGGGCCAGAGCCGTGACAAGCTGAGGAGGGTGGAGGGAAGGAACAAGGTACAGAGAGACCCACGGGAGAGGGAATCATGGGACCCCGTCAGACGTTACGTTGGTTGCCGTAAATGACTCGCAAGTTATGAGTACAGTCTGCCCAATGGTGTGTAGAATGCAGTGGTTATGTGTTGTAGTGGCGCAAACACAAACACACACACACACACACACACACACACACACACACACACACACACAATAAGACACAGATGGACAGACACACACACACACAGACCCCCCCACACACACAGACCCACACACACACACACACACACACAGATTAGACTACGGATGAATCAGTCATACAAAGTGAAAGCACCAGCCCGTCACACATGAGGGGTAACGGACCGACTGTGGCAGGATGTGCAGGAGACGGGAGACAGCCTGTCCTCGGAGCTGACGCAGCTGCTGTCGGAGAAGGAGGAAGACGAGCAGCGGATCAGAGAGCTGGAGGAAGACGTGCAGGTGCTCAGCGACTGTGGGAGGGAGACGGACACCACCCTGGAGAGGTACCCGTGGCGACGAGGGCCTCTAGTACCTCACAGAGCGTCTCCTCCGTAGAACCAGCTCTACTCATGTACTGTGCCTCCTCTGTAGAGCCAGCTCATGTACTGCTTCTCCTCTCCCCCATCAGGATGAAAGAGAGGGTGAAGAAGATGTGTGACCAGCTGAAGTACGAGGAGGAGAAGAGGAAGGCCGTGCAGGTATATGAAGGCTGAACTGTTGGCGTAGCAAATGAAATGGTCCCACTGTGGGTCCAGGACCCGGCAGCAGATTTTAAACTAGCAAAACCACCTAGAGAGTAAACTACAAAACAGAGCCTCAAAAACTACAAATACTATTAAAAACTATTACTACCACAGACAGACTCAACCATTAGTCTTAAAACCGATTGTACACGTTTAGTGTATTGTGTGAGTTATATATTGTTTGATAAAAGGAATTTTATAGTTGGTGTATTGTATGATAAGTATGAGTTAATGTATTGTATGATAAGTAAGTTAGTTATACTTGATAAAGGTGATACTACTATGATAAAGGTACTGTTTGGTTAGTGTACGCATTGCGAGGCAGGCGGAGAAGGTCAGCCTCAGAGAAAGTACTTCACGTTTCTACACCACCTCTGCTGACGGTGTCCCTGACAGGTGGAGCAGCAGGCGGCGCTGGCGGCGGCGCGCTCGCTGCAGGAGCGTCTGGAGGCCAGCGAGCGCGCGGGGGAGGGCCTCCGGCGAGAGCTGGGCGAGCTGGGGCTGCAGCGGGGGACCTCCCAGGGGGAGCTGCACCAGACGCGGCTGCAGGCGGCCCGGTTCACCCTGCAGCTCTCGGAGCAGGAGCTGGCCTTCAAGGAGGCCCAGGCCAGCTGGGCCCAGGAGAGGGACGCCTACCGCAAGGCCGCCCAGGTGAGGGGGGCGGGGAGACGGCAGGGTTTAGTTTACATGGAGGGCGTTTAGCAGACCCTTTTATCCATAGCGACTGACAATAAGTACAGCAGAGTTAACGTGTTAAGCGTCTCTCTGAAGGTGGAGCAGAGTTAACGTGTTTAGCGTCTCTCTGAAGGTGGAGCAGGGTTAACGTGTTAAGCGTCTCTCTGAAGGTGGAGCAGGGTTAACGTGTTTAGCGTCTCTCTGAAGGTGGAGCAGGGTTAACGTGTTTAGCGTCTCTCTGAAGGTGGAGCAGAGTTAACGTGTTTAGCGTCTCTCTGAAGGTGGAGCAGAGTTAACGTGTTTAGCGTCTCTCTGAAGGTGGAGCAGAGTTAACGTGTTTAGCGTCTCTCTGAAGGTGGAGCAGAGTTAACGTGTTTAGCGTCTCTCTGAAGGTGGAGCAGAGCTAACGTGTTAAGCGTCTCTCTGAAGGTGGAGCAGAGTTAACGTGTTTAGCGTCTCTCTGAAGGTGGAGCAGAGTTAACGTGTTAAGCGTCTCTCTGAAGGTGGAGCAGAGCTAACGTGTTTAGCGT
Source organism: Pollachius pollachius (assembly GCF_949987615.1). Taxonomy (NCBI): domain Eukaryota; kingdom Metazoa; phylum Chordata; class Actinopteri; order Gadiformes; family Gadidae; genus Pollachius; species Pollachius pollachius. Next base: position 19,011,700 of record NC_136945.1, on the reverse strand, counting down.
CTCTCTGAAGGTGGAGCAGGGTTAACGTGTTAAGCGTCTCTCTGAAGGTGGAGCAGAGTTAACGTGTTTAGCGTCTCTCTGAAGGTGGAGCAGAGCTAACGTGTTTAGCGTCTCTGAAGGTGGAGCAGAGCTAACGTGTTTAGCGTCTCTCTGAAGGTGGAGCAGAGTTAACGTGTTTAGCGTCTCTCTGAAGGTGGAGCAGGGTTAACGTGTTAAGCGTCTCTCTGAAGGTGGAGCAGAGTTAACGTGTTTAGCGTCTCTCTGAAGGTGGAGCAGGGTTAACGTGTTTAGCGTCTCTCTGAAGGTGGAGCAGGGTTAACGTGTTTAGCGTCTCTCTGAAGGTGGAGCAGGGTTAACGTGTTAAGCGTCTCTCTGAAGGTGGAGCAGAGTTAACGTGTTTAGCGTCTCTCTGAAGGTGGAGCAGAGTTAACGTGTTTAGCGTCTCTCTGAAGGTGGAGCAGGGTTAACGTGTTTAGCGTCTCTCTGAAGGTGGAGCAGGGTTAACGTGTTTAGCGTCTCTCTGAAGGTGGAGCAGGGTTAACGTGTTTAGCGTCTCTCTGAAGGTGGAGCAGAGCTAACGTGTTTAGCGTCTCTCTGAAGGTGGAGCAGAGTTAACGTGTTTAGCGTCTCTCTGAAGGTGGAGCAGAGTTAACGTGTTAAGCGTCTCTCTGAAGGTGGAGCAGAGTTAACGTGTTAAGCGTCTCTCTGAAGGTGGAGCAGAGTTAACGTGTTTAGCGTCTCTCTGAAGGTGGAGCAGGGTTAACGTGTTAAGCGTCTCTCTGAAGGTGGAGCAGAGTTAACGTGTTAAGCGTCTCTCTGAAGGTGGAGCAGAGTTAACGTGTTTAGCGTCTCTCTGAAGGTGGAGCAGAGCTAACGTGTTTAGCGTCTCTCTGAAGGTGGAGCAGAGTTAACGTGTTTAGCGTCTCTCTGAAGGTGGAGCAGAGTTAACGTGTTTAGCGTCTCTCTGAAGGTGGAGCAGAGTTAACGTGTTTAGCGTCTCTCTGAAGGTGGAGCAGAGTTAACGTGTTAAGCGTCTCTCTGAAGGTGGAGCAGAGTTAACGTGTTAAGCGTCTCTCTGAAGGTGGAGCAGAGTTAACGTGTTTAGTGTCTCTCTGAAGGTGGAGCAGAGTTAACGTGTTTAGCGTCTCTCTGAAGGTGGAGCAGAGTTAACGTGTTTAGCGTCTCTCTGAAGGTGGAGCAGGGATAACGTGTTAAGCGTCTCTCTGAAGGTGGAGCAGGGTTAACGTGTTAAGCGTCTCTCTGAAGGTGGAGCAGAGCTAACGTGTTTAGCGTCTCTCTGAAGGTGGAGCAGAGTTAACGTGTTTAGCGTCTCTCTGAAGGTGGAGCAGGGTTAACGTGTTTAGCGTCTCTCTGAAGGTGGAGCAGAGTTAACGTGTTTAGCGTCTCTCTGAAGGTGGAGCAGAGTTAACGTGTTTAGCGTCTCTCTGAAGGTGGAGCAGGGTTAACGTGTTAAGCGTCTCTCTGAAGGTGGAGCAGGGTTAACGTGTTAAGCGTCTCTCTGAAGGTGGAGCAGAGCTAACGTGTTTAGCGTCTCTGAAGGCGGAGCAGAGTTAACGTGTTTAGCGTCTCTCTGAAGGTGGAGCAGAGCTAACGTGTTTAGCGTCTCTGAAGGCGGAGCAGAGTTAACGTGTTAAGCGTCTCTCTGAAGGTGGAGCAGAGTTAACGTGTTTAGCGTCTCTCTGAAGGTGGAGCAGAGTTAACGTGTTTAGCGTCTCTCTGAAGGTGGAGCAGAGTTAACGTGTTTAGCGTCTCTCTGAAGGTGGAGCAGAGTTAACGTGTTTAGCGTCTCTCTGCAGGTGGAGCAGAGTAAGGTGGAGCAGCTGAGCCGGGAGGTGCAGTGCCGGGAGGAGTGGCTGCGGGAGGAGCGGAGGGAGAGGGAGGATCTGGAGGCGGTCCTGGAGAGGCAGAAGGAGTGCAACAGGGTGAGCCCGTCAACATCCGGTGTTGACATCCTGCTGGGTGTCAACACCGGGAAGGTAAACCCATCAAGGGTTTTAAAATAGAAGCTGCTGTACGCCACGTAGACCTCCAGGAACTCCGCTGGCTCATATTACGCATGGAGAAATCCCAGGGATTAAACGTACGATAGTGGTATCCATTAGCGTATTGACAACAGCCAGACGAGCCATGAGGGTGACACAAGTATCCCGTAAACATTTCCTGGTACCGCGTTCATGTGGATCGCCGCAGCATGAGGACGGTCCAGTCAGACCGGCTCGGATTCCCCCCCCACTCCGGTCCCGATGAGAACGCGTCGTGTTGTTTATCATGTTGCATCTAAACTCAGCATCGCTGCCCCCTGCAGGCGACGCTGGGCGATGTGAAGCGGGAGGCGCAGGAGCTGAGGGCCCAGCTGAGGGCCCTGCAGAAGGAGAGCGAGCCGCAGCACGCAGAGAGACAGGCAAGGGCCCCCGCTTTATTACACGCCTTTATAAGGGTCCAGGAATGTGTCTATGGTGATAGGGCGATAGGGTGCTGGTTTGTTGGGACAGTCCTGTATGAGTGAGAGTAAGTCATGCTAAAGGTGTTTTATAGAGCTTGCTGGTGGGTCCCGGGCAGCAGGATGGCATCTCGGGTCAGCTCAGCCTTTTCTCATTAAATGTTCTTCCTTTCGTTAAAATCCATCCATCACACATGGTGCCGAACTCCCCTTACCCACGGTACGGCTGACGTCGTGGCGGACAGGACCTGGACGGCTACGTGTGTCACCTGGAGCAGAGGCTGGGCATCCCCCCTCGCTGTGAGTGTTTTACCCCCCCCTCCCCGACACCTCAGCTCGTGGAGCGGTAGAAACACACGGTGGTAACGCTGCTGTCCCCTCAGCCGACGGCGGCCGGCTCAGTCCGGACGGGTCCGGAACGCCGGAGAGCCCGGGAGAGGACCAGGATCCCCGGGACACGGACGACGCTCCCGACGCGGAGACACAGGTGGGGTGAGTGTGTGTTTGGGTGTGGGTTTTTCTGTGTCTGCGGGTGTGTGTGTGTGTGGCTCTGTCTGGGTGTGTGTGTGTGTGTGTGTGTGTGTGTGTCTGTCTGTGTGTCTGGGTCTATCTCTGTGGTGTGTGTGTGTCCTTGTGTGTTTGCGGGGGTGTGTGTGTGTGTGTGTGGCTCTGTCTGTGTGTATGGGTCTATCTCTGTGGTGTGTGTGTGTCCTTGTGTGTCTGCGGGTGTGTGTGTGTGTGTGTGACTCTGTCTGTGTGTGTGTGTGTGCTTGTGTGTCTGGGTCTATCTCTGTGGTGTGTGTGTGTGTCCTTGTGTGTGTGTGTGTGTGTGTGTGTGTGTGTATTTATGCGCCACAACAACACATAATTCGCTGCTTACTGCAGAGTCAGTACTCATAGTACTAGGGTTATTAATACTCAGTGTAATTAATAGTTAATGCTCAGTGTTATTAATACTCAGTGTAATTAATAGTTAATGCTCAGTGTTATTAATACTCAGTGTTATTCCCCTCTTCTGAACTATGTTATATTTACTTCATTCTCGTTTGGTGTCTCTTGGAACCTGAATGGAAGAGCAGGAGTCTGGCTCTGAGGTCGCGGAAGTCAGACCACTGGCTGCGCCTTAACGCCTCGTCTGCTGAGGTGATCCCCCGAGCGACCAGTAGAACCACTGGTTTGAATCCCCCCCCCCCCAAACACACACACACACTACAGATAGAGCGCTGGCTTACAGAAAGTCCTAGCATAAGCACTAATTTTCTGGATAACTTCTGCTTGGGGATGCTCTGACAGTAGAATAGCTAGTTCTAAGATGCAACATGGAATGTCAAACAGGCTTGTCATGTATGTTTTAAGTTCTGTTTCTAAGAGTCTTAACACATTATTCTGTCCCTCTACAGATCGTTGACTGGCGCCCTCTTGTGGTGACATTGAGAACTGAGGGTTACTGATCATCTCAGTTAGAATCTACTCTAGTCATGTATTCTGGGGTACTGAGATGCAGTGAGCCAGTAGAAGTGTGTATATTATACCTTCGTACTTTGAATGTCTTAAAACCAAATTATCAGAGCTTTTGAACATTTGTGTGCGACTTAATTTTGTAGAATAAGTAGGCACCTTTGAAGTTGGATCAGTGTTACATCACACCTAACCGTGAAGAAGCAGACGGTAGAGAAAGAGACAAGTCTTGTTGGTTCATGTCTTAAACTTCAATGTATGTTCAGGTTATATGATGCTTTGTGTAATTTATAATGCAAGTTTTAAACTTCGATGTGTTTTTAGATTATATGATGAGTTTGGTAACATGTAATTTTTTAGGATGCTACTCATGACTTCTGCATGTGTGTGAATTCTGGTACAAGTGTGAAATGAGTTGTTGAATTGTGTATGGAGTGAGAGTTGATCGGATGATAAATCAGGGAGATTGAACGAGTGTTAATCCATTGTTTTTGGAAGCTCCTTTCATAAGGGTCAATAAATGCCATGACCGGAGTCTTGTCATTTGATCACGTTACGTTGAATTGTTTTACGGGATAACAAAGATTACAAGTTGAAAGATCTGTTAAAAATCGATTATTTATCAAAATACAAGAATATCACAGTCAAAACAATCCAGCAAAAGTTTTACATACTTTCATCAACATATAAAGCATCAGCCACCGTTTGGAAGTCTGGTTCTTTGGTATCGGTTCTGTAGGGTCGCCCTGGCTTCGAAGGTCAACGTTAGGAGTTCATGGGCTAAAAGGATCCCTGAATAATCAGTTCCAGAGGTTTTGCATAATAACGAGCTTCCGAGAAAAAACGATATATTGTAATAATCAAACATCAACACAAATATATTCAAAGAATTCAAAACAAGTAACAGAAAGAAAAAAGACATCCTTAGCATTAGAATAAATCTTACATCATAAAATATTTTAACTTTGACAATATGGAACACGAAAGTGCACAAATGTTCATCGGGTTCCTAAATGCATCGTCTGGGAGATGGGTCAGGTGATGCTATTCGCCTAACCATTAACTCAGGTCCATTTCTACTCTTAAGCCTTTTCCAGCAGTCTTGCTTTTAAGACCCTCTCAGACTGTTACCGAGGCGTTTGGCCCTTAGTGTTCATCTTGCATCCGTAGTTTCAGAATTTCATTTCACACCAACAAAAATACAATATATTTTATTAAAGCTTATACCTTCAGCATGTTTTTGTAAAATCATCCATTAAAACGTCCAAACTGTGATCGGGATAGAGAGGTACCAATTGTGCAAATATTGTGTGTCTATCTGTGTGTGTGAACAGAATGATGGATTTGGAGTGTTAACACATCTAGGATTGTGATTCCTCGTTAAGAGACAACGTAACGTTGTAAGTAAGGCCGTGTTGAGCTGTCTGTGAAGGATACTGTGTTGTGTAGTGATTGTGTCTCCTGCCGCATCCAATCCTGGTCGGTCCAGAATCCATCGTAAATGGTGCAGGAATATCTCCAAATATTGGTTGTTTATTAAATACTGCACCCGCGTTGATGCCGTAACCCTGAGTTATTGTACATGTAATGTTCCTGTCTTTTCATTACCATCATATCTTCAGTATTATCAGCTCAGCGGTCCGGCAGGCACGCTACAAAAAGATCTGAGCTAAACTACATACCTGATATTCATCATTCTTGTTGATGAATATGTTAAGGCTCTCCTCTCTCTCTCTCGCTCTCTCTCTCTCGGCCTCGCTCTCCTGTGCTGATGCCTCTTTGAGAAATTAATACTAACGATAACGTAACAATTAAAAATTCTCCCATCAAACGCTAATAGGACTCAATGACAATCATACAAAAAAAAAACAATTACACCGCTAGGCCATGCCCTCTCCTCCCCCCTCCCTCCATGGAGGACAGCACTAAGCCACGCCCACCCACAGGGACAACGCTAAGCCACGCCCACCCACGGGGACAACGCTAAGCCACGCCCACCCACGGGGACAACGCTAAGCCACGCCCACCCACGGGACAACGCTAAGCCACGCCCACCCACGGGGACAACGCTAAGCCACGCCCACCCACGGGGACAACGCTAAGCCAAGCCCACCCACGGGGACAACGCTAAGCCACGCCCACCCACGGGGACAGCGCTAAGCCACGCCCACCCACGGGGACAACGCTAAGCCACGCCCACCCACGGGGACAACGCTAAGCCAAGCCCACCCACGGGGACAACGCTAAGCCACGCCCACCCACGGGGACAACGCTAAGCCACGCCCACCCACGGGGGACATCAACATACGAAGAAAGTCTACATGCTGAAGGAGAAAAAGACATAGAAATAGGAAAATAATGTTTATATTTTCATAAAGGAATAAGGAGGTGCTGGTGAACCCTCTGAACACGGCGTAGGAGACAGTGTTCCAGATGTGGCGGCAGTGCGTCTCCCCGCCGGCCCACCCTCTCAGCGCAGTCCCCCTGGGGGGTCTGGCCCCATGCTGACAATATCGGACAGTCTTGTATCGGACAGTCCCCCCCCCCCCATCCCTCATGTTCATTTGGTGTGTATGTGTGTGTCCTGACCTATTGACCTATATACACGGATGGGGTGGGGAGGGGAGGGGTCTGGGTCTCTCCCTCCCTCCCTCCCCCCGACTCTCCCCCGGTGGGGGTCTCCTCACGGCACCCCCGCCCCCGCCCACAGCTCCTCCTCGCTGTCCCCCCCCTCCTCCTTCTCCCTCCTCTTCTGCTCGGCGGGGGCGGAGCACGACGTCGCTCGCTCCTCCTGCTCCTTCTTGATGGTCGGGGCGGTGGGCGGGGCCGGGGGCGGGGCCGGGGGCGGGGCCGACGGCTTCGGGGGGGGGTCCGCGGGGGTCTTAGCGGCCGGCTTGTCCCCGGACTCGCTGCTGCTGTCCTCGAAGGCCTCCGGGTTCTCCAGCATCTCCCGGATCAGCGGCGGCATCGGGCCGGGGATCTCCATCTTCAGGGTGATGGCCCGCTCCGCACCTGGGGAGGGACGCAGAGAGACACACATTAATACACACACCTGGGACACAGAGGCATCAATACACACACTGGTACGCACACTGATACACACACCTGGGACACAGAGGCATCAATACACACACTGGTACGCACACTGATACACACACCTGGGACACAGAGGCATCAATACACACACTGGTACGCACACTGATACACACACCTGGGACACACACTGATACACACACCTGGGACACAGAGGCATCAATACACACACTGATACACACACTGATACACACACCTGGGACACACTGATACACACACTGATACACACACTGATACACACACCTGGGACACAGAGACATCAATACACACACTGATACACACACCTGGGACACACACTGATACACACACCTGGGACACAGAGACATCAATACACACACTGATACACACACTGATACACACACCTGGGACACACTGATACACACACCTGGGACACACACCTGGGACACAGAGACATCAATACACACACTGATACACACACTGATACACACACCTGGGACACACTGATACACACACTGATACACACACCTGGGACACAGAGAAATCAATACACACACTGATACACACACCTGGGACACAGAGACATCAATACACACACTAATAGACAGACTGATACACACACCTGGGACACAGAGACATCAGTACACACATTAATACACACAACAGGGACACAGAGACATCAATACACACACTGATAACACACCTGGGACACAGAGACACAGAGACATCAGTACACACATTACTACACACACCTGGGACACAGAGACACATCAATACACACACTAATAACTATACACATAACTACACACACCTGAGACACAGAGAGACACACAACTACACACACCTGGGACACCGGACACAGAGAGACACAGAGACTTAAATACACACACTAACACACACACACCTGGGACACAGAGATACACATCAATACACACACTAACACACACACACACAGAGACCAATACACAAAGTCATACACACTCCTGGGACAACGGACACAGAGAGACACATCAATACACACACTAATACACACACCTTGGACACAGAGACATCAACACACACATTAATAAACACAACGGGGACACAGAGACACATTACTACACACACACCTGGGACACCAGAAACAGAGAGACACACATAACGACACACAGACAGAGCCGGGTCACTTGACCCTCAGAGCCGTGTCACGTGACCCCCAGGGGGCGGGGCGGGGACTGACCCTTGGTGCTGATGCCCCGGAGGTCGGTGACCTTCATCAGCATGCGGGGGAACATGTGGGGCTTGTTGGGCCGGCGCCGGCGGGCGTAGATCTTCAGCGCCTCCAGCAGCGGCTCCTGCAGCTGGTCCACCTTGGCCGGCTCCTCCAGGTCCATGCGGTCTGGGGGGGGGGGGGGGGGCACAGGAGGGGTGAAGACCCGCTCGGGTTGGACCCCCTGGACCACAGACCTACCCAGCGCTGTTAAGATGGCCTCATAGCCCCCGGCCCCCCCTACCCCTCTCATGCATTTATTGTATGTTGTACGTCCTGGCACTTAAAAATAGTACTTAGCATTGTGTAGCATCTTATCCTAGCTATCTTTGTTGTATACGGGAACGGGTTAACTTAGTGATTGTTAGTGCTTGGTTCTTTGAACATCCTTGCTGTACCGACAGCGATACATTGTTGTTTCCCTTTCTTCTGACAAATGTACTTATTGTAAGTCGCTTTGGACAAAAAGCCTCTACTAAATGCCCTGAATGTAAAGGTTATCCAGGTAGCAGCATTAAACTAAGAGCAGCCCCGGCTGCAGTACCTCCGCAGATCAGGCAGATGGCGCTGAGGAGGCCGGTCTCGGTGTCGTCCATCTCGAGCGGCAGCAGCTGCACGGCGAAGCTGAACACCAGCTCGGTGAGCGGGCCGAAGCCGGCGTTGTGCATCTGGGTACGGTTCAGCGTCAGGCCGTCGGAGAAGGTCATGGTGTCCTGGTCCGGGGTGTAGCGCGTGCAGATCCTCAGCATCTGGAGGAGGAGGAGAAGGAGGAGGAGGAGGAGGAGGAGGACCAGAGGGTTGAGTAAGGAGGGAGGAGGAGGAGGAGGGAGAGGAGGAGGAGGAAGAGGAGGGAAAGGAGGAGGAGGAGGAGAGGACCAGAGGGTTGAGTAAGGAGGGAGGAGGAGGAGGAGGGAGGGAGAGGAGGAGGAAGAGGAGGAGAGGACCAGAGGGTTGGGTTAGGAGACAGAAGCAGAGTAGGAGGTAGAGGAGGAGGAGGTATAGGAGGTGGAGGAGAAGGAGGAGGAGGAGAAGGAAATGGAGGGGGAAGAGGAAGAGGAGGAGGAGAGAGATGAGGAGGAAGACGAGGTGGAGGGGGAGGAAGAGGAGAAGGAAATGTAGGAGGAAGAAGAGAAGGAGGGGGAGGAAAGGAAAAGGAAATGGAAGAGGAGGAAGAGGAGGAAGAGAAGGAGGAGGAGGAAGGAGAGGAGGAGGAGGAGGAAGGAGAGGAGGAAGAGGAGGGAAAGGAGTAGGAGGAGGAGGAGGAGAGGACCAGAGGGTTGGGTTAGGAGACAGAAGCAGAGTAGGAGGTAGAGGAGGAGGAGGAGGGAGAGGAGGAGGAGGAGGAGGAGGAGAAGGAAATGGAAGAGGAGGAAGAGGAGGAGGAGGAGGAGGAGGAGGAAGGAGAGGAGGAGCTCCTACCAGGATGTCCAGGCATGCGGACTTGAGCAGGGTGATCTGGTCGGCGATGGTGAGCGTGGTGAAGCCGGGCAGCCGCTTGGCGAACTCCACGATCTTGATGATGCACTTGGTGGACAGCTCGCTGAACTTGTCCCACAGCCCGAGGTCGAGCTGCACGCGGTGCTCCGCGCTCGAGTTCTGGAGGAGAGGGGGGCACGTGGCGCTGTGAGTGTGAGTGTGTGTGTGTGTGTGTGTGTGGTGTGTGAACATACTGTGGTGTATCAGTTGTGTTAGTGCAGGGGTTCTCAACGTTTTGACAGCTGAGGGCCAATTTAGGAACCCGGAATTTGACTGAGGGCCGCCAAAGGACAAAAGAATTAGGCGGGGAACGCCGTCAGCATCCCAGTGGTGAAAAACAACATGGCACCGTGGGCCTCTGGGAGTGAGGTCAAGTGAGGTCTGCATCACGACACTGAGGTTCATCCTTTCAAAGTAATGTACAGTCGGATTAAAACTAACAAAGGCAACAGGTTTAACTGAAAGCTAGAGAGGGTCGACTTTTCTCTTTATATTTATTTATTTTTGTTTAAATTAATATTGTTTTAACATTGTGTGCGTGTATGCATGCGTGGGTGTATATATGTGTGCGTGTGTCTGTACTCACATTGTGTGTGTATGCGTTCGTGTGTCTGCGCGTGCGTTCATGTGTGTACTCACAGTGTGTGCGTGTGTGTGTATGCGTTTGTGTGTGTGTATGCGTTCGTGTGTCTGCGCGTGCGTTCGTGTGTGTACTCACGGTGTGTGTGTGTGTATATGCATGCGTGTGTGTATGTATGTGCGCGTGTGTGTGTACTCACAGTGTGTGCGCGTGCGTTCGTGTGTGTACTCACGGTGTGTGTGTATATGCATGCGTGTGTGTATATATGTGTGCGTGTGTCTGTACTCACAGTGTGTGTGTATGCGTGTGCGTTCGTGTGTGTACTCACGGTGTGGTACTTCCCCAGCTGGCCCAGCGAGGGGAAGGTCTCCTGGTGGGCCTTGCTGACCTTCCCCACCAGCTCCTCCAGCTCCGCGCTCAGCTCGTAGCTCTCCAGCATCAGCACCTCCTCCTTCACCTCCTTCTTCCGCTTGTTGCGGTCGTTACGCACCGCTGGGGGGGGGGGGGGGGAGAGAGGGAGCGAGCGAGGGAGGGAGAGAGAGAGACATTTATAAGCGCAAAAGCCTGATGAGGGATTTTGGGAACAGATCAAACTACTGTCGTCAGATGGAAATAAAAGGATAGATTGTTTGTTTTAGGTTTGAGGTCTGTGTGAGTGTTTCTGTGTGTGTGTGTGTGTGTGTGTGTGTGTGTGTGTGTGTTTATGTGTGTGTGCCTGTGTGGGGGGGGGGGGAGAGTGTGAAACTAGGCTCTTATTTACTTTGGCTCCTTTAACCCTTTCTAGAGATATACGCTGTCAGTACTTCTTGATAAAGTACTGAGTGTGTGTGTGCGTGTGTGTGTGTGTGCGTGCTAGGTTTGTGTGCGTGCACGTGCTATCTGTGTGTGTGTGTGTGTGTGTGTGCGTGTGCTAGACGTGTGCGTGCGTGTGCTATGTGTGTGTGCGTGCGCGTGCTAAGTGTGTGTGTGCGTGAGTGTGTGCGTATGTGTGTGCGTGTGCGCGTGTGCGTGCGCGTGTGCATGCGCGTGCTATGCGTGTGTGCGTGCGCGTGCTACGTGTGTGTGTGCGTGAGTTTGTGTGTGTGTGTGTGTGTCCTTGCATGTGTGTGTCCTCCCCTCACCTTCTTTAGACATTCCTACTTCGAAGCACTTCTGCAGGCGGCAGTACTGGCAGCGGTTGCGCGTCACCTTGTTGATCTGGCAGTTCTTGTCCCGGTGGCAGGTGTACACCATGTTCTTCTGGATACTGCGGCGGAAGAAGCCCTGAGCAAGGCAAAATGTATATATAGGTCAGATCTCTTTCCAAAGTGCGTCGGGAGGACGCTCTCCATAGAGCGGGCCGGCGCGCCGTGTAACGCCGGGAGTGGCCAGCAGAGGGCGGCACCGCCACACGAGAATCAGAGCGTCGCTGAACTCCGTTTGGTTAAGGAAAGAAATACGGGAGGAATAAAGCCCACAGTAAAAGTAAGAAAAGAAAGGTACTGTGAGTATGAAGAGAGGAAACATTTCTAGACGTTTTATTTCTTATATAATTCTTAATACTTATATTATTTTCTTCTATATGGAAAGTGAAGAAACGCACATATCGGTAGCCTCATAGCATAATTGCCGAAATCATATTTTGGCCAAATTGCGATAATAATCCTAACTACTCTCCTAAACCTGCTGATTGACTTTGCCTCATTGGCTACATCCTATTCCAATCAGAGTGCATTTTACATTCCGTGGTCACTATCTGCCGAGGTCATGTAATTGACTTGGGTCTGCGGCGGTGTGTGGAGGGACTGGCTCACCTTGCAGCCCTCACAGGAGCTGACCCCGTAGTGGTAGCCGGATGACTTGTCCTGGCACACGAAGCACGGCTTGTAGACCCGGGGGGGGGGCGGCGGGGACGGGGAACTGGGCACCATCTCCTCCGAGCTGCTGCTCTGCGTCTCCACCGCTGGAAGGCGCCATAGAGCAGAGGTGGACGTTAATACAGAGAGGAGGAGGACCGCGTTATTACATACAGGAGGAAGAGGACCGCGTTAATACAGAGAGGAGGAGGACCGCGTTAATACAGAGAGGAGGAGGACCGCGTTAATACAGAGAGGAGGAGGACCGCGTTAATACAGAGGAGGAGTACCACGTTGATACAGAGAGGAGGAGGACTGCGTTAATAGAGAGGGCAGTAGGGGGGAGGAGGGAGAGGGCTGATATGCATACAGCCCGAAGGTGTTCCGTTAGCCCGGAGGAATGATCCTGTTTGCTCTGGGATCCAGGTGAGTTGGAGGTAATTAAGGATGAGTGGTCAGCACACAGACCCCCACCCCTCTCTCCTCAGACCCTGAAGCGCCCCCCCCCCCCCCCCCGGGAGGGAAAGTTAAGGCGGTCATTTTAAAGAGAAAGGGGAGGGGCTTGAGGGCTGATTGGCAGGGGGTTAAGGGGACTGATTAGCTGATGGCCAGATGGCTCCGCTGATAAAACGCTGATTGGCGGCTGAAATTTGATTGGTTCTTCTGAGGGGGAGGGGCTGCATACCTCTGTTGTCTCTTTGAGTGACATCTGACCGTGTGTGTGTGTGTGTGTGTGTGCGTGTCAGTTTTTATATGTGTGGGTGTGCATGTGTGTGTGCGTCCGTTTTTATATGTCTGCGCGTGCACGTGTGTGAGTGCGTCTGTTTTTATATGTGTGCGCTAGCATGTGTGTGTGTGTATGTGCTGGGGTGAGTGTGTGTGTGTGTGTGTGTCGGGGTGCCGTGTGTCTGTTTTATTGTGCGGCCTCCCCGGCCTACCCCCTAATACCTCCAGTCCATGTGAACAAACACAGCCTCGGTTTACGGGCCCCTGGCCCCTAACGCCATGGCAACGCCTCTCTCGTATAACGCCATTTGCTGGCCACAGGCGGCCATTGTGCTGCTGCTGGTCTGACGGTGACCTACACCCTGTCACATGACCAGGTCCTCTGGTCCGACCCGACCTACACCCTGTCACATGACCCGGTCCTGGTCCGACCTACACCCTGTCACATGACCCGGTCCTGGTCCGACCTACACCCTGTCACATGACCCGATCCTGGTCCGACCTACACCCTGTCACATGACCCGATCCTGGTCCGACCTACGCCCTGTCACATGACCAGGTCCTCCGGTCCGACCCGACCTACACCCTGTCACATGACCAGGTCTTGGTCTGACCTTCACTCACACTACACATGCACGGCACACACACCACACACTGCACACACACTACACACGCACTGCGCACGCACTGCGCACACACTACAAACACTACAAACCACACACTGCGTGACTCAGGCCCTCTTCCTCATGCGGAGCTCCAAGTGTCTCAGAGAGGACTTGTCTTTCAACTCTTTACCTTCAGTAACCCCAACTTCACCTCCATCTGCTGCCCCCCCCCCCCTTGTTTCCTGGCCCTAAATTCCTCAGTGCCGGCTGGAAGGGGTTTAATAGAAGGACGTGCTCATAAGGTGCCCTATAAAGGCAGGGTCTGGGGGCTCACGGTCAGCCCACTGCCCTCTCCCTCCCCCCTCCCTCTCTCTCTCTTCCTGTCTCCCTCCCTCACTCTCTCCCCCCCCCCCCCTCCTCTCTCCCCTCTCTCTCTCTCCCCCTCTCTCTCTCTCTCTCTCCCTGCCTTTCTCTCTCTCTCTCTCCCTCATTCTCCCTCCCTCCTTCTCTCTCCCTCCCTCTCTCCCCCTCTCTCTCTCTCTTCCTGTCTCCCTCCCTCACTCTCTCCCCCCCCCCCTCCTCTCTCCCCCTCTCGCTCTCTCTCTCTCTCTCCCCCTCTCTCTCTCTCTCTCTCCCTGCATTTCTCTCTCTCTCTCCCTCATTCTCCCTCCCTCCTTCTCTCTCCCTCCCTCTCTGTGTGAGGGTGGGGGAGGGAAGGTAGCGGTGACCTTGGCCAGCTCTGCCCCCCTCCCCCCATCCCCCCGGCCCCGGGTCTGTGACCCCCCTCTGACCAATAAAGAGAGGAGGAATCCGGGGTCAGAAATTCAAAGTCCAACACCTCCTGCCGGGTGAACGGCCTTCCGGACTGGACCCATGTGTGTCCCCACCCTGAGGACCCACCCTCCCCTCGCCCTGAACCCTGAACCTCCTCTTAACCACCGGGGGGAACAAATGCAAGGAGAAGAAGAGGACAAAAAGAAAAGCAGAGTGGTGAATGGAGAGAGAGAGAGAGGGGGGGGGGGGGGAGACAAAGAGAGAGAGAGAGAGAGGAGTCAGGATGGGTGAGGTCCGGTCTCCTCAAGAGGTTAAATCGAATATCTTGAACTCCTAACTTTGAACTTGAATGAAACCCTGAAAGTGAAACTGAGCCAAACAGTCAGACAGCGGGAATGCCGGCTGTTCTTGTGTTTTATAGTCTTAGGACGCATTATGTTAGAATATGAAAAGAATGTCACTTTGAATCAGACGGAATCGCAGGCTCCATTTGTTTCCTGTGTCTGTGTTGCCAATGACAACTCAAGGGGTTGTGTTTGGAACATCGCTCGACGAATGTCACCATGGACACAACAGTTGAATATCACGTCTCCGAGCAGATCCCAGACACTAACCCAGGAACACACTGGTTCAGCTCTCCCAGTAACACACTGGTTCAGCTCACCCAGTAATACTTCCATCCAGTTCACTTCCATCCAGTTCACCCGTCTGTCATTACACACCTTTTTTAAGACATCTTATCAATCCATCTAAATAATTGCAATTTTCACAACAATGAAAATAACATTGAGTGTTGGTATCCAATCACAGACGCGGACAGCGATGACAATGAGCACCTTGTCACCAGGTAGGAGAACCACTAAAGACTTCTTCCTCGGAGCGTGTGAAAACGATATCCTTCAAGTGACGAGCTGAATGGAGAAAAGAA
>NC_136945.1:18944381-18994381 GCF_949987615.1 Pollachius pollachius | reverse complement strand
ATTGAACAAAGGACTGATAACTGCCAAGACAAATAGCGATGTTCTTCTCTGATATACGTTTTACCTTCGATGATGGTGCCACCTTGTGGCGCCCAATAAGATGACAGCAGGCAGCACAGCGGGAACAAGCCATGACGTCGTTGCCGAGCACGAGCAGTGACGTCACCACACAGCAAACAGTGTCCCCCGAAACAACATGAGGTATTTTAAACCCTAAATCCTTGGCAAAGGAAGTCTCCTTAACCATGATGAACTATGTTTTATATAAGGGTTTTTAATGAGTCAGCTCTCTGGCGTATTCGTTTCTGTGTGGATCTATAATCTGACGTCATTTGCCACATTAAAGGCGCTGTCACACCAAAATTCTACCGGGGGCGAAAATTGTTCTGCGTTCGAAAATTCCAAACATGCCTGGCAACAGACGATCACGTCGAACGTTGCCTAGCATTAACATTCGCGCTCATTCATTGAGCGTCACAAGACGAAATAACATTAAACAGATATCACTTAATTTACAAATGACATTTATTAGCGTTGCTAACTTTATATTTGTATTGTATTTAATTGTTTCATCGCATTTAGCTAGTAAATTGAGTGTATTAACACAAGCTAGCTAGACTATGATACACTTTAAACACTCAGTTTACTAGCTAAATTCAATACAATACAAATATAAAGTAAAAACAAGTGTTATTTGAAAAAAGGGGGCGTGCCTCCAAGAAATGCCGCCAGAAAGCTGGGAGATTTTCCGACTTCCGACTCAGAAGACGGCGTCCGAGGATTCAGGAACACACCATTTGTTATCAAAATCTGGCCCCAGTTGCCGAACGGAATCATCAGAGCCACAGAGTCATTTAGAGCCATTAGAGTCATTTCTGGTTAAATAGGTAAATTAGCTAAATTCAAAGTATATATATATATATAGATGTATACTATGTTATATAGTTATTAGGCATAAAATAAATTAACATTCAATTATGTTATTCCATTGAAAATGATATTAGATGTTGACATTTGGCAAATTGTTTGGCTTTTTACCTTGTATAATTCCTCAACGTCATCGAGTGAACGAAGTCTAGTTTGGTTTGTGGAATTTAATGATCAAAGGTTAACCAATAGGAGAGCTGTACCAGGACACATTATGCTTTCCTTAAAGGGCCAATACCAAAGAGTTAAATTAAAACTGTGTTATTTTACTATTGCACGTTAAAACACATTTCCCTTCGAGATTGGAGATTGTGAAGTGTTCAAAATGTGTATTTAGACACAACAAAAACATTAATCTATGCATGTACGATCTCTTCCACAATTGATTGCAGTTGATCATGCTTTTATATATTGATTTTCTTTTGTTTGTTTTTTTAATGATAATTTTTATTTGTATTAGCCCTGTTCTGTTAACTGGTTTGGCCACATGGGATGTAGTAAGATCCTGTCTTCCTATTAGACAATCTCTGATGTGGTTTAACCGGAACACCGGAATGTCCCTCCCATTATAATTAAAGTGTTATATATGATATAAATGAATTGCCTCTCTCTCTCTCTCTCTCTCTCTCTCTCTCTCTCTCTCTCTCTCTCTCCATTTATATATATATATTATACAGTTGCACATTTCCATCACTGCCGTCATTGTCTCCAGGGTGTGGCGCTGTTGTATTAATAACGGAGTCAAGTTGCATCTATTTCTGTGGCGTACTTGTTTAATAGCCATATCCGTATTATACAACGACTTCTTCAAAACACTGTTACTAGAACAGGGGTCGTGAATGTAGGTCAAAGGGCCACCGTTATACAACCACTGCTTATCCAACCCGCTGATTATAGCGCATGTGTAACACGAAGTAGGTCACAGAGCGATTCTTATTCATCACAAATTATAATGTACACATTAATGTAAACCCCGCATCGCACGTCTCCATCAGCAGTGCGTCGCTCTGTGCAGAGATGCACTCATGCTTCGTTCATTTCTCATCATCGATAGGAAACACGAGACCGTCAACACTGACACGGATCTGAGACGCTGACCTACATTCAGCATCCGCCAGCACAGCGCATGTTACGAGGACAACTGGTAGGACATTTCTCCGGTACTGGTTAGCGTGCCTGTGTTTTGGGACAGTAGCCCCCGTCCCATCATGTACCCATTGGTCCAGACCGACTGTAGCACTCTGTTCACGTCTTGTTAAATGGATTAATAGAACATTTCTCCCGAAACCCTGAAACGTGACACGTGGACGGGGGCCACTGTGGGCGGAGCCGCGGTCACGCTTAGCCCCGCCCCCTCCGCATGTGCTCGCGCTTCCTACCGCAGCCCAAGCGCGCAAGCCCCGCCCAGGTCATTAGCATAAAATGTGTGTCAGTAGGACAGCGAGCGGGGCGGCTCACATGCCACGAGCACATGCGGCTGAGCTTCACCAGCATTCCGACGCCTCGGCTCCGCGCGCAGAGGTCCGCCAATCAGGACGCGAGGAGGAACGCGGGGGCGTGCGCGAGCTCGGGGAGAGAGAGAGAGGGAGACTCTGATACATAAACAAACAGCGGGGGGTTTGAAGGGACACGGAACGGGGACACACAACTGGTCACATTTCTTGGCCACCTGGAAACGTGCTGGTCCCAGTGGGCGGAGTGTTCTGGCTGCTCGCGCGCACGCAGGTCTCCTGGTGTGCTCGTAGTGACGCGCGTGGAAGCCAAACCTCAGACCTCATCCGAGCACTCATCCCAGTACAGGACGCCTGTAGGTTACGGCTCCGGTCCCGCAGCGCTCTGATCGGTCACGGGACTGTAATCAATTGATCTGAACCTCTTTGATCTAAAGGGTTCTGCTCTACTTTCTGGGACCCACTCCACATGGTGGTCCGGACTGCTACGTCCCCCCAGCTCCTGAGGAAGACCCTCACCCAGTAGACCAAACCACGTACTGAAGAAGACCACTATACGGAATTATGGAGAATAGTCCTGGTGAGTCTCAGCATTAAATCTTAATTCATTTTTCAATTTTCCTGAGCTGATGTAAACTGGCTGCCTAGCGTGAAGGGTTTGGATTATCGGTGCGCATGAACCTGTTGTATAAGTAAGTGATTCAAGCATTATCTTTCTAACTATTGATCACATAACCGGGGCGTCTGTTGAATGTTTCTTAAAGTATACTGTGAATGGACCGTAACAGGTTGAGTGACAGCTATGAACAGGTCCTTATGGATTGAAACATCGCGTTATGGATAACTTGGTCTTTACATGTACACTCAGTCCGGGTTTATTGAGCAGGCAGCGCTGGTCCATCTACATTAGGATTTGTACTTTATTATTTAGTACTATATTATTCAGCACTATACAATTATTTTGCAGCATAGGATTTGAACTTTGTAATTGATTCCGTAGTATTTTTTCCATATGGTGTGTGTCATGTTATTTGTACCGTATTGTCGGTGCTGTTCTTGCGACCGATGCAGTTGTGTAAGTGTACATCCAGTGACGTGCAGTGTGACCCCAAACGGCCCCGGACAAAGGCAGTGCACTGCACTGCCGTCCATTCAGATGCTCCTCCTTGACACTAGTTTATCTTTTTAAACATGGACATTACATCCTTAAGGCATTTCTAAAGTGTTATTACATTTTTAAATGGTCTGCTACAGCGATGAGGTGTCTGTGTTTGGTTGCAGTTTTTATACGCAGTGTGTTGGTGTGTCTCGCAGCGGGGGACGCATGTCCTGTATGTTGTCGTGTTGGACAGCATCAGGTTCGGTGCTTCTCGGTATGTCTCGGTGCGTCTCGGTGTAGATCAGCGCATTCTGTGAATGCCCCCCCCCCTCTGTGAGCGCGCAGTCATTCCCACGCATGTGCGTACAGGTCTACGTCAAGAAGCCAACGCACACACACGCACACACTCAAGATGTGAGTCAAAACAATTCTTTCCTAGTGCCCTACTCCCATGGCCGTGAAACGAAGGCCACGAAAAAACGGAGCCAAAGACGTGAATCGTGACGGTCCGGTCGTGGGCGTCGACCCGATGTTATGCGCGCTCATGTGTTCATTCAAACTTTCACTCGGCGATGGCATGCACCTGTCGACCAAAACCCCTTAACATTCCCCTCGTATCAGTAAACGTTATGACTTACTATGGCGTTATCTATTCCCAGAGTAAAGGGTGTGACTGACAGCCTACGGACGTTTTGGGTTCGTTTCGCCCTGTCCTAATATGGGCACATGTGGGTTGAGCTGTGGTTCATAACCCGCCGCGCGCCTGACCTACATACGGCTGGCATGGCTCGACTGACGGATGTTGGAGTGAATCCCTCTCCTGCAGGCTTCCCGTAGTACGGGCAGTCGTATTTCAAATACGGGGCGTCGTTATGCGTCTGGACGCTACGCACCTTGCCCGCCTCGGGCTCGCGCAAGCAGCACGTGTATCAGCTTCGGTGTCCACGTGCCGCCGCGCGTGATAAAACAGCGAGGCCCCGCCCACAGTACGCGGTGCTCCCCCCCGCCTCCCACGGAGATGCACGGGGATTCCTCTCCGCTCGCTGGGAGTGTGTTCACTGGCTGGTCACTGGGAGTGTGTTCACTGGGAGACAGGTCACAGGGATTCTGGTCACTGGCAGTCTGGTCACTGGGAGACTGGTCACTGGGAGACTGGTCACTGGGTGGAAGGTACCAGCCTCTGCCTCATCCGCCCTCCTTTAAATCCTGTAACCCACGAGAAGCCTGTCAATGTTATGGTTACCCCTTATCTTATCTTATCTTAGATATATTCAGCATGTGTATTTTAACAAAGAGGTCAGGAAAATTCATGAATCACTGCTTTTACTGTAACCTTAAGAAGGCAAATTTGAGGCAAACAAGGCCTCATATATAGCTTAATAAATGCTCATTTAATAAATGCTAAGAAATAAATAAAACCGTTTCATAACTTTATATATTTGTACCAACAACATAATTGGCTGTTCTATAAACCCATACAAGAGTTTAAGCTTAATAAAATGCTAATTTAATCGATGCTTATAACTAAAACCCCTTCATAACCTTTTATGTTGTGCTAACAACATAATTTGCTGTTCTGTTAACCAATTCAAGAGTTTAAAAAGTGAATGGGAAGCATTATTTTAAACTGCGACCCACACCTTTATAAACAGGATATAATTCAAGACCTTAGGGTCACCATGACTTGCTATATGGAGTAGTGGGTTACGTTTGTGTAACCGCCCAGCCTAATGGGTTTAGGTGGAGGATGCTAGCCTAGTGTTTAGCCTGTAGCAGCCTCAGGCTAATCGCTCTGTAAACGCCTCAAAGAGTTTGACCTGGTCCTAGTAGCTTCTTCTGTTTACCTCGTTATCGAGCGGTCGGCCTGGCTGTTGGCAGGCCTCGGCACACACACCCTCATGAATGCAAACAGCAAGAACAACTGACCTGGATAACACGACAAAGGCTTGTCACGGAAATGAGTCACCTGTCCCAGCATGTGCCAAGGGCTGGATCTGAACAGGCAGCACAAAGGGGGATCGCATATGGGCACGGCTATTGTACAGAGTGTGAGTGGGTGTGTTTGTGTGTGTACTCCCTCAATGTGTGTGTGTGTCCTGCACTGTGTGTGTGTCCCTCACTGTGTGTGTGTGTGTTTAGGGTTAGCACACACACACACTGGGATGCACACACATACAAACATACACTCACTCGCACGCACACACACACACACACACACTCTGTGTGGGTACAGTGGCTGTGCCCATATGCACATGTCATCTGTTTGAACCTGTGCTCTGACTCCCAGAAGAACTCCCAGAAGTGTTTGACACCTGCTCCATCGGTACTCTTGAATGTTGTGGATAAAGGGGTATCATTATTATGTTTGCATTATCGTTACAAACACTGGAAATGTTAGCATTTCCCCGACGAGTTCAGGCATGTTTTCCATGTTTACCGTAAGTCCTCGAAAGTCAGGGCCGAGATGTGGGCTTTGGGAGGACCGCGCACAAACGGTCAAGTGAGTCATCCGCGCGCCAGTGTTGACACGTGCCTGCCAAGCGGTTAAGAGGCTCCCGACGCTGCACGTGTTTTCAGGGAAGGCGAGGGAAGGGAGAGCCGGGGGAGGGCTTTCCACGGATGTGTCAAGGTCTCGCTGGGAAAACGTGCTCTGAAGGACTTTCCTGGAAATCAAACGTCTACACAGCGGTTATTTAAAGATGCTCGTAATAGTGGTTATAGCACATCTTCTGATTTCCTGTTTTGTGAGCTTTACAGTGTAGCAGATCTGTTTAACCGCCTTCATTCACATCTCCGGTATTATAGTACCAAACAAGCGTTGGTATGTAGGCCTATATCGATACAAATATATAGATACATATACATGAAACGAACGATAGGCTTAAAAAGCGTGATATAAGCATATGGAGTTTAATCAATTTAATAATTAACGGTTAATCCTTTTCGTCGGACGTGACCGAGATCGAAAAAAGGTTTTATCGTAAAGCACGAAATAACGAGCCCATGTATGGCCCCCGCCCCGCCGGCTTCCGGTGACTCAGAGGAATGTACGCTTCTTCTCCCGCCAGCCTCTCGTGCCTCAGTGCCCGGTCGTTAAAGCCCCCTCCTTTGCACGCGATCTCCCCGCTGCCTGTTGTTGTTCTGCTGCTGTTGTCTGCACGGGACTGCGCAAAGGGACTGCGCAAAGAGCCGTGTGACGGGGGCGGGAACTGTGTCAGGAGGACATGTGAGCTCGCGGTCAGGTGGCCGCTCGAGCCTGTGAGAGCAGCCGCGAGCGAGCGGGGCTGCTGCTGGTGGTGCACCAGTACACGTGAGCTGCGGGCTCGAGCCCTGCGTGCTCCGTGCTGCGTAGTAGGACACCGTTACGTCACATGCGTTAAACGATGCGAACAAAAGGCACGATTACATGTAATGTTTGTCATCACGCTTTGTTATAAAGCGACCCACTGTCCGCTGTTTGTGAATGACATATAGATCCCCTTTTATGACTTGCATTTAAATATATTTATAGGAAAGTCTTTTTATTTAAATATAATTGGTAGTTATTTAGAATACACACACTTCCATAATAAATTCTAATATGCTATTTGGATAATGAAATATCAAAAAAATGACTACATTTCATAATCTTAAACTGTGGGCAACTCCTAAGCATCTAGAAGATTCCCTCTTGGACCGTGTCCAATGAGATTGCTGCAGCGACTTAGCTGTCCTGGTTCTGCGTGCGGGCCGGCGATGTGGATCAGGAGCCCTGCTCGGTGTCCTCTTGCACGCGTAACAGACCGCGGCGCTTTCCATTACACAGGAGCCCAGATAACACTAAGTCTGTGGGAGTGAGAGACACATTGGACCCATTGATATCAAAGTGGAGCACTGTGCAGCGCTGCTGACCTACATTGCTCTCCGGTCCCTTTATAGCCCTGGATGTGGACCGCTGAACTGAGCATGTGCCTCCCCTCTCTCCCCCTCCGCCTCTCCCCAGGTGGTGTCATCCTGTACGCGGGCTCCTCCGGCAGCGCCAGCCCCAGCCCGGGCAGCCCCTCCAGCGGCTATCAGACCCAGTCGCCCTCCTCCCACTCCCAGCCCTCCTCCCCCGAGGCCGTCTCCTTCCAGGAGATCGGCGCACTGAAGCCTGGCGGGGAGCCCTACCCCGCGCCCCCCTCCCCCAAGACCGTCTTCCAGTTCCCCGAGGTGGTGGGGGCCAACCCCCCTCCCGCTGCCGGCGGCCCCGCCTCCTACACCCACCCCATCGCTGGGAAGAGACCCTGCGGGTTCACCGGCACCTTCACCAGTAAGCACCACCTGTGGATGTCTCCCGGGGACCTCGTGGCGAAGCCCGAGTTCAGGCTTTGTTATGGTTCAACGTCGACGCAGCGCAATGACCCCGCGGACGCTTCAACGCAGTCGTGAACCTGTCTCGGTTCTGCGTCGGGTTTTAATGAACAGACCAATCACCGCCCTTGCTGCTGCGTTGCCTCAGCTTCGGCTTCGGCGTGCCCCTCCCGATATCTGGGAGGGGCACGCCAGGCCCTTGCGGTGGAAGCAAAGTGGGTCTGCAAGGACGTAATGGGTCCGTAAACCCTCTTGCGTTGGCGTGGAACCATAACTAAGCCTTTAGACTTGACACATGCCTAGACTAGTCTATTGTCAGAGGTCGGTCTTAACCTTGTCCACCCCCCCCCCCCCACAGAGACCGGAGGCATGGTGCTCCTATGCAAGGTGTGTGGCGACATCGCGTCGGGCTTCCACTATGGCGTCCACGCCTGTGAGGGCTGCAAGGTGAGAGACCCCACGATGGAGATAAAACCAATATCATCTAGATCAAGAACCACTTGTTCAGCGTTCACCTCGACTCTGCATCGCCTCCCCCATTACCCCCCCACACCCCTCTTACGCACTTGTAGTATGTTGTTCGTCCTGAAACTTAATGTACAGACTTATTGTATGTTAAAACTTAAAAATAGTACTTAGCATTGTGTAGCATCTTATCACGGTTATCTTTGTTGTATACGGGGAATGGGTTAACCTAGCGATTGTTAGTGCTTGGTACTTGGTTCTATGAACATCTTACTGTACCGACAGCGATATATTGTTGTTTATCTTTCTTCTGACCAATGCACTTACTGTAAGTTGCTTTGGATAAAACCGTCTGCTAAAGGCCCTAACTGTAAACGTATTGATCAGTGTTGTTGATATCCCCACTGAACCCACTGAGCTCCTTGACTGACGGTGTGGTGGTTCCTCAGGGCTTCTTCCGACGCAGCATCCAGCAGAACATCCACTACAAGATGTGCGTGAAGAACGAGAACTGCCTCATCATGCGCATGAACCGCAACCGCTGCCAGCACTGCCGCTTCAAGAAGTGTCTCTCCGTGGGCATGTCCCGAGACGGTACGTTCCTCGCCCTGTCCCGGGAACCTTTAGAACCGGGGTGAGTGGGTTCCCCCCCCTTAGTCTCCATGACACCAGACACCGGGACGCCCACGGTCGTCCGTCAGGGAGGAGCACAGCTTGACATGGGGGGGTGGGAATGGGGGCACCATCTTGTGGACTAAAGTAAATCGTAAAAAGTTAATGGTTTGTCACACCCAGTTTTATTTTGTGCGCTGCACTCAGACGTGTGCGGACACATTTAGACGAGCATTCTCTGGGATGGGATTCAGTCGTTAATCACCTCCGTAGTCCTGGAATGAGGACAGAGACACAGGCACAGAGCTGCACTCCTATGCAGTTTCCCTGCCGCACACCTCTCTCTCCCTCTTTCCCTCCCTCTTGCTCACCCACTTTCTCTCTCACCTTCTCCTTCTCGCTCTCCCTCCCTCCCTCCCCCTTTCTCTCTCTCTTGCTGTACCTCTCTCGCTCTCTGTCTCTCCCTCCCTCCCTCTCCCTTTCTCTCTCTTGCTGTACCTCTCTCGCTCTGTCTCTCTCCCCCTCTCTCCCTCCCTCTCCCTCCCTCCTTATCTCCCTCTCTATCCCTCCCTCCGTCCCTCTCGCCTCACTCCCTCCCTCCCTTCTGGGATGTGACTGAACTAGGCTCCCATAAATCATCCTCTGTACATCTGGAGCAAACATTTTTAGATGACCCAAAAAAAGACAGACATGCAAGGAAGGGAGGGGTGCGAGAGAATAACAGTCCTCTCGTTAACGCGTTCATTTTTCTTATTCATAATTTCCATGCTCAGGAATTAATCATTTATCAGGCATTTTTTTACGCCACTTCATGGAAACGCTGGCTTGCAGATAAGGACAGATAAGGAGAAGTGTGGCCGGTGTAATGAACAACAGAGTTGGCCTGGGGTCACGCACCCGTCTCATGGCACCCCGGTGTCCTCATTGGCCCCCCACTTCCACCTCGCTCCCTTGCTCCCTATCTATTGATCTTTAGTACGCAAGGCCATCATTGGAACTTGGCCCGCGCCCGTCTTCTTCAACCTTCGTCCCCGCCCCACTGGTTGTCTGGATCTGTCACTCCGGTAATGACATCACGGAACACTCCTGTCGACCTAGTGACCTACTTACCGTGCTCCACTCTGGAGATGGGAGGAAGCAGGAGGGAGAGGGGAGAGGGGGAGAGGGGGGAGAGATTGGTGCAGAATACTGTAGCAGGATTCTATAAATAGATTTTCCAGAGGAGGAGCGGCTATCTGTTCCCAGCCTGACGGAGGGAGGTTAGGATGCAGGAGGCGAGAGGGAGGGAGGGAGGGAGGGAGGTTAGGATGCAGGAGGCGAGAGGGAGGGAGGGAGGTTAAGGATGGAGGGATGTGGACGATGGAGGAGTCTTGATGGAGGGCTCGGAGGAAGAGGAAGGGAGGGGGTTCAGACTGCAGTGATTCTGTAGTCGTGATGCTGGGGACAAAACGACCAGAAGAGCAGAAACTAAAGTAGTAATATGCCCCCTGGTGACTGTGTGGATGTCAAAGTGTGGCCCGACCGAGCCCTGGTGCTTCTGAGAGTTGACCCCGTCCAGTCCGCCTGGGTATCAACCCGGCTGGGTGCTGCCGGCCAGGGACTGAGGCGGTGTCGACCTGCGGCTGATCCCCTCCACAGCGTCTAACCCCCCCTCCTCCTGTCGATTCCCTGCAGCCGTCCGCTTCGGTCGCATCCCCAAGCGGGAGAAGCAGCGCCTGCTGGACGAGATGCAGAGCTACATGAACAGCCTCAACGAGACGGTCTCCATGGAGACGGAGGCGTCCGCGCCCCCCGAGATCGCCTGCAGCCCCGAGGGGCGGCCCGGCGAGGGGGCCGGCGGCCCGTCCTACCACAACGGCTTCATGAACTGTGAGGAGAAGCCCCTCAAGATGGAGGCCACCAGCAACCACAACAACAACAACGGCTCCGCCTCGTGCTTCAGCGGTGCGTCGCAAGACTTCCCCGCGCCCCACTCCGCGGGGGTCCCCCAGTCCCAGTCCCAGTTCCAGGGGCCCCCGTCCGGCTACCACCTCCCCACCCACTGCCCCGCCAACGTCAACAAGAAGCCCGCCGGCGCCGCCACGGACAACGCAAAGTACACGTACACGCTGACGGCCAATCAGAGCCAGTGCCCCGTCACCGGGGCCACTTCCTCTTCGCAGCCCGCGCCGGCCAATCAGAACGCCTTCTCCGCCGCCGGCGAGACGCAGAAGCAGACTTCCTGTCCGTGGAAGCTGAGTGGAGGAGCCAAAGTGCTGGTGAGGAACTCTCCGGCGAATCTTAGTCGAACACCAAATTTCAGAGGAGGTTATGCGTGTGAGGTTCTGCTGGTACCAACTCAAGATAGCACCTCCTAACCTCTCTCCTCTCGCTCCTCCTCCTGCTCCAGGCCTGTCCCCTGAACGCGTGCCCCGTGGCCCCTTCCAGCCGCTCCAGCCAGGAGGTGTGGGAGTCCTTCTCCCAGTGCTTCACCCCGGCCGTCAAGGAGGTGGTGGAGTTCGCCAAGAGCATCCCGGGCTTCCAGAGCCTGGAGCAGCACGACCAGGTCATGCTGCTCAAGTCCGGCACCTTCCAGGTACGACCGAATCCCCCCGATCAGAGCCCGGGGTCGGGTGGGTGTCACGGGGTCGGATTTGTGTTTTGGCGCTCCTCCGCCTGTGTCTAACCCTCTGTGGCTCCTCAGGTGCTCATGGTGAGGTTCTGCTCGCTGTTCGACCCCAAGGAGCGGACGGTGACCTTCCTGAACGGCCAGACGTACTCGCTGGCGTCCCTCAGGGCTCTGGGCATGGGCTGCCTCCTGGACGCCATGTTCGACTTCAGCGAGAAGCTGGGCCAGCTGGGGCTGGAGCCCGACGAGATGGCCCTCTTCATGGCCGTGGTGCTGGTGTCAGCCGGTAAGAGCCGCCCCCCCCCCCCCCCCCGCTGCCTGCGTCACTGCCCGCGCACGTCAACCACCGCGCACGTCACCGCGGTGGGCCGCGTGAGCGCCCCGGGCTGTTGTGTCTAACCCCCGGGTTTTGTTTTGCCGTCCTCGCGCAGACCGCTCCGGCATCGCGGAGGTCGCGGCGGTGGAGCAGCTCCAGGAGAACCTGATCAAGGCCCTGCGCTCCCTGATGTCGCACCGCCGGCCTGACGACTCCACCCTGTTCCCCAAGCTGCTGCTGCGGCTGCCCGACCTGCGCACCCTCAACATCCAGCACTCGGACAAGCTGCTGGCCTTCCGCATAGACCCCTGAGCTGGGCAGCGCCGGCGCCCCCTCCCCCGCCCCCATCCCGACGGCACCGTGGCACAGGCAGGTGTGGGGAGACGCTCCCCCCTCCCTCCCCCAATCCCCCCCCCCCTCCCTCCCCCCTCCTCCACCCACTCCTCCATCACTGCAGGACCCCGGCTGCCGCGTGACAGAGACGCCGGACGCCGCGCCGCGCCGAACTCTGGCGCTACGCTTGAGAGGACTCGGGTTTGAGGGGGGACGAAGAGAGAGAGAGAGAGAGAGAGAGGACTGAGTGACAGCCGGGGGCTGGAGTCCCGCCCCCTCCTTCCTGCTCCTCCGGTACCTGCCACTCACAACTGGTTCTGTCCAATCCGCTT
Source organism: Pollachius pollachius (assembly GCF_949987615.1). NCBI lineage: Eukaryota > Metazoa > Chordata > Actinopteri > Gadiformes > Gadidae > Pollachius > Pollachius pollachius. The sequence continues at coordinate 18,981,906 of NC_136945.1, read as the reverse complement.
CCAGATCCCTGTCTTCATCCGACTCCTCACGAGGACCGAATCCGCACTCCTCTTCCTCCTCCTTCTCGCGCTATCGACCGCGGCCTCTCCCCTCCAGGACCAGGACTCAGACTGGAGAGGGTCTCATGTGATCTGCATGTGTAGTGGAACGGCCTCGCCTCTAGGGGGCGAGGGCGCCGGGCAGTCTGGGAGACGGGGCGGGGAACCCGGGACACTTACTCATGAACAGTGATATAATACGACACATTCATGCTAAACAAATAAGAATGCACTTTTCATGCTTCAGGCTACTTCTGGAACCTATATAGATATATTATAGCAATAGAAACGTGTCCTTTCAAGTGTTGGCGGCTGGTTTATGCACTGGTGAAATGATCTAAGCTATTTTCATACTGTCAGTTTTTGTAAATCTTTATGAAGAATTTCAATTTGGAATTGAAGTGGAAATGCATTTGAGAGAAACATTTTTATGACGTGACGTCAATTGCGATGCATTTGTATTCAGTGATCGGAGAGAAATGATTGGTCATTTTAGACCAAGGTGGATGGTTTACATGTCGAGGTCTTTTTGTTGTACATTCTGTGTATAATCTTATATATATATATGTATATATATATATATATATGTATATATATATATATATATATATATATATATATATATAAATGGTTCTTACTCATTGCAATTTTTCTTGCATAACTATACGAAGCTAGAAGCTAATTATTGTATCAAGTCGGTCGCGTCAACACATTGATGCCATGTTCAAAAGAAAAAGACAACATTGCAGACCTATTAAATCTCTATAAGCAAAATGTATTGTGAATACTCTCATTGTGAATATTTTGTAAATGGTTTATGTCGTATGTACTATAATTAAACTACGTTATACTGCACTGCTGCTGTGTCACCATGTTTCCTTGTTGGATGCACTTTACCGAGCATGCTGATAAGGCGTCGCATAGCAACAGAAGGACGTCAGCCTCATTACGCACTATAGGAATAGTTATATATAGTAACAGTATATATAGGAATATATCCTTCGATTTTCCTTTAGGGCACAATAGTTCATGGTGTTATTTGATAAATTCAGAAAGATATATGAGATCTCGGTTCCATTGATTGTAACACCCAATAACTGAATCCATGTTTTATGACATTACAGGTGAAGCATTAACGGTAATTTACCGTGTAACGTTAAAGACTTTCTGTTTTAGAAATAGTTCGGTAACATCGAGTTCAATTCTTAGTCAGATTAATACTATTAACATATAACCCTCTGGTAGACTGCGGAAGAAAACAGATTATTTACGTAATCCAGGGTTTATTTCCTTCGTAATAGTCCAACAAAGCGAAGATCATTTTACGCATTTCATCTCTGTTGCCATATTTAATTAAAATTCATCATATAAACGCATTCAATTTTCCCATACAAATAATTAGTGGGACAGATATGCCGGGATTGGCTAAATGTAACAGGATAAGCATAATAGCAGTCCATCAGGACCAGTTATTCTGCACTGGTTCAGTGTGCTCCCAGTAGGACTGCACTGGTTCAGTGCGCTCACTCCCAGTAGGACTCTAGGATGACAGGACGTCCAAAGAGCTCTACTTGTCTGGTGAATAAAGCCCATGCCTACGGTAGGCATGTTATCTTGTCATCTAATCCATAGCGGATCATGGAAAATGGAAAGGCGAGCCGTGACTGTGGAGGTGTCTCTACGCACCACCTGCCGGCCGACCCGAAATAGCCAAGAGTGACGCCGGCCGACGCCGTGACATTTGCCAGTTTGGAACCGGTTCAGGCCACAAAGGTTAGGGGCACAAATGACTTACGGAATCAAATTCCATAAGCAGCAGCACCGTCATTCTGCCGTGGCGAGAAACACCGGAGACCCTTTTAGGAGGTATTTGTTCCTGCAGGACGCGCTCACGACGCGGCGCCGGCTGCCCCCTGGTGGTCAAACAGTATAATACATCAGTTCAAATGACTACATGTGTCTACAGTGAACGGCGTTTGAGAAAAGACCTTGGCATGACCATTCACATGATTCTAGCTAATCAACAAAAAAACAAAGGACGAAAAATAATTAATGAAGAATTTATTTTCGAATAACGTCTACCCACACACATCAGTTCAAGCATCAGTCAGTAGGAGAGCTTGAGAATTGTGGAAGACACCAGCCTTTGGAATAAATTCTGAATGGACTCACTAAGTTGTATCCGGTTTTCATAAACTCTTAAGTTGTGCTTTTGACAGGGCTGAATGATCATCATCACGCCACATCTGCAGTTTAAAGGAGCCCCATCTTATCTTAACCCTATCTTGATCCTGTTAAAAAATACATATAGTGGCGTTTATATTGATTATATTGAGTTTGAAATATATTTTTGTATAATATATAGATTCTTTATATATAGATTTTTTTTGGAGTCCATAGTTCAATTCCATAATCCATAATCAATTCCAAAATTCAATTCCATAATAATATTCATTCATATACACATGACTCCAAAGTGCACCCTGGTACAGCATGAAGAGCTTCCACAGCAGCTTTACATACACCTCTCACGTCGATCATCACAGTCCTATACATAGACTGGATTTATATTACTGTTTTCATTTGAACATTGTAACTCACAAAAAATCACTGTCACACACGCTCTCTAATTATGATTGATAGGCCTGATCCACTTGACCAACCTCATCATAATAATAATAATAATAATAATAATAATAATAATAATAATATACTTTGTCTCATATAATAATATAATATTAATAATCATAAGCTATAATACCTTTATATTAATATATAGATTTATACTATTCTAATACATGATCACATTTCTGTGTGCCACTGTACCAAAATGACTCCAAAGTGCACGCCCTGGTACAGCATTATGGGTCTGCCAGCTTCCACAGCCAATAGAACTCCACCGTGTCAAGCCTCCTCTTGTGAGTCCGAGCTTGTTGGAACCTTTAGCATTGGTCGATCCTCTGGTCTTCCAGCTGCTTCTCCTTCGCTTCCTGTTCCTTTTGTTTGTTGGAAAGACACAGTCCCTTGAACCGCTCTCTTGACCGATTCGAAATGAAAAAAGGGCATCATCATAAATAAACATCATGTCAATATTTCTACCATATCAAAATGTATAATTCGAAGGAAAAAATATATATATTTTAAAGGAATGACTCATTAAAAAATGGTGTGGCGCACAATAATCTCAAGTTACCGTTTACTATGTTATCCATAAAACAAAAGAAAAAAGCACTACTATCAACAGAATCTGCTTCAACAATCAATCAACAATAACCAGTCAGACCACATCAGTCTATTGATGATCTTTCTATTGTTCGCTCTGTGCATACACTTCACTACACTATGCAGGTCTTGGCTCTATTGGGTGTTTAATCCATCTTCAATTCAGTAATCAACTGTAGGCTAAAGAGTCTTCAATGCACAAGAGCACCATAATATTGTTCGACCCCTCATAATATGGGTTTCAAACAGCCACACTGAACATCCAGAAGAATAGATGTAGGCCTACAATCACACATGTTAGATTCACAGTAAAGAGAGAAAAAATGTGGCGATCTAAGTGAAAATAATGCTTAGCCTAACAGTGTATTACTGAATTGCACATGGATTGATTGGGTGAAGCAGGTTCATAATCACTGGCTGCGACAATGAGGACATTTGACTGTAATCAAAAATGTTGTTTTTAATACCCGTTTTTTCTTTCTGCAGCAGACCACCGCAATGATCACCATAACGACCATCGCAATGACCACGAAAATCCCTGCGATGACCTCTGGAGTACAGAATTCAGGCAGAAAAGGGTTGCTTATGGGGTCAAAGGGTTCTACAAGCAGAAATACATTGAAGGGTGATTGGCAAAGCCTCTGAATCTGAATCAACGCATAGTTAGACCACACACTAATGACTAAAAGACTCAGCCTTCCTCAAAAGGGTTTGCTTAACTCTGTTGAACCCTTAGGATTTCTGTGAAGTGCTAACTATATTTCAATTTAATCTACCGATAAAAACATTTGCTCATGAAATGAGTTTCTGACCAACAATTAGTTTCAGATTTGTCGGTGGGATTAGCTGTAGAAGTACAATACTGACAGGTCAAGTTAATTGTACAGGCCTCGAAAGACTTCAGTTACACATTAAATGACCCAACAACAAGAACAACCAAAGTTCAGTATAAATAGGGAAAACATTTAAATTAAAAACAAATAACAACCACATTTGGCCTAGTCTGATTCTATATATTAATTGTAGACATTCATAATTTACCAGTTAACTAAAACAGAAGATAATAGGTTTGCATGTTGCCATTTGTGGAGTTGGCGAAAATAATGCATCCCTACCGTGAGGTTCTGGTGCAGTAGTGCAGTTAGCTGTTGAAATAAACATGCAAAGTAAACAATAACTAAAACTTGAAAACCAACCATTCAAATAATTCAACTCTACTCATCTCTACTTCAATCTCTACTAATTTTATCCCTAAAATATTGGTTCCATCAACACATCAGATTAACAGGAAATTGTTTTGGGAAAAAATAATTTTGTTTTACATCGAAATAATGTTTACATTCGAATAATATTTTAAGCAACAATACATTAATTCAAAATTTAAGAATTATGTTTCTCGCTGATAATAAAGTATAAAAATAAACTCACTGTGACAGCAGATTGGGGGGTAGTACTAAAATGAGAGGAGAAAAGGACCACGTGATTTACAGGAAGTACATTCTTCAAGTCAACTTAAAACACTTTCTGGAACCACTGGCTCAGAGTATGTAGTGCTTGGCCCTTGGTTCTATGAACATCCTAAATGTACCGACAGTGATATATTGTTTCTCTTTCTTCTGACAAAAATGCAAGCTTGTCGCTTTGGATAAAAGTGTCTCCCAAATAAAGTGATGGCGGATCAGAGCACAAGATTTTGGAGCCCGAGGTGAGTCTGAGTCGATGCGTTTCACAAATGTATCTTACATTTGGTAGTTTTGCAGTTTGGAAGTTGTAGGACAGATCAGTAGCATTGATGGCTTCTAGCTGACGTCAATACCTCTTTATTTAGTATTGCAACAGCAAAAGCAACATTTCGGTTTCCGGCTTTCACTCAGACAAAACACTGAATATAGATCTATATTCTCCCAGGTGTTAAACAGTCACCAAGCCAAAGATTGGGCATTAGACTGGCCCTTATATTCAAGAGGCTATTACTTGTTGACCTTTTGTTTGAGGAGATAATAAATGAACAAATAACTTGGGTGGAAGTGGTTAAGTTTCAAGTCATGTGTTGGATGCAACCCGGTATCACGTGATTTCGTGCTCATGCGCACGAACGTTAATCTATTGAATCGTGTCCAAGAGCACGATTGTCCTACTTTTTTCGTGCTACACAGAACGTAATGTAAACCAATGCATTCTGAATGGGAGCGTTTCTCCGATGATTCTGTGCTACACAGAACGAAATGTAAACCAATGCATTTTGAGTGGGAGCGTTTTTCAGACGAGAGCGAGAGAGAGTGTGTGCAGACAGTACAGTGCACCCTTTAGTTATATATATATGTCAATGTTTCCGATTTTTTAAGCGGACCTCCTCAAAAACTGTAAAGAACGTGCTCCACGTAACGTGCGTTTCTCAGACAATCATCGTGCTACGCAGAACGAAACGAGAGAGAGAAAGAGAGAGAGGGAGGGAGAGAGAGAGAGGCTTCAGAAGGGGTGTGCACAGATAGTACAGTGCACCCTCTAGTTATATATATGTCAACATTTCAAATATTTCAATACTTTCAGTTTTGAAGTAACTGCTGATTTGGTGGTTGTGATGTTGGCCCAGCAGAAATGAATACTTGGCGATATCAGATTGTGTGTGTAGACACAGCTGGCCTGTGGTCAAGTTTTTGAAGTCTGGGGTCAAAAGGAGCCGGCACCACGCTGCTAATGAGATAACAAAAAGTTAATGTGCATTTCTCTCATAACTTTTAGTCATTATTAAAGAGAGGCCTGATTCTCAGATAACATATTCCAAGGTGCCTTTTGAAAGAAACATTGGAATATCTGTCTATTTCCTAACCAGCGGACCCTAGTTCACGTGACGCTGGGTCACGTGACGTTGATGCAGGCCCATTTAAAAGAAAAGGCCAAAAAAACGTAGGCATTTCACATGTTTAAAGCCGTTATTGTATTTAATTAATTAAATATTAAAATATCTATTATATATAAATATATATATATATAGAAATATACAGTTATTTAGTTATAATATTATCAGTAGACCATAGCTTTTATTCAATTATCGTTGGCACTATATCCCTATTCCCGACGGTATGGCACTATATCCCTATTCTCGCACACCCATCTTGAATTTAATAGACCATTCTAGTTGCTTCAAGGAAGTCTGGTGGTTTGCGGTACGCAGGTTTCCTGCTGGAGGGAGTGTGGTGGGATTTCTGCAGATTATGTTCATGTTTTTTGGTCTTGTCCTTGTATTATACCTTTTTGGAGGGAAGTGAGAGAGTTAATTGTGGAGACTCTGGACATAATATTTGACTTTTCTTTTAACTGTTTATATCTTGGAGAACTCCCTGACGGTCTCAGTAAAGGAGACACTTACCTCTTGAAGATTTTCATGGTTGCAAGTAAAAAAGCAATTACTAAATGCTGGCTCCAGAAGAATCCTCCTACCATGAGACACTTAACAAACATTATAAACTCTATCCAGGCAATGGAGAATTTGACTTTTGTGCTGCGGCTTCAAAAGGATAAAGGAGAGGAGTATTGGAAAAAATGGGATCGCTACAAACATAAAGACTCCTGATTCTATTTCACTCCATTCCAATGTGAGAAATATTTGTATTGTGTATTGCACCTATGCTTTTCTTTTTTGTACCGGCTTCCAAATGTGTGTACTGTCATGTCCTAGCCCTCTTTTGTTTGTTTGTTTGCTTGTTTGTTGTTCACATATATAAAACGAAAAATAAAGTATAAAAAAAAAAAAAAAAAGGAAGTCTGGTGGTCTCCGTAGCCTATATAATAAATAAATAAATATCCTAAAAACGATCCAATAGGAAAGATGCTCAGCGTCTTAGAGCCGTAGTCGGGTTAATAGGCCTAGAGGAGTGAATGGTGCTGGAGCCAAGCTCTGAACGTCAAACATCGCCGGGGATGGCATTACATTGTAGTGAATTGAACCCCCTCTCCGTCTGCAGACGATGCCGAGGGTACCTTTCCCGTCAGCGACCGACGCTAAAGTGCCCTTGCCAACAGTCGGTATACGTTCTCGGAGTGAGACTGTGTCGTCAATACACACCCAGTACACACTCAGGAGGAGGAATGACCTCTCACACATAACTTAATGAATTATTTAAAATGACCCTGCCTCGGTAAATGTGTCCGTGCACATCTCTCAGAGCGACGTTATAGCCTGCTAGCCACCAGACAGTGATAAAAAAAAAGAAAAGAGTCACGTTGACTACAAAAGAAACGTATTAATTACAAGTCTAAACTGTGGGAAATAGAACGATATGGGGGCGATATAGATATATATAAAATGATTTAGTTATAATGTTATAAGTAGACATGTAGCTTTTATTCAATGATTGTATTAACAAGATGATGCAGAGCGTGCAAAGCGCAGCCCGCCCCCCCTTCTGAAGTTGAAAAAAATCGGATTGAAATGCATTGGTTTAATATTGAACTAATTTAATATTAAAATATATATTATATATATATATAAACATACAATTATTTAGTTAGCCTAATATTTAGACCATGTAGCTTTTCTTCAATTATCGTTATAACAAGATCTGTAGCCTAACTCAGTGTTTCTCAACCGGGGTGCCGCGGCACCCTGGGGTGCCGTGTGGCCTCCTCAGGGGTGCCGCAGAAACATGGCTGACATTGGCTAATAACATGAAATCGAAATAAATACATAATTTTGAAAACTTTCTTCTAGCTTTAACACGTAGTTAAGTTAATTGAGGCCACACATCAGAGAAAATAGTTAAAATTAATTTTCTAATGCCGAAGCCGCAATCAGTGTTTGGGACGCAGCCTGTATGACGTCTACAAATTGGTTACTTTTGTTTACAGCGCGCGATATCAGGAGCGCGCGATATCAACTCAACACAACGCCCGTTGTGTGTGTCGCGGTTATTTTAGCAATGTATAGGTTTTTGAAAAGAAAAGCTCCAGAGACTGATCCATCTGAATCTGAGCCCTCAACATCATCCTCGAGTGGCCATTCAGTGAAGGAGACCTTCAGCAAGACCAAAGAAAAGAAAAGACAGTACGATGACAGTTACCTCACTTTCGGGTTCATCTTCACCGGCGACTCGTCATGCCCTCTACCGCTGTGCCTGCTATGTGGTATGACATTGTCCAACCAGGCCATGGTACCCAGCAAGTTGAAAAGACATCTGACGACCAATCACCCATCACATGCCAACCAAAGCAGGGACTATTTTGTTTGTTTGAAAAGTCAACATAGCAGACAGGAGCAGGTGATGTTCAAGAGTGCTAACTTCTCAAAAAATGCACTGGAGGCTAGCTACCTGGTAGCCGAAATAATAGCTTAGGCTAAAAAGCCTCACACGATCGCCGAATCAGTGATAGTGCCAGCCTGTACGGCTATTGTTAACAAAATGTTAGGGCCACAAGCAGCTAAAGAAATTGCAAAGGTGCCACTTTCGAACTCTACCATTGGAAGGCGCATTAATGACATGTCGGCAGACATTGAAGACGTGGTCTTAGAGAAAATCAGACTAAGTGGTAAATTCTCTTTACAAGTTGATGAATCAACAGACGTGAGTGGCCACGCTCAGCTTTTGGGATTTGTGAGATTTATCGATGGAGGAGAAATTCGTGATAATTTTTTATTTTGCAAGTGTTTGCCGCACAACACAACGGGAGAGGAAATATACCGTGTAACAACAGAGTACCTTGAACAGGGTACTCTGTTTCATCAGCAGGATCAGGTTTCATCAGCAGGATCAGAGCGCAAAACCAACATGTTCGCACCACGCATTGTTTCCTTCACAGAGAGGCACTAGTTGCAAAGACTTTGCCAAAAGAACTTTCCGATGTACTGGACGGGGCAGTGGGCATAGTTAATTTCATAAAGGCATGGCCGTTGAAGTCACGTCTTTTTTCCATCCTATGTAACGAAATGGGAGCCGAGCATCAGAGCTTGTTGTTGCACACGGCTGTCCGCTGGCTTTCACGCGGAAAGGTTTTGGACAGGCTGTACGAGTTAAGAGAAGAGCTCCGAGTGTTCCTATCAGGAGAGAATTCTGCATATGCAGAGTTAATTGCAGATGCACAATGGTGCGCTAAACTCGCATACCTGGCTGATATCTTTAAGCACCTCAATGAACTTAATTCTAAAATGCAAGGTAAAGAGGAAAATCTTCTGAGCTCCTCAGACAAATTGAGTGGCTTCAAGTCAAAACTCACTCTCTGGCGCTCTTGTGTGAAACAGGAAACATCGCAACAACGTTGCGATGTTTCCTCTGTACAATGAACATTCAAACAGCAAAAAAAATTCCGGCCTTATATCTCAGCATCTGCAAACCCTTGACGAGAGATTTAATAAGTATTTTCCAGCGGAGACCTTTGCTGGTTTTGACTGGGTCCGTGACCCTTGGAATTCGTGCGCTCTGGAGAGCGCAGCAGACCTGCCAATGCAGGCACAGGAGCAGCTGGCAGAGATGAGAGAAGATCGTACATTACGGATGCAATTTCAAGATATGGCATTGGATACATTTTGGATATCTTTGGAAAAGGAATACCCAACATTGTCAAGTAGCGCCGTTGACATACTGTTACCCTTTGCCACGACATACTTGTGTGAACTGAGCTTTTCGACCTTAACTTGCATCAAGAACAAGTACAGAGAACGCCAGAGAGCTGTGGACCAGGAGCTACGTGTGTGTCTCTCATCCATTCCTGCAAGAATAGAGCGGTTGTGTGCTTCCTCGCAGGCCCAAGTCTCTCACTGAGTGTAAGTCACACTCCTCTGTGTGTGTGTGTGTGTGTGTGTGTGTGTGTGTGTGTGTGTGTGTGTGTGTGTGTGTGTGTGTGTAATTTAGGATTAAAAGTTTTGTTTGATATGTAAATAGTTAGTTAAAATGTGCACTGGCCTGCTGTTATCACCTCCCTTATCTAATTTAAAACCAGTATAAATAACCATAATAAAACGATTTGTTTAATATAAAATGTGTAAAAAGTGTGTAAAATGTGGGTGTGGGTGTGTGGATGGGTGGGTGTGTGGATGGGTGGGTGGGTGTGCGTGCGTGTTGTAGTATGCATTTGTTATGCATGTGTTATGCATATGTACATGTGTTATGCATTTGTTGGTCTTCAGAGACAGTATGTATTTGAATGTTAATCTATATTAAAAAAAAAAAAAAAAGAAAGAGAAAGTTTGGGGTGCCTTGAGATTTTTCATTCATGTAAAGGGTACCGTGACTGACAAAAGGTTGAGAAACACTGGCCTAACTGACCGTTGAAAATCCACTTCCTCCAATGTGTAAGTATGGTTCAGGTATACCAGACAATATTAAATATTCATAATATAAAAACGATGTAAAAAATAAGGTTATGGGCCGAATTCGGTTAAAATGCTGGCCCAGAAGTAGATCGTCTCATTTCCTCATTACACGCTTTAATTTAATCCATATTTAAACACTGTGCGGAGATTGGGTCAGTACCAGCTGCAGAAAATATTCAGAGACGACAACAATGCACAGTGCTTCCAATCTGAATTCAAGTACTACGGTTCTCTTACCTTCAGATGGCAATCAATTGTAACACAAACACTCTTCAGGCATTCAGGCAGGGTAAGAGAGGAGTGAGATGAGGAGACAATTCCATTAACCTGATCTTCATCAGTTGCAAGAACAGTCCCCTGTAGTTCAAGCACACAGGAGGAATGTGTAGGACTTTTAGACATGATTGACAGCACTGTAATGACAGCAATTTTTTACATGCCTTCAAAATGTTGTGGATTAAGAGGATTAGTTACGGGAATACTATACACCTTAATTTACCTAAAAGATTAACAATACACATCACAAAAACAAAGTATTTTGTGGACTTTTACCAAATTATCTAATATGGCGCGTTTCCACCGGCGGGTGGGCTTAGGCCCAGCACGCCTTGGCCCAGTAGTGAAGGTGCTGTTTGGCCAAGCTCAGTTACGGCTCGCGTTTCCACCGCTGACAGTAGTACCCTTGTGGTAGGGCGGGGTTTAAGCCGTATGGCGATACGCCGCGGCAGCTACAATAAACATAGAGCAACAATGTAGGGCGTGCAAGAAGGACGGCAAACCTATGCGCAACATTTTCTTCATAAACGAAGCTTCCGTCGTTATAGCTTGCGCCAGAAATAGCTTGCGGGTACTGTGTGTTTGTTTGTTATTAACCCCCCTGTCCCATGTAACTGACGATTCTGTCGACCATTCAACGGACGGCGTGTGTAGCTCGAACTCGTTGGCACCCTTTCAGACGTCTTGGTACCCCGACGGAGGTGCACGGCTTATCACGAATAAGTCCGGACCCCGCCCACTTTTGGCGGTAGAAAAGCGAATCGTACCGCACCTATTCATACTGAACCAAACCGCACCTACCGGTGGGAAACGCGCCATAAGAACACTATACTGTAGCCATCCCAGAATTCAAAATGGCTGTATGTCGCTCCATGTCAAATTTAAGTACAAATTTGCTGCTAGAAATGGCCAATACATCAATGCTTTGGAGAAGTGCAACAGAAAAAAATCCAACTGATAAGTTTCTCAAAGACATTAACTATTGATCTCATAGCTATTAGCTATTAAACTCATTGAATAAAATATTCAGCTACTCATTTTAATATAAATCACAATCATTCAATGATCCAGTAATCACTTACATTAGTAGTCCAGCTGTATTCACACTTTGCATTGCTGATAGGGTTTAAGTTGTTGTACGTTGTCTCCCTGCCCTGATGTGTGATGTTGCACTGCTCACCAAATGTGCCCACTGTAGATGACAAATAAAGGGTGTCTAACTATATTGTGTCTATAACAAAGAATATAGAGACAACAATACGAACCTTTGTACAATCTATCTTATCCTTAAAGAAATTAACCTGAATGAACACGTGGTAATGAAGTGAAAGATGTAGATCTGACACTGACAGACATTAAACAATATGATAGGCCTACCAAATAAACAATGAAAGCATTTTTAATTAAGGCAAAAATGACAGCCAGGCTCAATACAATTCTAATGAAGCTAATTCAGATTAGATTCAGCAGAGGAGGGTTGATTATGAATAGGCCTAGTTTGAATTCTTGGCAAAGCCTAATAAAGGAGGCTCCTTTATTAGGCTTGGACAAGAATTCTAACAATTAGCTTACCCTGCGACAGAGTGATAATAACAAACAAACACTTTAATAGGTCCATGGTCCCAGGAGCCGTAGTCTTCTGCAATCCACCAGAGTAAATCCTATGAGACATATGGGATCGTAAGATATGAATGGGTTTCAATGGAGAGAAAGTAATTATTTTCTGGTCCCAGTCTTTATACGCCCTAGATAACTACATGTCTCGTGTGTGACCAGTGGCGTAACATCATGGGGAGGGGGAGGTGGGGCCCGCGATTCAGGAACACGCCTATTGCGTGTTCCTGAATCCTCGGACGCCAGCCTTCCGAGTTGCAGCAAGCACTAAGAGGCGAACTTAACACCCATTCTAACATTTGCATTACGATACATTTACGTCTGAAATCGCGCACTTACGTATGGCCACTTACATCGAGTGCACTTCAGTGTCCCTACATTACACTTACTTATAGGCGCAATGCTCTCACTTCTAGTGCGCTGTCAAAACAGCCTTCGCGCACCTACCGGAGATGAGCTTGCAGTTTGACAGTTTCATCTTCTACTTCTTGGCGGATACCGCCACCAACTGTACCGAAGTATGTAACGCTAGCTTTTATGTATTTTGTATGATATTAAATAGGTAGATAAATAAATAAGTGGGTAAATAAGAGGGGGGGGGGAGGGGTTAGGCTATATAAATATTAAATTCTTTTAAATAATCCTGTCTCTTTTAAATATTCGCTTACTGCCTTCTGTGTAAGTGATACACCCTCTCCTGCTGTTCCCTGTATGCTACCCAGACTCCACTATTCATAATCTCTGTAATTTATTAGCCAGCCTCATTCCCTCCTCCGTGTATCTCACACTCCATCAATACATGTTCCAGTTTCTGTTTTTCGACATTCACACTGATCCGTTCCATTTTTTCTTTTCCCTATTACAAAAAAAGTTTTATTTAGTGCTGTATGTCCTATTCTCATTCTTGTGATCACTGTTTCCTCCCTTCTATTTTTCCTTTTAACACCATGCGCACACATTCTTTTGTATATTATAATAATTTCTTCCGATGGTTTCTCTATCCCATCTTTCCTGCCACTTTTTAATCACTTCTTTTTTTAGAATTGCTTTAACTTTGGTTTTTCCATACGGCATATCTATTATATTGTTCATTTTCATTGCTATTTTGGCAATTTTGTCTGCTCCCTCATTTCCTTTGATTCCTGGGCAGGAACCCAGCAGAATTTTACAGAAATTCCTGTTCTGTGTAGTCCATTTAAATTTAGTTGAATTTCTAAAAGGAGGTCCTGTCTGCTAGAGTTCCAGCTCTGAATACTTTGGAGGGCTGCTAATGAGTCTACACACAGTACTGCTCTATCTGGTCTCACTTCCTCTACCCACTTTAGCCCAATAATGATTGCCATCATCTCTGCAGAGTAAACTGACATTTGATTTGATAATCTTTTCCCAATATTAATCTGCATTGATAGGATATATACACCTATTCCTACTTTTGAGTTTTCGTCTTTGGAGCCATCTGTATAGATATCTAAATACCTGAAGTGATTGTTTTTAATGTACTTACTTGCCTTGCATGCTTTCTCATCCTCTTCCCACTCTTTCCTCATTTCTATTAAGTTTAAATCTATCTCTGTCAGGAAATAACCAAATTGGAACATTACTTATTGGTGTAGAAGTCACTTTTAAATGACTTACCCTATATTCTTCAGATTTTGCTTTGGTTATCCATCCAAAGCATATTCCCAACATTCCTGTCTTACATTTTTGGCAGGGTTTTCATATCCACATCCTTTTTGTCGGCTCCAGTATTCAAGTAATATTTTATCTCATCTAAGTTCTATTGGCACTTTTCCCAATTCTATATGAAGTGCTTTAATGGGGGATGATCTCATTGCCCCAGCATAAATCCTCAGTACTTTATTTATTGCTCTATCTTTTTTGTTTAAGTACATTTTAGCTGCTGCTCCATACACCATGCATCCATAATCTATTGCTGACCGCATTAAAGCCCTATATATATATATATTAAAGACTGTTTGTCTGCTCCCCATTCATTCCCAGCTATTGCCCTCATTAAATTAATAACTTTTTTGCATTTTAATTCTATAGTTCCCACCTGTGTTCTCCATGTGCCCTTTTGGTCTAGCCAAATCCCAAGATATTTGAATTCTTCAACTTTTTTCATGCTATTCCCATATAGTTTTATATTCTGTGCATCTATCTTTTTCTTATTTGTTATTGTCATAAAACATGATTTACTTGGAAAAAGCTTAAAACCCCAGTTGTATGACCACTCTTCTACATTTCTGACTGCTTGCTTAATTTTCTTCATCACTATTGTAGTGTCTCTTCCTCTTGTCCAGATTGCCCCATCATCTGCATACAAGGCCGATCCAATTCTTCTATCCAAATTCATAAAAATATCATTAATCATAATATTAAATAAAACTGGACTAATAGCGCTCCCTTGTGGAATTCCATTTTCAATTTTAAATTCATCAAATGCTTCTGATCCTACTTTTACTTTAAATTTTCGTTCTGATAAAAAATCTAGGACCCGGTTATAAAATCTTCCCCTAATCCCCATCTTATTCAGTTTAATTAATAACCCTTCCCTCCACATGGACTCATAAGCCTTTTCAATATCAAAGAATACTATAGTCATTAGCTCCTTCATTTTAAAAGTTTTCTCCATCTCATTGCTTACTTTAACTATAGCATCCATAGTTGACCGCCCCTTCCTAAAATCATTTTGGTATGGAGCAAAAAGACCTCCTTGTTCAAGAAAGTAATTTTATTTCCTAACTAGAATTTTCTCCATCCATTTACAAAGATGGGAAGTTAGGGCGATAGGTCTATAATTACCTGCATTGTTTGCATCTTTTCCAGGTCCATTAAATGGCAATATTAATGCGCTTTTCCAATTCATTGGCATTTTCCCATCATCCCATATTTTATAAGTGCAAAATTAATCAACCATTATTGGTAGTTCTTTGAACATTATGTAACTTAATTGCTCCTCTCCAGTAGCAGTTTTCCTAGCTCCATCTAATACTATAACCAATTCATTCATTGTAATCTCAGCATCCATTGCACTTTCCTCACTATCTTTCTTTATATACATATGCCTATTTTCCTTTGAAAATTTCCTTTGCTTGTGTTTATCGTCTAAATGGTCACCACTATGCACATTAGCAAATGCCTTTCCTAGTAAGTCTGCTATTTCTTTATCTGTTATTGCTAGTATTTCACCATCCTCCAACACAGGTATTTTAGTAAATACTTTTCTACCACTGATTTTTTTCAGCATTTTCCAAACATCTCCTATTTTAACTTCCCTCCCTACAGTAGAACAATAATCCCTCCATGCGCTCCGTTTACTATTTTTGATTACTTTACGTGCTATTGCCTTTTTCCTCTGATAATTGATTATATTCACTTGATTAAGACTATTACGTAGTGTTCTCTGCGCTATTTTGTTCTTTAATTGCTTCTGTACATTCATCATTCCACCATGGAACCCTTTTCCTTTTCCCCCCCACCGACTTGAATGGTATGCTTTTATAACTGCTGCATTAATTATCAGGTTTATGATTACAGATGTATTTTCTCAATATTTCCCTCCATATAAACTGATTCTGCTACCTTACAACATGTTTCTTTAAATTTTTTCAAATCAGCTTTTTCAAACCACCATTTTTTATGACTTGGTCTTTTTTGTATATCTAGCTCCACATCTGATCCACATATTATTGGGAAATGATTGCTTCCAATAGTAGTGTTACTTTTAATACTCCATTCAGCAGATGATGCAATATTATTAGATACTAGCATCCTACCTGCAAGCATCCTCCAACTGCAATCTTTGGTTATTTATTTATTCATTTTGCTATAGGCCTACTTTTATAGTATTTTCTGTTCAAATTTGTTCAGTGCTCCAAATTATTTGTTTGTTACATTAAGTTAATTGTTATTTAAGTGTTGTTTAACTAAAATGCTTTTTTAAATATAAAAAAATCGTGGGATGAATCGAACCGTGGGTCAAAAATCGTGATACAAACCGAATTGTGAGTTGGTGTATGGTTACAGCTTTAGTCCACCCTCAAGTTTTAGATCGTTTTGAGTGCACCACCGAGGTACTTCCAGTGCACTGCGTTTTGTAGTGGTGCAACGGTTCACGGGTTACCCGTGATCCGTACGGATCAACCCCCACGGTTCGGGACGCAAGTGATCCGCGGATCGGCTGATAAAAAAAAAAGTTGTGCGTTCACGTGATCATCGCATGTTTAAAGGAAAATTCCGGTATTTACAACATCATCAAGTAGCGTAGCAAAATACAGTTTCTGTCATGTTTTATTTGGCGTTCCGTAAATCCCATTGAAACCGAAACCGGAAGCGGAAATGTTTATGTTTGTTTGTAGTCTTTTCGCTTGGTTCTCCGTATCAACAGTAGGGCTAGAACCGAGCGAAAAGACTACAACCAACCCCCCTTGCAATGGGCAATGAGTCTTCCAACAGAAATCAGTGGATTTACAAAATGCCAAATACAATACGACAGAAACTGTATTTCACCACTATACTTGATGAAAAAAAAGTTGAGGATGTCTGCATTGCCTGGGGAGAGTGTAGACTCTAAACTCTCCCCAGGCAATGCAGACATCCTGAATTTAATTCAGGATTATTTACTATCGATGTTAAAAAGAAGAAGGAATAATGCCTTAGGTTGCAATTCTTTTAAATATTGACAATGCTTAAAGGAAGCAGGATTATTGCCTAATTTTTCACTTTATTTAGTTTTTACACATTTTAAGAATTATTTAAAGTCACATTTGTCTTGTTATCTTTTTTGTTGTTGTTGATCCGAAAATGATCCGACCCGTGACTCAAAAACCATGACACGTTCCGAACCGTGAGTTTTGTGATCCGTTGCACCCCTAGCGTTTTGGCACACTCTCCGCATAATCTATCCTCGATCTGACCATTGCCCTGTAAATCATTATCTGTGTTTCCTGGCCAGCCCCCCACAGACTTCCTGATAGGGATTTATAATTTTTTCACACTTGCTCACAATGCTATCTACATGCTTTTTATAAGTAAATCTTTCATCACAAACTACTCCCAATAATTTAAACTCTTTTACCCTCTCTACTGCTTGCCCATACATTAATAAACCTTGACACTCTCTTATTATTTTTTTCCGTTGATATCTTAAATCCCCATCTGCTTCTCCAGTCCATTATTTTATTTAATGCCTCCTGTATTTTCTCTGTTATGTGTTTGACGTTCCTGCCTCTTTTCCACACTGTTCCGTCGTCTGCAAACAATGAGAAACCAAACCCTGATCCAATCTCTTTAAAAATGTCATTCACCATTACATTAAATAAAACTGGACTTATTACCCTTCCCTGTGGTGTTCCATTCTCAATGCATGTGCCATTTGACATCACCTCCCCTACCCTAACCTGAATTACCCTGTTCTTTAAAAAGTCCTGTACCCAGTTCAGCATACGCCCTCGAATCCCTGCATCATACAGCTTAATGATGAGCCCCTCCTTCCACAACATGTCATAAGCCTTTTCAATATCCAAAAACACTGCAACTACTCCCTTTTTATTAACCATGGCTTTCTTTACATCCGAATCCAGGGGGATCACAGAATCCATGGTATTTCTTCCTTTGCGAAACCCACTTTGCATTAGCGTGAACCACCCCTCCTTCTCCAGTTTGTATATGAATCTATCCGTCACCATTCTTTCCATTATTTTACACATCACTGCTGTTAGTGCAATAGGTCTATATGACCCTGGACGCTCTGCTTCTTTCCCTGGCTTTAAAATTGGGACCACCACTGCCTGCTTCCAGGCTAATGGAAGCCTTCCTTCCTTCCAAACATTATTCATAAGTGCTAAAACTTCTTCCACCACTGGATCACCTATTCTTTTAAATACCTCATAGCTTATGCCATCCTTCCCTGGTGCTGTTTTCCCCCCATTATTTATGGCTCTGCGCAGCTCTTCCACTGAAAAGTACAAATTAACACAATCAGTATTATCGTCATTCACCCAAAGTTTAAATATGTGTTGTCCTTAGCGTCTCATTCCTCTTTCTAATACCTTCCTCCCCAATGTTTGCTCCCCTATGTACATCCTTAAACTTACTTTCACACATTTGGGCTTTCTCTATATCACTCTTTGCTATAACTCCCTTTTCCTCCAATACTGGCATTCTCCTTTTCCTTACCATTCCTGACATACGGTGAACTGCTGCCCATATTTCTCCAACTGATGTATCCACACCCAATTTTCCACAATATCTTCTCCAACACTCTTTTTTGTAACATTAATTACTCTTCTTGCCTTATTCCATAGCCTTTTGTACTCTATTGCATTATCCTCTGTCGGGCACCTTCTCAATAGTCTATATGCACAGTTCCTATCCCTAACTGCTTTATCACAAGCCCTATTCCACCATGGCACACTTACTCTAACCTTAGGGTTTTCCTTTAAAGGGATGCACTACTTGCTATCATTGAACATAAACTATTGTTCCACTCATCTAAAAATGCAGAATACAAAATACATATCGCATTAGGCTCATGTGTAGCATGTGTATGTCTGTGTCGTGTATGTTGCATGTACTTTACATCGGGCTGTTTAGTACCATGGAACAATAAACTATACAGGAAAACATTTCAATTAACATATTACATTTTAAACCTGGTATTGGGAGTATGCTACACGTAGCATAAGATAATTATTAATCTTTACTCTCATTGGAATTTGAACTGGTATACATACCAGTTCAAATTCCAATGAGAGTAAAGATTAATAATTCTCTTCACGGAATGAATTAGCCTAACACAAGAAAAAAAGGACAACTGAAACACTTGGGCTATATTACACAGAGAATGGCGAGCGCTAGCATACAACGAAACACCACGAGGTTAGCTATGTTAATAATCTTTAAAGCTCTCAAAACATCAATATTCTCGATAAAACACGACTAAATGTAAGTGCAACCATAATGAAATACATGTACAAGTCATCATGTGTACCAAAACTAAAGTTAGAACAGGTCAATTTCAAGTTTACATTGCACCGCTGTGGATACGCACCTCCTCCAATCAACTGGAATGCAGACTGAAAAAGGAACGCGAAAATCTAACACATAGCCACCACTATCTAACAGAGGGCGCACCTTCACAACAAACACATCTCCCAATACCTATAAATTACCACAAACAATACAAGATTTTGGTGAAATAAAACTCCCCTAACCACAAAATATAAAATGCATTCTTTAACCCGTTACACAAACAATGTAAAGTTGTGTTTGTTTTCGGGCTGGTTTGCTAATGTAACTAACAATAAACAACGACTAGCCTATTTCATGACACAATCACAAAGACGAACGGGAACTCATAGGTCCATGACGGGAACGCTGCAACTCGGAAGGCTGGCGTCCGACGATTCAGGAACAACACCAAACGAACGGGTGCCTTACATGGACCTATTAGGTGCATTACGGTATCATGGTTAAAAACAGTTGGCTCGTCCAGCCTCACAACCGTATTTTTAAGTATTTTATTCTATTGTTTTTTTTTTTTGCTTTGTATTGATCTTTGCTCTGTTTTGATGTTGTGCAAGTGTTTTAAATATTTTATTAATTATACATGTAAGGTGTCCTTAAGTGGCCTGAAAGGTGCCCGTAAAAAAATGCATTTTATTATTATTATTATTATTATTCTTACTATTATTAATATAACATAGCTCCATCAAAAGCAATGTACACCTGCCATTTACAGTTATCAGTTATACTACCTAGACATCTTTAATCTTATTTACATACAGTAGGCCTGATTTCCTCTGGATGTTGAAATAAAATAAATCTCACAATTGTATTTCTGTCATTCTGATCCCTGTCCATCATACTCCAGTTGTTGTCTTCCTGCACACCTCACTGCCTCCTCCATCGATTGCTGCCACAGCCCTCTCCCTGTACAATATTTCATGCTAAATTAATTTCAGGATCCAGTTTGAGATCCAGTTTCAGTATTACTTGTTTTTGAAAACTGACGTGGGACTGGCACCATCATATCCGTCTGATTTATTGCACCCAAACGTTCCAATCAGAAGAATGAGGTCAACAAACCAGTGGCTGCTTTTTGCACCAACATTTTTCCACTTTTATTTTGGAACTGCTCGTCCCGAGGGTTTTAAATCACACTGAAGATAAACTTCTTCTGCTTTAATCCATGATTATTCGTTTTAGAATCACGTTATTTGATTTAAAATGTGTTGCTTGCTGGTACCATGGCTTATAAGTCCATGGTACCATGTGCGTCGTTTCAGACTCCTCCGCTTCCTAACATCTTGACTGAATCGGTGAGTTCCCGGATACACCAGCTGATGGGTCTGTGTATATATTTGGTCATTTGATTCTCGTTACAGAAACAGAAAAAGAATTTAAAAAGCTAGTGGTAATTATGTTTTTTATTTTAAAAAACAATGCCACTGCTCACTCAGCTCTGTGATTGCCCTGCGGAGCAGTTTTCATAGGAATGAACGAGCTCCATGTTTTAATCCGCTGTCCTTTTCTTTATAGGTCCATAGCTCAGACCAATATATACCAAATATAATACCAAAAAAAAAGTGCTGTCGGGACTATCGGCCCAAAAGCACGTCGGCCCACCGGGAAAATGCCCGGTATGTCCTTCCCTGGCTGAATCCCTTTTGGGTTTTACCCAATATTGGATATGGTAGAATCAAATCCTAGATATTTGACCTGTAGGCCTATACCGTGTTCATTGATGCAACCGTTACGCACATAACACGTAAACCAACATTGGATTAAAGGGGAAGGGAAATCCCATTTGTGTGTACATCCCGTGTATCCCACGTCCATATCTTTAGTGGCTTAAGGCCTTATGTTGGATCTCATTAGACCTGCCTGGCTGTTACTCAACCAGTCTTACACAAACCATGCGGTCATCGATGCCACCTGCAGGCACCAGGCCAATGGGTTCGGTCGTCATCGTCACACAATAACGCTCATATCGCATACCTGCTAATGGACAGATATAATTGTGAACCGATTTTACCTCTTAGTAAATTATATGAATAATTATTTTCATGTTAGGGAGAATGAAAGCTTACATTTGTTCACAATTAATTCATAGATATAAATCTGTAAAACAAATGCTTGGTATTAGATAATACTCGTGTCATTAAATAATGTAAAATTAAACATAAATGTGGGCACAATTAAATGTCTGTAATAAAACGGACAATATGAATAGAGAAGGTTTATAATGATTAACAAGCAACCCTAATGTGTCTGAGCAGCTCCTCAACAACTTCCTACTACTCTGTCGTCTATATATAAAACAAAGGTCTGGCTCCACATCAAACGAACATCCCTATCTTGTTGGTACGGTCCTGACCCACCACAGCGCTTGGCTATACCTGGACGCTGTTGGATGACCCCATCAGGCCGAGGACGGGGGTGGAGGATGGATCGGGGTTAGAGAGGGCTTAAACGCATGCTGTTCTGTAAAGGTTTAGTGTAATCCGCACAGTTGACAGGCACTCAAAATAACCGCTGTGAACGCAGCACTCCACAACCTTGCGGTGGAAGAAACCAAGACGTGAGGACGAGAGGAAAAATCCCGGACACAAGCCGCACTTATTTAAGGAGTATTCAAGAAGAGAGTTCTAATCTCGCCGAAGACGCCCGAGGAACGACCCCACAGACACTTGACATTCTAGTAAACATCCCAAAGAGGAGCCTAAGGAGTAAAGATGTCAAAGGGGAAGGTACGTTTCAATTGTTCCAGAAGACCAGAGATAACTTTCCAAAGAATATGTTGGGGTCAGATCTGTTTGATGAGTTGGAATGGGATGGGATATTAGAAGTGTTAGAGGTATTTTTTTATAGCAATCTGCTGGTGACATGGCTGGGCTCTTGGCTCTGGATGATTCTTAGACTACAAATTGAAGTTTGCTAAATGCACGGTTCAACTATGGGCTCCATTGAGATGATTACAGATGGAGACTCACTCACAACTGCTCCTAACTTCTCCTCTTGGATCAGGATGTTTGTTGTGAATGTGATCCCCTCCACGTCGATCGCTTCATGGTGTCACATTAATAGTTATGAATATGGATTCCATCTATAGAAGCCAATACTCAGTACTGTTGTTTCCTCTCTCAGCAGGGGGTCCCTGCATCTGCCGTGCAGGGAGCCAAGGCAGAGAATGAGCAGCCACCGACCTACCAGGAAGCTGTTGAAGGTAAGCACATCACCTGGACCAATCACAAGAGGTCTGCCTGCCTCGGACCATCAAGCTTTATACACAACACGCGGAATGTGTGGAGAACTATATTCAAACGTCTGTCCATGTACCCATTTAAATTATATATTTTTAACTATTTGTTTATTGTTTATCTTTTATATGTATTGTTTTATTGATTGTCCTGTAGAGTTGCCTTCTGTGTTTGTATATTGTGTCTCTGCTCTTTAGTGCCAACACACCTCAAAAAAATTAATTTGTGTAAAAGGTTAGCTTGTTCTCATTCTAATGCTGCAAGGGTAACAAGTGTGTGTGTGTGTGTGTGTGTGTGTGTGTGTGTGTGTGTGTGTGTGTGTGTGTGTGTGTGTGTGCAGGCTATGAGGAGATGCAGATCCAGTTCTCTCTGGATGACAAGGCGGTGAGAAGGATCTTCATCAGGAAGGTACGGTCCATTGATCCATGCCCTGCAAGCTCTTCTTCCATCTATATATTTATATATATATATATATATATATATATATATATATATTTGCGTGCGTGCATGTGTGTGTGTGTGCGTGCGTGTGTGAGTGTGCACGGCTGTGTGTGTGTTATATACAGTGGGCTACTACATGTCACATATTCTTCCCACCAGTAGGAAATGTAGGGTCTGTTGTTATTAAATATATTGAGAGGTTGTGGTTTTCTTGTGGATATGGGGAAAGAAGGGATGGAACCCTCCTTCAGGTAGGAGTTGAATATTGGTGGATTTATTGCTGTGTTTAAGGTATAATGAATATTTGGGTACCCACCATAATACTACATGCTGGGTTGCAAGTCTATTGAATATTGGGGCATCCACCATAATAAAAGCAAATGGGTTGCACCTCTATTGAGAATTGGGGTGTTCACCATAATACTACATCCTGTGTTGCAGGTCAATTGATTATTGGGGTTCCCACTGTAATAAAAGCATGCTGTGTTCCAGGTCTATTGAATATTGGGGTATCACCATATGTTGCTGATTTAATAATACCATTCTGTGTTGCAGGTCTATGCCATCCTCATGATCCAGTTGCTGGTGACAGTAGCTATCGTTTCTCTCTTCACGTTTAGGTAAGTTCTAATTATTGTGTGATTTTCTGGCTTTCCAGGCTATTTCTAACTACATAACTCACTAGCTAACTAATTAACTAACCAGGTAATTAACTAACTGACTGATGTATCTGCTGTTCTAGCGGGCCGGTGCGGTTCTACATCCAGACCCACCCTGGGTTATACATGGGCTCCTAGTAAGTAACAGAACCTCAGTCTGCTGAAGGCTCTGATGTTGAACCTCAGTCTGCTGAATGCTCTGATGTTGAACCTCAGTCTGCTGAAGGCTCTGATATTGATCTTCAGTCTGCTGAAGGCTCTGATGTTGACCCTCAGTCTGCTGAAGGCTCTGTTGTTGAACCTCAGTCCGCTGAAGGCTCTGATGTGGAACCAGCAGTCTGCTGAAGGCTCTGATATTAAACCTCAGTCAGCTGAAGGCTCTGAAGTTGAACCTCAGTCTGCTGAAGGCTCTGATGTTGAACCTCAGTCTGCTGAAGGCTCTGATGTTGAACCTCAGTCTGCTGAAGGCTCTGATATTGAACCTCAGTCTGCTGTAGGCTCTGATGTTGAACCTCAGTCTGCTGAAGGCTCTGATGTTGAACCTCAGTCTGCTGAAGGCTCTGATGTTAAACCTCAGTCTGCTGAAGGCTCTGATGTTGAACCTCAGTCTGCTGAAGGCTCTGATGTTGACCCTCAGTCTGCTGAAGGCTCTGTTGTTGAACCTCAGTCCGCTGAAGGCTCTGATGTGGAACCAGCAGTCTGCTGAAGGCTCTGATATTAAACCTCAGTCAGCTGAAGGCTCTGAAGTTGAACCTCAGTCTGCTGAAGGCTCTGATGTTGAACCTCAGTCTGCTGAAGGCTCTGATGTTGAACCTCAGTCTGCTGAAGGCTCTGATGTTGAACCTCAGTCTGCTGAAGGCTCTGATGTTGAACCTCAGTCTGCTGAAGGCTCTGATGTTGAACCTCAGTCTGCTGAAGGCTCTGATGTTAAACCTCAGTCTGCTGAAGGCTCTGATGTTGAACCTCAGTCTGCTGAAGGCTCTGATGTTGAACCTCAGTCTGCTGAAGGCTCTGATGTTGAACCTCAGTCTGCTGAAGGCTCTGATGTTGAACCTCAGTCTGCTGAAGGCTCTGATGTTGAACCTCAGTCTGCTGAAGGCTCTGATGTTGAACCTCAGTCTGCTGAAGGCTCTGATGTTGAACCTGAGTCCGCTGAAGGCTCTGATATTGAACCTGAGTCCGCTGAAGGCTCTGATGTTGAACCTCAGTCCGCTGAAGGCTCTGATGTTGATCTTCAGTCTGCTGAAGGCTCTGATGTTGAACCTGAGTCCGCTGAAGGCTCTGATGTTGAACCTCAGTCTGCTGAAGGCTCTGATGTTGCTTATAAAAGGCTGATGAGATGTTAACCTTCTCCACAGTTTGACCTTCTTTGCTACGTACATCGCATTGACCTGCTGCGGGGATCTCAGGTCTGTTAACGCTATAACCTTAAATGATGTTATAACATTATGCAATTATATTAGGTTAACAAACCACAAAACGAAATGTACATATAATATAACATAATAACATTATGTATTACAAAACGTAGTTCATCCATTATTAAAAAAAAGACATGGCTGCCAGATTCATGAACTCATATATTTATGAGCTCACGTATTTATGAGCTCATATATTTTGTTTGAAATACATTTTATCCTCCCAACTACAGGAGGCAGTACCCAATGAACCTTGTTTTGTTATGCATCTTTGTAAGTAACAGGCTCGTGTGTGTGTCAACAAACCAACACACAAAAATCCATATTATGATTGCAATACAAAACAATAATTGATAAGATATCTTTAAAATGACTTCCCCTCTTCCATTTCCCCCGGCCTTCTCCTTCTGCCGCCCTCCCTCAGACTCTGAGCATGGCCTCCATGATGGGCTTCATGTCAAGGTAAACACAACATCTACCAACTTATACTAGGCCGTGTGCGTGTGTGTGTGTGTGTGTGTGGGGGGGGGGGATTAAATCACACATCAGTTTGAATGAAGTCACTTGAACGGTCCAACCAATAGGATGCGTTCTTGTTCGTCATGAATCTCTCTTCGCCTCACCAGCTTCTACAACACCAAGTCAGTGGTGCTGTGCCTGGGAATCACCGCTATCGTCTGTCTCTCTGTCACCCTGTTCAGCTTCCACAGCAAGGTGAAAGCAAGACACACACACACACACACACACACACACACACACACACACACACACATACCCACACACACCCATGGCATTGTCTTGGCTCCCTCATAGCTCCATCTCGGCGGCCATCTTGGCTCCAAACACCAGCAGGTGAAGGAACTGAATGCGGTGCTCCGCATTCAGTTCCTTCACCTGCTGGTGTTTGGAGCCAAGATGGCCGCCGGGTGACCACAAGGCCAACGCTCTCCTCT
Source organism: Pollachius pollachius (assembly GCF_949987615.1). Lineage (NCBI taxonomy): Eukaryota > Metazoa > Chordata > Actinopteri > Gadiformes > Gadidae > Pollachius > Pollachius pollachius. Next base: position 18,955,713 of record NC_136945.1, on the reverse strand, counting down.
GCCTCCTCTCTCCCCCCCCCCCGCCCGGCCCCAGTTTGACTTCACTTCCTGCCAGGGGGTGATGCTCGCCCTCTGCGTGGTGATGCTGCTCTGCGCCATCACCCTCTCCATCGTCGTGCCCTTCGGATACGTGAGTGCCCCGACACACACACACACACACACACACACACACACACACACACTCACACACACGCACACAATGACAGACACACACACAAACGCTTGTGCGCGTGCTTTCCAGACGTTTCTAGATGTGATCATGGCCGTCTGAGGGAAGCAAAGCCCTTGTCTTGTCTCGGGCTATTTCTGTTAGCGTGAGCCAGGGATTAGCCGCGGCTTGTGTGGTTATGTAGCGGACTAAGGGGCCGCGAGCCAGAATCCCCTTGTTGTGGTTGTGTCCCGTCACCATGTGGTGCTAACGTGTGTTGCTGTTGTCCGTGTACCATGTGGTCCAACGTGGGTCCTGGTACCATGTTGTCTAACGCATGTCCTGGTATTTGTCCTGGCATCATGTGGTCTAATGTGTGTCCTGGTGGTCTAATCTGTGTCCTGGTACCTTGTTTCCTGGTACTATGTTGTCTAATGCGTGTGCTGGTATTTGTCCTGGTATCATGTGGTCTAATGTGTTTTCCTGGTGGTCTAATCTGTGTCCTGGTACCTTGTTTCCTGGTACTATGTTGTCTAACGCGTGTCCTGGTATTTGTCATGGTATCATGCGGTCTAATGTGTGTCCTGGTGGTCTAATCTGTGTCCTGGTACCTTGTTTCCTGGTACCATGTGGTCTAACGTGTGTCCTGGTTCATGTGCTCCGGTACCATGTGATGCCTACCTGTGTTTCCTGGTTCATCAGGTTCCCTGGTTACATGCCGTCTACGCCGTCATAGGAGCCATCCTCTTCACTCTGGTAAGAACTCCAGTCCTGTCAGCGCTCCTCTGTCCCCAAAGGGGTCATTAAGGTCCTGACATCTCTGTCTGTCTCGCTCTGTCTCACTGACTCTCTGCTTCTCTCCCCTCTCCCCTCTCTCTATGTCTCTCTCTCCCCCCCCCACTCTGTCTCTATATGTCTCTGTATGTCTTTCCCTCTCTCTCAATCCCTCATTCTCTCTATCTCTCTATCTCTCTCCCCCTCTTTCTCCCTCTCTCTCTCTCTCTCTTTTCTCTCTCCCTCCCTTTTTCTCTTTCTCTCTCTGTCTCTCTCTCTCTCTCTGTCTCCCTCTCTCTGTCTGTCTCTCTCCCTCTGTGCTGTAGTTCCTGGCCTTTGACACTCAGCTGTTGCTAGGTAACAAGCGTTACGCCATCAGTCCGGAGGAGTATGTGTTCGCCACGCTGAACCTCTACCTGGACATCGTCTACCTCTTCAGCTTCCTGCTGCAGTGCATCGGGGGCGGCAGGGAATGAATATTCATTCATTCATTCTGCAGTGAATGACCTGCTTCCTGTCGTCGTCATCATTATTCATATTATCATCATCATCATTATTCATCTTTTCATCACCAGCAATATTATTATTAATATTATTATTACTAACCCTATTATCATCATCATTCGAAATATGAATTTGAAAATCATTATACATATTAATATTATCGTCAATAGTAATATTATTACTATAATCATACGTAATATTAATGTGGTAATCATTATCAATATTAATATTATCACCATTATTCATATCCCCTCGCTCTCTGATATTACGATCCAATTGCAGGTCAGTCATAACCCTGGGTCTTTTTATTTGATACTTGTTCCAGTAAACCCAGTCATATTCTCACCTAAATCCCACAGAGAGTGGCGGTGAAGGGACTGGCCCACTGGTTTCTAGACGTGGCTTTAGAAAAGACAACGAAAGGAATTTGCTGAAAAGGAAAATGTTGTAGATGAGACCACAGAGGTCTTGAACGACAGATTCCTGATCCTGTCTGTCCTCGCTCCCGGGTTGGGTAGGGCTTCATGCTACAGCCAGTCTCACCCGGTCCGAGTCCTTGTTGTGGGGGTTCTCACTACCCTCCGATTGCAGGGGTGGTGCTACACACGTAAGCAGACGTAGCGCCACCCTCCACTCCCATCTCATCCCCGACACTGATACGACGAGACCCCAAACCAAGAACCCCCTACCAAGCCCAGGTGTCCACTACATCATTCCCCCTCCACGGTGGTCAGGGGATTCAGTGAACCTGCACTTTAATCCTGAACTCCGCTGGGTTAGCTCTTCAAAATAGCAGAGTCGTTCAGAAAGTCCTCACGACTGCAGAGAGGGTGGCTTGAGATCGGGCCTGATAGGGTCAGGCACCTGGGGTTAGGGGTTTGATTCCCAGCTTGGACCACACACGCTAACACACTCACAGTTCATGCACTCTGACACTATGAATGACCAAATGGATCTACAGGATTACACTTACAGTTGATACAGTGATTTGTAAGCATTTAATTTTGTGTTTTCAATGTTTTTTTTATGTGTTCTTCTGCCGATGATAATAAGGTCCAACTTTATTTATATTTATGTTCTAAATAGTGCCGGATGTTGATATTGTTTAGCTTCTGTTTTGCGAGAGCTTCTGGAGGCGAGAGTATGAGATTACCTCAGATACAGAGGTACTGAAGTACAGTAGGACTGAAAGACAGAGAGACACAGAGCTGAGGCTCTTTGGCCTTCTGGGTCTTCACATGGGAATAGAAATAAAACAGCTTCAAATCTAGATTAATCAGGATTCTATATTTTATAGAATTAGAATATAACTATTTATATAGTTACTGAAATTCTGGTTTTCTGAAGAAAGAATGTGATAAAAAAAAGAAAATTCGATATGCAAATAAATTCAAGCACTATTATTCACCACCATTTGACTGTGCATGTGTTTGTGCGTTATGCTATTTTCCATTTTCAGTGAACACAAACATCTGTGTGTGTGTGTCGTCAGCTTTGGACATTGAGATCACACTGGACTCAATCATTAAAACAAGACTTTTATTAAAAGAAAAGAAAACAAGAAAATGTATTCAAATTCAAGGAATAAAATCAAGAAGGAAGGAAATTTAATCTCAATAAAAAAAACAAAGTTAGACAAAATCACAAACTGTGGCACAGAAAGACAAAGGAGCCCGGCGGCTAAACCATATCAAAACCTCTTTCCTCTGACAAACTGTACAAAATGAGTTGTTGTATAAATAAACGGGTTGCCAGCGCTGAAGGACGTAGACTCTCGTGTTCACAACGTCTCCGGGCCTCACTCTCAAGAACCTTAGAGGTGAGGAACGTGACTCACAAGAACCTTAGAGGTGAGGAACGTGACTCACAAGAACCTTAGAGGTGAGGACCGTGACTCACAAGAACCTTAGAGGTGAGGACGGTGACTCTCAAGAACCTTAGAGGTGAGGACGGTGACTCACAAGAACCTTAGAGGTGAGGACCGTGACTCACAAGAACCTTAGAGGTGAGGAACGTGACTCACAAGAACCTTAGAGGTTTGGACGGTGACTCACAAGAACCTTAGAGGTGAGGAACGTGACTCACAAGAACCTTAGAGGTGAGGAACGTGACTCACAAGAACCTTAGAGGTGAGGACCGCTCGAGAGCTCGTGAGACGCATGAACTCATCACACGTCTAGAGGGGTCAGAGGTCATCAGGAGTCAGGAAAAGAGACATTAGAGGGATCAGAGGTTGTCAGGAAAAGAGACATTAGAAGGGTCAGGGGTCATCACAGGTCTGCGTCCTCAGAGTCAGGACGGGAGACGTTACAGGTGTCAGGGATCATCAGGAGTCAGGAAAGGAGACATTAGAGGGGTCAGAGGTCATCACGAGTCAGGACAGGAGACATGAGAGGGGTCAGAGGTCATCATGAGTCAGGACAGGAGACGTTTTGGACGGTCTGAGGGCTCTGCGTCCAGCACACTACCTGACTTCCCGTTTTAGCAGCAAATACATTCTGAAGCTATGAAATAATCCACGGAATCGACGTCATTTGACCGCCAAAGGCAACTGGCTCGGTTTTCAGCACTTTTTATCTTTATGATTAATAATGGAAACCGTGATTTGCATCATGATTCAATGTTTTTGTAAATAAACTAGGCCCTGGGGGAGGTGGGATCATTTCATAGTTTCAAAATCATTTTTCTTTTCTGTATTCCAAGTGATGGCTTACATATGAAATATCATCATTCATTAAACAGATTAACAATATCCATGACATTTTCCTTCATGAGGTTGGTAGAGTGAGTCTGACAAAGTGTTTTGGATGAATGAATTTACAATAAACAGCCATAAAGAAAACACGAGTAGTGCGAAAAACAGGGAAAGCGTGGAGGAACTGAGTGGATTGGAGACAGACGGGGAGGAACAGACAGTATGGACATGATGGTGACCTCTAGACGTTGACCCCTAGATGGTGACCTCTGGTCTGATGTTGACCTCTAGATGGTGACCTCTGGTCTGATATTGACCTCTAGACGTGGACCTCAAGATGGTGAACTCTAGATGGTGAACTCTTGATGTTGACATCTCGTCTGACATCAGTGAGTTTAACATTGGGGGGGGACACATATTGGAAACCTGACAGGTCCGTTAATGGTTTGAACAGAAATATGTTATAAATTAACTACACTGAAAAAATTCACAAATATACTTTATTCTACTAAAAAGTTACATTTGTTCATGTAAAGGAAAACATATTTTGAATGGCAGTAATGAACTGATAAATATCAAATAAATTCTTCAATTGCAGGCCCAATCATCCAGTTTTTTAGAATAAGAAGCCGTGGCAAGACGCTGTGTTGCGCTTTCAAAACAAAATAAAATATTTTGTTTTGAAATTTTGGTTGGGATATAATTTTTGGGTGGGACAAATGCGTCTGTCTCCAATATTGGAGGGGACACGTCCCCTCCATCCCCCCCGGTTCCTACGCCCTTGCGCACACCCCAACCCCAAGTCTTCTCATATTGGATCTACATTTAAAAAATATACAATCAATGAATGATGTTCATTTTATCGATATTGCGATGCCGTATGAGATCTGAAGCCGACTCTTGTTTGGGATATTCTGAGTTTCACGATAACAGAAAAACTCCTATAAACTCTGATAATTGCTTCCTACGTCTCAGATGGATGCTTCATCTCAGGGGTCTGATGATGTAAAGCTATCTCTGTAGGGTGACATAGAGGCTGCGGATGTGAGAGGGATTTGAACTCATTGACTGAACGACTACATGATCTTTGGTTGTGTGGTGAACCAGAGCTTCAGGAGGCCTGAGATGTCAGCACGAGGAGAAGGAGCTTTAAAGATGCACAGATAGTAAGCCTGACCCTTTGGCTCCATCTGCCTCACAGGCAGGCCGTACTCCCCTGGTATGGTGGCTGGACCACCAGTCAGAGAGACGGCCTCTCTCTGTGATTTCATGGCTAAGATAACGTGGACACGCCTGTCTGAGGACAGAAAGAAGGCATTGTGTTCCCAGACCTCGAGTCAGAGCTGAACACGGCAGGCCGTCCGTCATTCCGGATCAGTGTTAAGGCTTTGTTGATTGAGTCTCGTCCGTCTGTCTTCAGAAGCGCTACGAGCCTCTGTATTGGCACTTCTATGGTCTGCAGCTCTACGTAAAAATGTCCTTTTTTATATTTACATCCAGAGGTTTCTAAAGGGGGAGGAGTCGACGTACAGTCTGAGGTTGGGGGCGAGCAGCGCTGTTAACGCAAAGGCTCTCAAAGCGTCGGTGTGTGTGTGTGTGTGTGTGTGTGTGTGTGTGTGTGTGTAAGTGTAAGTGTAAGTATGTGTGTTTGTGTGTGTGTGTGTGTGTGTGTGTGTGTGGACGCATGTGTGTGTGTGTGTGTGTGTGTGTGTGGACGCATGTGTGTGTGTGTGGGTGTAATTGTGTGTCTGGTTGCTTGTGTGTGTGTGTGTGTAAGTGTGTGGGTGTAAGTGTGTTTTTGTGTGTGTGTGTTGCCTCTTGGAGCAATAGAAACGATAACACAAGCAGTGTGTTACTTGTCCGACTGGAATCAGGACAAGCTGAAGACGGTGTATGTACAAAGTTCACAACCTGCCTTCTCTTTAAACCAAACAGGAAGTGAGGGAGGCCTCGTCCACTGAGGACACAAGGTCCCGCCCCTCACAGAGACCCACAGATGCTCTGAAACCCACGGCAACGTCACAACAACGCCACACCACTGTGTTACCTTGGACCGCGTGCGAACGCACAATAAACAGCACAGCCTGTTGAGAACAAACACATCAAAAGACAACCAGTAACAAAGGACAGTTCAAAAAACACCTAATCACTAGCAAACTTATTTCTCTACAGCTACAATCTATTCTACAGTAAAAAGGAAAATCAAAAATAAAGCGTCATTATTGACAGATTTTCAACCAAAACATGAACACAATCGGCTTGTGCCAAACATAGAAGTACAAATCTAGAAGTGCGGCAACGGCAGCAGCAGGGAAACAAAGTGTTCCAGCTCCCCCTCCTTTCCCCTCCTGACCCCTACTGGTCCCTCCCGACCCCCCACTGACCCCTGAACCCTCCCGACCTCTCCTAACCCCTGACTCCTCCTAACCCCTGACCTCTCCTTACCTCTACTAACCCCTAACCCCTCCTGCAACTCTACTCTCCGGTGTTCATCAGACAGCAGAGATGATGAATTCACCTTTTCTCTTAATGCCAGAAACACATTTCCTCCTGCTCATAAGTAGTCTGTTAGCTCAAAGAAACGATACGATAGTAGTCTGCTGCAGGACCCTAACCTCGGCTCTGTTTTAGTTGGATAGCTGATTTCTTCTAAAGTCTCCTCTGTTAGGTGGTTTTATTTAGATGTTGCTACGCTAAGTGCGACCCCCTTAAAGGGACACTATGAGACCGACGGGACAAAAAAAAAAAAGATGCATTATTATTTTTACTCTAAACCATGAACACACACTTGACCCGGACAGCTGTACCTTCAGATTAGTGTTCATATGGTTAGTGTCCAATGGATTAGTGTCAATGTGGTTACTGTCCGTGAGGAATCCATTAAACTAAACAGATCCGATTCAGATCCTCATTTTCTATTCCTTACTTATTAAAAAAAAATCTTTTTTAGAAGCTTTAGTTAAAGTTAACAGACAAAAGCATTAAATAAGTGCTTGGCTATGAGTGGCGCGTTGTAGAATCGCTTAATAAAGAGCTGCATAAACAAAAGAAAGATAAATAATTATGATTGTCTTTTGTTCAGATGTACATCTGTGTACAATTTCTGCAAATGAATAAAATATAAAGAGCCAACTTTTATTTTGGAATATGAGTGGCTCTTCTGTCCCTGGAGGAGGAGCTGCAAATCGTTTGTTTCGCTACTTTAAATGTCACCAAACACACAAAAAAAGGCCTTAGGTTCAATCTGTACAAACTCTACTCTACTGCTGCAAATAGACAAAAAACTGACAGGAAATAGAAAAAAAAATAAAAGTCTGCATATTTTACAAAAAAAATTAAAGACACATTGTGTTACAACTTGAATCCTTAAATCACTCTGAAACATCCAGAATGCCTTTTTAAAAAATAAGAATTTGTTATATTACGTGCACCAAAATAATGTGTCTTTTCCTTTTTCCTTTTTTTTGTTGTGATTTCCTCAGTTATGAAAATAGATCAAAGCTTCAAAGTAAAAGTTTTCCCTGTGGGAGATTTGACCTCCGGACGAAGAAGTGAAAACTTTAAATGAAGCGATGTTTGTCCTTTTTTATATCTTTGAAAATACACACGTTCCTTTTGTCATCCGTGTTCCTGTCCAACGCTGTGTTTCTTGGAATGGAACATGTTCTACCTCCGAGGAGAACCCTCATTGGTTCAGCTCAGGACGCGCCTGCAGCCCCCTCATTGGTTCGAGAGCTGGAAGAGAAACAACACCTGATTGGTCGTCTTTCAAAGTACTTCCTGTAACAGTCACGGCAATGTGCCTCACTTTATCTAAATTAACCCTAACCCTTACCCTCACCCTATTCATATCAATGTTGAGTATAATATAATAATTATAATATTATATAATTATAAAATAATAATAATAATAATAATAATAATAATAATAATAATAATAATAATATAATATAATATTAGATTATAATATATAATATTTCAGCAAATGAGTATATTCTATAGGCCTACATAGATTAATAATGCATTAATTAAAGCTTCTTAATGATTCTTGGGTGATGCACCAGGAGATGGTGTAGATCAGAGTTTCTCAAACTTTTCCAACTGGGTTAGCAGGGGGTACTTCTACCGAGTACCCCCTGCAGTACTCCAGAGTCCCCTTGGGGGCTTGAGTAACCCCGTTTGAGAACCACTGCTGTGGAGGGTGCTGTCGATGTGTTGGAGGGCCAGTAGAGGGCGCTGTTCCCTCTGGCCTGTGTAATACCCTCAGCCCCCCAGAGACGGGGACTCTGGTCCTGTCGAGGAGCCCTGTCTTTCGGATGAGACGTTAAACCGAGGTCCGGACACCGGTCTCCTGGCTCTTAGTCAACCAGGGCCCCCTAAACCCTCCCTGGTCCCTGGTTGACAGTCTCAGTCCTCAGCTCTCCAGCTTGGGGTGGAGGATCCTCCCACTCTCACTGAGTCACGCGATCAAAGCGTTGAATGAATGGCTGACTGCGGGGGGCCGTACCGTAGCTTCACTTGGTGTGTTGGTAGGAGTAGTTTGAGTGGTCTGCAGGGCTCTCCATGAGCTGCTGACCGCCGTTGTCCTGGGGGGGGGAAGAGATTCAATATGAGCAGGCTGCTCTCTCTCTACTGGAGCCTCCATGACAGGGGACACCCAGCAAGTACATCGGGATGGAGCTTAACAGAACCACCAAACACCTTCTACCGGCACGCCTGTACTGGGCTGTTACTCTCTGACTGTGTCTCCCTCTATCTCTCACTGTATCACTCTCATTCCCTCTCTTTCTTTCTCTCTCTCTCTGTCTTTCTCTCTGTCTGTTTCTGTCTGTCTCTCTCTCTCTGTCTCCTCCCCCCTCTCCCTCATCTCACACTCTCTCTCTCTCTCTCTCCCTCCCTCCCCCTATCCCCCCTCTCTCTCTCTCACACTCTCTCTCTCTCTCTCCCTCTCCCCCCCCTCTCTCTCTCTCACTCTCTCTCTCACACTGTCTCTCTCCCTCCCCTATCCCCTCTCTCTCTCTCTCCCTCTCCCCCCCCCCTCTCTCTCTCACTCTCTCTCTCACACTGTCTCTCTCTCTCACACTGTCTCTCTCTCTCTCTCTCTCTCTCTTCCCTCTCTGTATGTTAAGGTTGGGAGTGAGTTTGCGTTACGAAATCATGTCGTCAGCCTAACTTTGTTAAAGAAATATGTGTTTACAGCATGTCTCAGCGACCGCAGACGAATAAACAAAACCGTGTTCTCAAAGTGGGTTGTGGCTCGCATTCTGAGACAGTTGTTTTCCATCTCATCAAAAGGGTGGAGGGAGGGTGGAGGGAGGGAGGTGGGGTGGGGGGGGCCTACCTCCACGGAGACGCCAGACGGAGGCACGGTGGTGTACTGAGGCATGTACGCCCCCTGCATGGCCGCGCTGGCCGGCATGTACTGCAGGAGGAGACAGGAGAGAGAGAGAGCAAGGGTTACACTGAGTTCAGCTTCACCTCGGAGCTGCTCAGTGTGTGTGTGTGTGTGTGTGTATTCATGTGTGTGTGAGTCTGTCTATGTGTGTGTGTGTGTGTGTGTGTGTGTCTGCATGCCTGTGTGTGTGTGTGTGTCTGTGTGTGTGTGTGTCTATGTCTGTGTCTGTGTGTGTGTGTGTGTCTATGTCTGTGTGTGTGTGTCTGTGTGTGTGTGTCTGTGTGTGTGTGTCTGTGTGTGTGTGTGTGTGTGTGTGTGTGTGTGTGTGTGTGTGTGTGTGTGTGTGTGTGTGCGTCTGCATGCCTGTGTGTGTGTGTGTCTGTGTGTGTGTGTGTCTATGTCTGTGTGTGTGTGTGTGTGTGTCTGTGTGTGTGTGTACCTGTGTGTGTGTGTGTGTGTGTGTGTGTGTGTGTGTCTGTGTGTGTGTGTGTCTATGTCTGTGTGTGTGTGTGTGTCTGTGTGTGTGTGTGTACCTGTGTGTGTGTGTGTGTGTCTATGTGTGTGTGTGTGTCTATGTCTGTGTGTGTGTGTCTGTCTGTGTGTGTGTGTGTGTGTGTGTGTGTGTGTGTGTGTGTGTCCTCACGGTGCCTGTGCTGCCCATGGACATGTGACTGAGCTGCTGGGCGAGGGGACCCATGAGGGAGGTGGGCTGGATGGACATGGCATGTTCCAGCGTGGGGGTCAGCACTGTGCCCTGCACACACACACACACACACGCACACACACACGAGAAAAAAAAAAAAGTTTGTGTATTTTAAATATTATCATATATTACAAATCAACTCCTAAGGAGTGATATAAAGCATCAGTTATTACAGATGTGTTCTCCGTCATCCATACTCACAGCTGGCTGCATGAGGTACGACTGCTGATGCATCCAGGACGGACTGTGGACCTGGAATACACCACAAACCAGTCAGCAAGTACACCACAAACCAGTCAGCAAGCGCACCACAAACCGGTCAGCAAGCACACCACAAACCAGTCAGTAAAGTAGACCACAAACCAGTCAGCAAGTACACCACAAACCAGTCAGTAAAGTACACCACAAACCAGTCAGTCAAACACACCACAAACCAGTCAGCAAGCACACCACAAACCAGTCAGCAAGCACACCACAAACCAGTCAGCAAGCACACCACAAACCAGTCAGTCAAATACACCACAAACCAGTCAGTAAGTACACCACAAAACAGTCAGTCAAACACACCACAAACCAGTCAGTCAAATACATAACAAACCAGTCAGTAAAGTACACCACAAACCAGGCTCATGGGATCTTAGTGTGTGGTAAGTGTGTTCTTATTGTGTGGTTAACGTGTATTTAGTGTGTTCTCAGTTTCTAGTCAGTGTGCTCTGTGTGTAATAAGTGTGTAGTTGCTGTGTGATAGTGTGTAGTTAGTCTGTATAGTGTGTAGTTGTTGTGTAGCTGTACCTGGTAGGACGACACAGGGGAATGCATGTAGGGCGGTAGGGAGCCCTGCTGGATCATCCTGTTGGGAGCCAGGCTGTAGTGGGACGAGTAGAACCTGGAGAACAGAGCAAGGGCGGACACAAGCGGCGACATTAGACTCATTAATTCATAGTTTTGCTGCAGCTCCTCCAGCGGCCACCAGAGGGCAGCAGCACCCTGTTCGGGTTGCAGCTCCTCCAGCGGCCACCAGAGGGCAGCAGCGCCCTGGAGTTAACCTTAGCGACAGGAGAACTTCAGGTTCGGGAGGGGGAGGTTTATATCCCCACTTCCTCCCCGTGGGGG
>NC_136945.1:18901728-18939228 GCF_949987615.1 Pollachius pollachius | reverse complement strand
AGGGCTAGAACCGAGCGAAAAGACTACAATCAAACGTGAACACCCCCCCTTTCCGTTTCCGCCAACGAGCAATGAGTCTTCCAACAGAAATCAATGGGATTTACAAAATGTGCTAAATGTGGAATAAAACACGATAGAAACTGTATTTCGCTACGATACTTGATTCAACCACTCTATATCATCCTAGACAAACCACAAAGGGTGCTCAATGTTCAAAATACCGGAATAAACAAAAAGCTCACAGCAACATTTGAAAAAAAGAACTATGAACTAGTTCATTTTTTGGAACTGTGAACTTAGTTCAAAATTTTGAATTATGAACGTTTAACTGAACTAGTTCATTTTAAAATTTGTGAACTGAACTTTGAACTAGTTCACAAACTTAGTGAACTTTCCCAACACTGCTAGCAGCACACAACCAATCAAGAGAACCGATGGCTCAACTCCTCCCCCCGCCAGCGCTCTCAGACTTTGCATGTTGAACCGGATCAGACACCGTCCGCGCTGTTCCAAAAGCTTCCAACACAGCTGAACACACGGAAAAGATTTGTTCCCGAACCCGTCCGAGTCTCCCGAAACGTTTCAGACGGCCAACGGTTGGGTCGGTGTGTAGTGGCCTTAAAGAGCACGAGGTTCCCACTCCCATTGAGCTGTAGAACAGCAGAGGTCTGGAACGGGTGTACGCAGGTTGGGGGTCCTAAGGAACCCGGACGCGGTGGGCCGCGGCCTCACTGGCCACAACCTAACACAATCACTGAGGCCTGACATTTAAAGGCCAGACTTTAAAAGCAAAGTTTAGAGCATTGGTTCTCAAAGTGCGGCCGTGGGCCAATGGCGGCCCGCAAAAACATTCCTGGCGGCACGCAATGACATACAGATGTAAGTAAAAAAATGTTTTTTTTGTTTTTTTTAAATTTTTTAATCAATATTAATTTAAACAAAAATAAATAAATATAAAGAGAAAAGTCGACTCTCTCTAGCTTTCAATTAAACCTGTTACATTTGTTAGTTTTAATCCGACTGTACATTACTTTGAAAGGATGAACCTCAGTTTCGTGATTTAGACCTCACTTGACCTAACTCCCAGAGGTCCACGGTGCAATGTTTTTTTTCACCACTGGGCTGCTGACTGCGTTTCCCACCTAATTTCTTTTCCTTTGGCGGCCCTCAGTCAAATTCTGGGTTCCTAAATTGGCCCTCAGCTGTCAAAACTTTGAGAACCCCTGGTTTAGAGCATCTAGTCGATACAGATCACTCTTTCCAGGAGAAGGCTGAACGCCAAACCCCGCGCCGCGGCCATGGGATGGCGTGCGCCGCGTGGGGTTTAAACGAGTTCAGTGGAGTGTAACTGATCCCTGACCCTCCTGTCGGAGGATGGCAAGCTTTATCTCTGCGCCGCATTCCTCCAGCGCAGAACTCCGAAGCGCTCAGGAACCAAACCAGTTTCAATGTTGTTAGTTGTACTTGGCTGACTGCGTGTGTGTGTTTATGTGTGGCTGTGTGTGAGTGTGAGTGTGTGTGTGTGTATTTGTGTGTGGCCGTGTGTGAGTGTGAGTGTGTGTGTGCGTGTGCATGTGTGTGCGTGTGTGTGTGTGTATGTGTGTATATGTGTGTGTGTGTGTGTGTGACGGTAAGCCTCTGGACTGCAGGGATTGGGCTGTGTGTTGACAGATGTGTTAGGTTCCTCGCGGTGAGCCAACCCAGACTCAGCAGAGGGAGTTTACCCCAGGACAGGGGGTGGGACCAGTCCCCAAACTGGCCCCTGGTCCTCTCATGGCCCAGTCTACCCAGCCCTCGTCTCCCCCGTCGCCATGTCTCTGGATGTATCCGGCTTATTTCAGTAAAGCATTCTAATGACTGATACAAGCCTGTACTTATTGACCAGCCTCTCAATGACACAAAGTTAAGCTTCACTCGCCAAGAATCGCAGAGAGCCGGAGAATGTAGGAATCGTTAACTAGCCGTGGACAGGGATGGGGTTCACATAGAGGCTGCCTAGGGAATGGAACCTTTCTGGGCTCAGGTTTTTCCCTATAGTGGGATTTCCTTGGTTGTTAGTATGATGGAAGCCCACTTTGTCCCCGCCTACAGACACGGCACAAACTATTTAAATGTTAGAAGTTGCTGACCATATCGAGTGTTATTAACGACGGCTTTGTTTCATTTAAATGCTTAACCGAAGTCAGTATCTTAGTTCAAGGTATACATTTTTTAGGATGGATTACCTACACTGAGAAACCTCTCCAGACTTGGCAACACCTTCCCGATGAGTGCTACCTGGTAGGTCCTTATGATCTTCATGAATAGTAAACAGAACTCGCTACAACTCTTTAAATACACAACATTGTAGCGTGACACAAAGAAATGCTACCTCGTTGACAACGAAATTCGTGATAGCGCACGCAAAGAGATCGGTCACTCTGTTTGGCAACTCCGATCGGTACCTCTTTTCAGGAACTGAGATCGGTAGCTCTGTTCTGTCACTCCGATTGGTAACTGAAATCGGTAACTCTGATCAGTAACTGAGATCAGTAACTGAGATCGATAACTCTGATCTGTAACACTGATCGGAAACTCTGTTCTGTCACTCCGATCTGTAACTGAGATCGGTAACTCTGTTTGTTAACTCTGTAATGTACCTGAGATTGGTAACTCTGTTCGGTAACTCTGGTCGGTAGCTGAGATTGGTAACTCTGTTTGTTAACTCTGTTCGGTAACTGAGATCGGTAGCTGGGATCGGTATCTCTGTTTGTTAACTCTTTTCAGTCACTTAGTTCGGTAACTGAGATCGGTAACCCCGTCGGGAGCAGGACTCACGTTTGGCAGAGCTTGACCAGGTCCTGGTCCGTGGTCCCAGGGTGCAGGCCGCGGATGTACAGGTTGGTTTTACTCAGCTGTTCGCAGCCACCGCTGCTGTTGCTGCTGCTGTTGGTGTTTGGACTGGGCGGCGCCATCTGGTGGACGGAGGACACATAGGCCTGCTGGAGCCAAGCACAACGACACAGAAAAAATAAATCAACGGACACATAGACACATACATAAATCCAAACATTTATAAATAAACTGCAAAGTGACCGTAGTGTTTGAGGTACTGAGGATCAGCCGCCAATGAGAGGGTGAGTGTGAGGGTGAGTGAGAGGGTGAGAGTAAGGGTGAGTTGTTGTGTTTAACGGCGATCTGGACTTGGGTTACCCCCGTCAAACTAAACAGGGCCGGTCCTCTATTGATGTGGGCTGCGTAGGAACACAGCGAAAAAGACTGGGGGGATAGGCTGGAGAACGTAAACTGATATCACACAACATCATGTCAACACTCACCAATATGCTTCAGAGGGGAATGTGGAGCCTCTCTCTCTCTTTCCCTCCCTCTCTCTCTCCGTCTCTCTCTCTCTCCCTCTCTCTCTCTGTATCTCTCTCTCTCTCCGTCTCTCTCTCTCTCTCTGTCTCTCTCTCTCCGTCTCTCTCTCTCTCTCTCTGTCTCTCTCTCTCCGTCTCTCTCTCTCTCTCTCTGTATCTTTCTCTCTCTTACTCTCCCTCTCTCTCTCTCACTGTCTCTCCATCTTCTCTCTCTCTCTCTCTCTCTCTCTCTCTCCCCCCTACCCCCTCCCTCCCCCCCTCTCCCTCTCTCCCTCCCCACAGGGGAAACAGGGCCTCTCCAGTCCTCTCCCACCGCTGCATTCTGTGGCTCAACTGCTTTCCTCCGTCTAAGTCTTAAAGCAGGCCATCGGTCCGCTGAGCCCCCCTGGTCTGGGCAGACCGGAGACCCACAGCCCCCCTATAGTCTCCTGGCGGGCCCTGTTATAACAGCTGCGAGCGGATGTGTTTGGCAGTAACTCTTGGGCTGTAGTACCACCCTGTTGTGGAGATCGCAGTGTTTGTAAAGAAATGACCCCCATCTGGAGAGGCTGGGGCCCCCATCTGGAGAGGCTGGGGCCTCCGTCTGGAGAAGCCGGGGCCCCTCTGCCCAGCGAGCCCCCTGCCTGGCCCCTACCTGGCCCCTTCCTGGCCCCTGCCTGGCCTCTACCGGGCCCCTATCTGGCCCCAGCCTGGCCCCTGCCTGGCCTCTACCGGGCTCCGTTTCCCTCCGCGCCTCTGAAGACAAACAGTGCACCGCGCAACTGTGAGCTGTTATGACATCGATCTTGAAAAGCACACATGGAACAACATGGGTTCAAGCCAGGCCCCGGGGCCAAAGTCCGGACTTCAAAGCCCAGGAGACGCACGCGAGGGGGCGGAGACAAACAACAACTCTAGACCCCCGTCTCCTCTAGACCTCCTGCACCCGCCGGTCCAGCTCTGGAGTCTAGACTTGGTTCACCAGGAGGTCCAGCTCTGGAGTCTAGACCTGGTTCACCAGGAGCTCCAGCTCTAGAGTCTAGACCTGGTTCACCAGGAGCTCAAACTCTAGAGTCTAGACCTGGTTCACCAGGAGGTCCAGCTCTAGAGTCTAGACCTGGTTCACCAGGAGGTCCAGCTCTAGATTCTAGACCTGGTTCACCAGGAGCTCCAGCTCTAGAGTCTAGACCTGGTTCAGCAGGAGGTCCAGCTCTAGAGTCTAGACCTGGTTCAGCAGGAGGTCCAGCTCTAGAGTCTAGACCTGGTTCACCAGGATGTCCAGCTCTAGAGTCTAGACCTGGTTCAGCAGGAGGTCCAGCTCTAGAGTCTAGACCTGGTTCACCAGGAGGTCCAGCTCTAGAGTCTAGACCTGGTTCAGCAGGAGGTCCAGCTCTAGAGTCTAGACCTGGTTCAGCAGGAGGTCCAGCTCTAGACCCAGCGCTGTCCTAGGCCCAGAGACACGCTGCCGGGATGCTGATAAACCCAGGGGCCGCCGGGATGCCCCCTGGTCCCCCTGTCTGGGGCAGGCCGGGTCCCGAGAGAGTCCCACATGTGAGCAGAAGGGGCTCGGTCTGGACTCCTTGGTCTGGTCTCCTTGTTTTGGTTTCGGTCTTTCTTGAGTTTTCGCTGGACAAGCCATCTCCATTATTTTCCCTAATTGAGTTTCACTATGCTGTGCTGCAGTGACTCAGCCTGTGTGTATGTGTGTGTGTGTGTGTGTGTGTGTGTGTGTCTCGGTGTGTGTGTGTGCGTGCATGTGTGCGTGTGTGGCAGGCTGTAACTCATTTATAGTTCATGTTTCACTGAGTCCTTCAGTGAAACATGGTATCCTTCTCATTGCATCACAAGTCTGGCGCCCCCCCCCCCCCCCCCCCCGAGACCGGGTCAAGATCAAACCCTCTCCTTCGGACCCCACCCAGCAGGGGGGTCAACCGAGAGCCCCTCAGGACACACCAACCAGCCACTCACCAATTACACACATCCCAGTACACCCCAGTACACCCCAGTTCACCCCAGTTCACCCCAGTCCAGCCATCACTCCCGGGGGCCCCGAAAGGAACGGCCCCTCCCCCAGGGGCCCGTGTCCCCCCCCGTGTGATTAGACCCCCCCGGGGGCCCGTGTCTCCCCCCCCCCCCCCCCCCCCGTGGGGGTCTAATCCCTCCTGGTTCAGGTCTGACCTGAGAGCAGTCACATGCTCACACTGCACAGTCTGCAGGCACAAAGGAGCCAGGAGAGATCCTCACTCTGCCTCTCTTCTCACCCTCACCCCACCGCCTTCACACATTCCTATGAACACACACGCACGCACGCACGCACGCACACACACACACACTCACACATGCGCGCAGACGCACACACACTGTGTCACAGCATCGTCACAGCGGTGTTAAACGTGCGCGTGTTGGTGGGTTAAAGATCAGGATGACGTGTCGTCGCAGAGACCAACTGCGTTCATTTGCATGGTGTTGGAGGTGACAGCACGGAAGCACGCAAACACACACACACACACACACACACCCACGCCTACGCCTACTCACGCACACAGGCACACACACACATGCACACGCTCACGCACTGGACATGCACAAACACACAGCAGACACATTTCCCTTCACTGACATCCTTCCCCGTAATTATATGAATCCATCATTCTATTAAAATGCGTATGACACGTTCATAAAGCTCTTAAGCCCGGGCTCGAGTCAACGTCATCAGGTTTCGTTTCCTCACAAAGAGCACCCGAGGTGGCCCTCCCTCTCACACCCGACGGGACGCCAGGTAGGGCCCGTGGGGGCGGAGCCACGGGAAGGGGGCGGGCCTAAACAGTGAAGCCTGTTCTGGTTGCTCCGTAGTTCGTAAACGGAGAGGCTTCCCTGTTATGTTTGCACTGTGCGGGCCTGAAAAACTTAGAACAATGTGCTGTCGATTTTACGTGCTCAGAACACACAACTACACACAACTACACACAAGAAACACACAACTACAGTACAGTGCGTTGTTTTTACTCGCCGTTGCACAACAGACTGGCAGAGCACCGCAGGGTCCTTAATGGCCGGACGTGATTGGCTCCTCAGCTCACTAACAGAACTAAACATCCGATAGAAATGTACATAGACACATTTACATATATACATATATATATTCATATATATATACATATATATCAATACATACTGCGTGTATTTACAATCCATACATACATATACTTATTTGTATACACATATATGTATACACATATAAGTATATACATAAATATTAGTATATGTACACACATATTAGTATATGCACACATATAAGCATGAATCTAATTTGAATCAGAACGACTGGTCAGTGGTTGGTCAGTTTGTCGAATTTCCACAGCAAGCGTTCCACAGTCTGCACTATAACAGGAACACGTGAAACGTCCCGCCCATTCTCTCCCAGCCAACCAGCTTCCTCCAAGCATCTCCCTCTGTTCCTGATTGGCTCCCTATCCTCGCCCCGCCCGTCTGTCTGTCACCCTGATCTGTTTTTATCTCCCGTTTCCTGTTTTGCTTCTCCGCTTGACCCCGGGGCGACCCCTGGGGCTGCTGACCTCGTGGCCCTGAGGGGGGTCCGCGCCCGCGGGCCACTCCCCCCGCCGAGGCAGGAAGTGGTACGTCTGACCAGTGGACACACCCAGGTCAGGGGGGGGAGGGGGGGGGGGGGGGGGGGATCGGCTGAACGAGACGCAGTCTCTGTGTTTCTAATAATACAGGAATGCCGACTTTCCCACAGCAAAACATTCACTCTTATTCGCTCTCATTTTTCTGCAAAACGCATGAACTTCCTGAGAAGCTTCTCGTAGCATTATTAGCATCTCCGTTAGCACTGCTAGCAGTGGTTGTGTGAGGGCCGGTCTGGCTCCACTGTGGAGCCCAGTAGGTGCTGGTTCCCCCGGGCTAGGGTGGAGCGGCTCAGAGCAGCACTACAGGAAAGCTTTATTGATCTAACAGATCCTTCTCCCCTCGTGACCGTGACGCTGTCAGCCGCGACGTTTCAACGTACCGCCTGCCACCGCCTCCACAGACAGACAGAACACGTTCTTGCCCGGGGCAGATCTTATCGGAACGACGAGGAGACTAGGAGACGAGTCACCCGCATTCCTCTGAACTCTCCAGGTTTCCTTATGAAGTCGTTCTCACGTCCCTCCGTTCTCCCTTATCTCGCTCTCCTCTCTCTCCCTCGTCTCTCTCTCCTCTCCTCTCTCTCCTTCATCGCTCTCTCCCTCACTGGCTTCCTGTTTCTCTTCCTGGAGCCAGACCTCGTCTGTTTGGACTTTACAGTTCAACAGTAAACGGATAAAAAATGTCTCCCGCTCTCTCTCTCTCTCTAGAACGTTCTCACAGCTTTATCAACCATAACGAATGATGTAATTACCGACCATGAAGACTAAACATAATCAAGCAGACGATGAACAGCAGAATAACTACACCACACCAGAGAGAGAGAGAGTGAGGGAGAAAGAGAGAGAGAGAGAGAATGAGAGCGAGAGAGAAAGAGAGAGCAAGAGAGAGAGAGAGAGAAAGACAAAGAGAGAGAGGGGGGGGGGAGAGAGAGAGGGGGAGAAAGAGAGAGAACCAGAGAGACAGAGACAGAAAAAGAGACAGAGGCAGAGACAGAGAGAGAGAGCGAGAGACAGAGACATAGAGGGAGAGGGGGAGAGAGAGAGGGGGAGAAAGAGAGAGAGACAAAGAGACAGAGGCAGAGACAGAAACAGAGCGAGAGAGAGAGGTGGGAACACCATACACCTGTGAACAGTGTCTCACCGCAGAGCAAAAGGTCGACCAACGACCCGGCCTAAGGTGAGCTGACAGGAGGGCCAGTGGAGGGGGGTCTGCCCGGTTCTCTGTACACTGGACAGGTGACGGTATGACCGTAGTTTAACGGTGACACGGTGTGACCCAGAGAGCTGTCAGACCCAGAGAGTAGAACGGGGCCCCCGGGGGACAGGCGACAGTAAAGGTGTGTGTGTGTGGGGGGGTTAGTACGTAGTGCAGGCTGACGACGTTCTTTTATGAGGAGCAAAACGCCGCCACTCAGGAGCCGTTCTGCGCCTTTGTCTGAGGGGGGGGGGGTCTCCAGTGTGCTGACCTGGTGCTCGATACGCTGCGGGACGAGAACCCGATCCGTCTCCGTGTGCTTTACCTGCTCTCCGAGAGGCCAGACGCTCGCCTTTCTCCGATGTACAAAAGAGACCGGCTGACAGAGAGAGACCGTCCTCTTACAAGCGCCGGGCACGATACTGAGCTCCTATTCGCCGAGAGGCCATCGTGTTTGGAATAGTGTGTAAGTGTCCGGGTGCCATGACGATATTTGGTCGTACTTTAGAGATTGACTGTTTTAGTTAGTTTCACAGAGCTCTACGAAAACTATTATTACAGCTTAACGTGTGACGTCTAATCTGGGCGTTTTCGAATGTTTCGCAGTAGACGTTTTCACTACTCGTTGCCTCCTGAGGGATCACGGGGCAATAGGTTACTGCGCTGCCCGGCTGTCCAGACGATCACAACAACACAGACGACCTCACCACAGGGACCAAACGTCCAGAGACACAGAGGCAGAGACACAGACACACAGAGACAGAGAGACAGAGACAGAGAGACAGAGACAGAGAGACAGAGACAAAGACAGAGACAGAGACAGAGACACAGAGACAGAGCGTCCAGAGACACAGAGAGACATACAGAGACAGAGATATAGAGACAGAGAGACAGAGAGATACCGAGACAGAGACAGAGACACAGAGAGATCAAACCTGAGCTATCGACCAGAAGGGTTCATGTGTTCACCCGGACCCTACAGTCAAGAGGCTGAAGGGTTCATGCGTTCACCCGGACCCTACAGTCAGAGGCTGAAGGGTTCATGCGTTCACCCGGACCCTACAGTCAGAGGCTGAAGGGTTCATGCGTTCACCCGGACCCTACAGTCAGAGGCTGAAGGGTTCATGTGTTCACCCGGACCCTACAGTCAGAGGCTGAAGGGTTCATGCGTTCACAAGGACCCAACAGTCAGAGGCTGAAGGGTTCATGCGTTCACCCAGGCCGACCAGGGCAGCTACACAACGGGGGGAGGGGCAGAACGGGTCTGGCTCCAAAAGCACCTCCGTCATCACACTCCACCAGCAGCTCTGAGCTCCAAACCCTTTTGTTGTGTTTACTCACACAAAGCCCAGGTATGGCCCAGGCGTGGGCGAGCGAGAGAGGGCGAGAGAGAGGGGGGGGGGGGGGGGGGGGGGGGAGAGAGAGAAGGAGAGAGAGAGAGAGAGAGAGAGAGAGAGAGCGGGGGGAGGGAGGATGGGAGGAAGGAGAAGACTATGTCAGGAATCCCAGCTCAGGGACTTGACCTCGCTGTAAACTCTGGTCGCGGCCAGAACTCATGAAACCCAGGACCACCCAAACAACAGGATGGGCCGCTTCCTCCAGCCCCCTCAGAGGAACTCTTTCACTCTGAAAGGCTTTTCAACGACTTCAAGACGCGTGAAAGAGGTGTATTAACGACAATAACAGTTCTAATAGTAGTAGTAGTATAATAGCATGAGTGACGGACAGACAGGCAGACAGACAGGCCGTCAGACAGAAAGGACCCAGTCTAATGCAAACCCATTAGGACAGATATGGAATATACCATTCTATGGAATCAATAGATTGCAGACTAATGGACAGACTAGTTGCTCCGGACACTTTCAGGACAGACCTTCAGAGACCCAGGCTGCCTCTAACATCAGCCTACTGTCTCTGTGATGCATCATGTTCTCCTACCTATCAGAACACCAAGTGGGCTAAGGGATAATAGTTAGCCTATTAAGCAACATAGCTGTGATGTCTCAAGCACAATAGCAATAATAACCAAAGGCTATTAAGTAAAGCTGTATTTCTTGTTCCATTAAAATACAAATACCGAATTTGAATAGGCTCAGTAGGTCCCAATTCAAATTAACACCTATGGCTAACCAACCTTTATGTTTAATCTACGCATGTGTAACCTACACATATGTCAGATGTTATATGAGTGCAGTCATCGTCTGTGGATGTTTCGAGGGGTGGGGCATATTCTGCCTCCAGATTGGAAAAGAGGAAAAAATAGCACATTTGCGCGGCTGCACAGACAAATAAGATTTCATTTTCTACCAAATTCTGATAGTTAAACTGATCATCAACCTACGTGCACAACTCATTTAGCTGACGATAGAAACCACAACCCCACTCTCCTCTTTTCTCATCCATAAACACATTTACGCACAGACGCGCCGACCCGGCCCGGTACAGGTCCCGTAAAAGTTCTCCACCATTGACATTTTAACCGAGCAGATAGAGAGAGCCTGTCTGCATCTTCTGAACACAGAAACAAAGAATAAAGCCCCGAACAAGAACACCGAGGCTGTCGCCGCTCGTCTCCGCACAGAGAACACGAAGCGCGTCGCTGAATAATACGCAGCAGCTTTCTGCCCCAAGTTGAACCATTCCGTCCGTTTCGCTTTTCAAGGACACTGCAGCTCACTGTCAAACAAATCCTTAACCACGGCGACACAGATGTGTTCATCTGGGGGACCCGAAGAGGAAAAGCAGTGTAGATGTGTACCTTTTTGCTGTGTCTGTTGGTGTAGCCGTGGTAGGGGTTGAATCCGCTCCTGGTCGGTACGGAGAGCAGCATGTTCCTCCTGGGCGCTGCGTCGTCCTGAGCTGCGGGTCCAACCCCGGCTGACGTCAGCAGCTCGGGAAGTTGAGCTGGGAATCAGTGAGCAGCTCTCTGGTTTGTGAGCGGCGGGTACTGAGCTTTCTGGTGTGTGAGCGGTGGGTACTGCTGGGGCTCGGACTGAGGGTTGTGTGAGCGGCGGGTACTGCTGTAGCTCGGACTGAGCTCTAGGGTGATCCTACACACTGTAGTTACCCGCCGCGGGTTCAACCAGTACGCTTTTCTTGCCCGCGGGCTTTGATCACTCAACATTGTTGTCTGCTGCGCCCTCCGATAGGCGTCATTATGGCGGCGATATATAACAACCACAATAACATGTGTCCTTGTTCTTTTCATTTATGCGTTTCACAGTTGATCATTCATACGGGGACTATATATCGAAAACTTTACGTTTGATATTTATTTGTAGATTTAATGAGTTATTCTTGTTAGATGTTCTAGTAGTTTGCATGATCATGGATTGTGTGTGTGGCTCCTGGGTGATTCCTTTGCACGACTGTTCTACATAATGTGTGCTCAGAGGTGTTCTGGGTGATGTGTGATGCATAGGTCGTAGCGTAGGCCTGTATTGGCCTCAGGTCCAACTTGGTCCTGCTGTTCATCACACCTGCAGGTCACAGGGACACACACACAGGTTCTGGACCTGGGGAATCACTCCTTCTGTCATGTTCAGAGTCTGCAGCAGGACAACAGATGCGTTAAGAGTTTAGCCACACGCACGCGTCCGTCAAACAGAGGAAACACAAGGCCGTGAAGTCAGCTCAGTCCCCCCCACCTCCTGGGAGGTCCGGACCTGTCCTGGTGGTGGATGTCAGGAGAACCGGTACAAGTGACCCAGTACAGGTGTCCCACTACAGGTGGACCAGTACAGGTGTTTCAGTACAGGTGGTCCACTACAGCTGGCCCACAGCTGGTCCACTACAGCTGGTCCACTACAGCTGGTCCACTGCAGGTCCACTGCGGGTGGTCCACTGCAGGTCCAGTACAGGTCAACATGTACAGGTGGTCCGGTCCAGGGGGTCCACTCCGGGGCTCCACCGGGCAGCAGCTGTCTGCGGAGGGACAGCTCTACCACATCTTTGTCCCCATCTACTGGGGGAGAGACCTCTGCTCCGACGTGCTCCGTGGTTCACAGGGAGTCCAGAAGAAGACGGACCCTCCTCTCCTGCTCTCCTCCTCTCCTCCTCTCCTCCTCTCCTCTCCTCCTCTCCTCCTCTCCTCCTCTCCTCCTCTCCTCTCCTCTCCTCTCCTCTCCTCTCCTCTCCTATCCTCCCCTCCTCTCCTCCTCTCCTACGGTCTGCGTGGGCAGATTACAGGCCAGCGTTTCCTCCTGCGTCTCTCTCTCTCTCCCTAAAGTTCAGCGCTGCCCCGTCCATCGCCCGGTGCCACAGACGTGACATTGTGGCGCTCGTCTGGCACAGCGTGTCGCTCTGACGACAGACACATTGTTTGGACATCAACACACCGGTTGCTAAGCGACACCACCCATCCCCCCCCCCCCCCCTCTCTCTCTCTCTCTCTCTCTCTCGCACTTTCTCTCTCTCTCCCCCCCAGGGCTGAGCTAGTCCATGCTGATTACTGGGGAGGCGCAATGAGGAATCCATGTGTTTGTGTGTATGGTTTTGTGTTAGTGTGTGTGTGTGTGTGTGTGTGTGTGTGTGTGTGCGCGTGCGTGTGTGTGTGTGTGTGTGTGTGTAGATGACATTGTATTTATTCTTTAGGATATAAGTATGTAATGTGTTGTCTTGTTGACTATTTTGGATGGTCTTCAAAATGCTTTTAGGTACCTACTTTGACGATTTATAGGTCACACACACACACACACACACACACACACACACACACAGACATGGGAACACACACACACACAAGCACACACAAGCCCACACATAAACACACACATACATGAGAACACACACACTCATCAGACGCATACACAAACACGTTTGTGCGTACATGTTTTAGGTTCACCTAGACCTGTAAGTATTTTGACAACCATTCAAAATAGTCAACAAGACAACGTTAGTACGTGCATATATTTATATAGCTGAGTCCCACGCGAGATGTATGTGACGGAGGCAAAGCAGGACAAACCTCAGTGCGGTCCTCCAACACAAACAACAGAACATGTTGTGGGAATCCCCGGCTCCGAAGCAACTCAAGACACCAACGTGGAAAGACTTTCCCTTCCCTAATTACCAAGTAAACACACACACACACACACACGGGGGCACACACACATCAACAAACACACATTCATGGGCACACACACACACACACACACACACACATACACACACACATTCACACAAGCATGGGCACACACATATATACACACACAACACAGGCATAAACATTCCCCCCTACACACACACACACACGGGCACAAACACACACACAGACACACACATACATGGGCAAAAACACACACATTCAAACACACACACACACACAAACCAATTTGCAGTGTGTGTCGGGGGGGGGAGGGGGTCCAGACACCATCAAAGACGAACACTTTTGGTGGGAGGAGGGGGAGACGGGATGGGGGAGGAGGGGGAGACAGGGGGGGGGGGGGACGGCAGTTAGGAGTTCAGTGAGTTCATGAGTGTGTGTGTGTGTGTGGATGTGAGCGTGGGTGAGAAAGAGAGGGAGAGGGGGGGAGGGAGGGAGGGGGGAGGGGGGGGTCATTGAGACTGTCACTCGGAGGTTCAAGGTCAGGAGGAACGACAGAGGAAGACAAACACCGCCGATGGAAAAGGCGACGGGTCCGAGAACGAGGAGAGAGCGAGGAGAGAGCGGAGACACCGGGCGAGAGAGAGACCCACACGCCTCAGAGCGCCGGAGAGGGAGAGGTAGGCGGCGCGGGACGGGTGGAGACAAAGACGGGTGCCACCGGGCCGGGGGGGGGCTCTGACGGAGACGCTCTGACAGAGCCCTGCTAGAGTGAGCCAGTGTTCCCCGGGCAACATCAAAGAGGCTGGTGGGACCACACACACTCACACTCACACACACACTCACGCGCGCACACACACACACACACACACACGCATACACATACGCATGCACGCACGCATGCATGCATGCAGACACACACACACACACACACACACGCTCTCACACATTAACTCACTCTCCTCTGTCTGTCTCTGTGCCTCTCTCCCTCTCTCTGCTCTTTCTCCCTATTTCTCTCCCTTCTGCTCTCTCTCCTTCTCTACCACTCTCTACCTCTCTCTCTCTCTTAGTATCTGTCCCTCTCTCTCTTGCTCTGCCATTCCCTCCCTCCCTCCCTCTCTCTTTCTCACACACACTCTATCCTGTCAGGGCATTTCCTGGGGTTAGAATTCCTTGTAGGATCAGTGTTAGGAGGGGATGTTTAGGATGGAGGGAGGAGGACTGTTGGGGGTGGGGAAGCCAAAATGAAACCAGCAACACTCAGGCTGTTAAAAGTGTTTATGTGTGTGTGTGTGTGTGTGTGTGTGTGTGTGTGTGTGTAGGCGTGTGTGAGTGTGAGTGTGAGGCATGAGTTCACCTCTCAGCTTGTTCAAAACACAACAGATATCAAACTAATGCGGGAGGAAATGCAGCACATCATCAGAATTCGTTATTAGGGTAAAAAAGGGAAAAGGGCATTTAAATACAAAGAACATTTCACTCCAATCCATTTATTACCTTTCAATAACCGATGCTCCCATCTGAGCCATTTATAGAACATCTTCAAATGTATCAAAAGGCTCAGATTCTCTTGAAACATCTGATGGATGAATCTAAGAACAGACCCAAAACATGGACGCCGCAGACAGCCGCCATGAGGGCGTGTGTCAGCTCCCGGGGCTATCAGAGACACGGGTCTGTCTGGTTTATTAGGGCGATAAAAGGACCCTCTCCCCTGGCGACCGTAACTCAGACCCCCCTCGCCCTGAGCCGGGGTCACTCTGGGAGAGGACTCTGGGGAAATCCCTCTAACGCTCATCCGCACTCTGTGGGGGGGGGCACGGTATGGGGGTCTTTGAGGCTCTGAGATTCAATAACAGAGGAAATCCAGGCGTACGACCGACGCGGACAGAGATCCGTTGGACCCCGATGGATCTGTTGATCCTTGTGGACGTCCTGCGTGATGACGTGGGGAACATGTAGTCGTTCTACGCGTTTGTGTCCGTGTCAGCGCTGAGAGCTCCTCAGCCACTAGTGTGAGGAGGAGTCAGGACCGAGGGGGTCTTCTTTAAGAGAGGGGAGCCCCCCCCCCCCCCCAAAAAAAAAAAACCCTCAGGGGCCCCTCTGGAACCAGCATGTTGCACAACTTTTATCTGCACCGAACATGGAAGATATTTACTTTTTCAAAAACATAATTTTCTTTTTTTTCCTCCCTACTGCCTACCATAATGTGTGATGGATAGCCGAATACCGCCCAGCTGGAAACCATTTCAGGGCCGTTACTGGGAACCGACATTTAAACACTGGGGAGGGGGGGAGAGGAAAGGGGGGTTGCCCAAGGGTAGAGGGGTCTGAGTGTGTGTGTGTGTGTGTGTTTGTGTATATGTGTGTGGGGTTATATGTGCATGCATGCGTGTGTGCGTGCGTGTGTGCATGTGTGTGCATGTGTGTGTGTGTATAAGTGTGTAAATGTATGCATGCGTGTTAGTGTGTGTGTGTGTGTGTGTCTGTGTGTGTGTGTGCGTGCATGTGAGCGTGTGCAAGTGTGTGTGCGCGTGTGCGTGCGTGCCGGTGAGTGCATGCGCATGTGCGTGTGTGCATATGCATGTGTTTATGCATGCCTGTGTGTGTGTGTGTGTGTGCGGGGGGATAGGGCTGGAGAACGAGGGGGAGGGGTTGTTAGTGAATGCCGGGCATTCCTGAGGTGTTATCAGCTCTGTTCCCTGGGAGCGCGGGAACACACAAGGCTGCACCTGAGGCTGACCTGCTGGCCCCCAACCAACCAGGGGGATGGGTTCATCGCGCACCACATCTACAGCCACGTCCATCCAAGACTTATAGATATTTATAAAACTTTGATCTCTAGATTAACCGTTAGATGTTTGAGCATAATTTCATTATATCATCATTATATCATCACAGGCTGTTTAAAACACACTTTTAAACAGCAGGTAGGTAGGTCCTCTAGACCTCCCCGCTCCTCTAGAGGAGCGGGTAGGTCTTCTAGACTCGAGAAGAACTCCCCGCTCCTCTAGAGAACCTCCCTGCTCCTCTAGAAGACCTCCCCGGTCCTCTAGAAGACCTCCCAGCTCCTCTAGAAGACCTCCCAGCTCTTCTAAAAGACCTCCCCGCTCCTCTAGAAGACCTCCCCGCTCCTCTAGAGGACCTCCCCGCTCCTCTAGAAGACCTCCCCGCTCCTCTAGAAGACCTCCCCGCTCCTCTAGAGGACCTCCCTGCTCCTCTAGAAGACCTCCCAGCTCCTCTAGAAGACCTCCCCGCTCCTCTAGAGGACCTCCCTGCTCCTCTAGAAGACCTCCCAGCTCCTCTAGAGGACCTCCCTGCTCCTCTAGAGGACCTCCCTGCTCCTCTAGAAGACCTCCCCGCTCCTCTAGAAGACCTCCCCGCTCCTCTAGAGGACCTCCCTGCTCCTCTAGAAGACCTCCCAGCTCCTCTAGAAGACCTCCCAGCTCCTCTACAATCAGTCGCTGCGAGGTCTGGCAAACGCTGGAGCGTTTCACTCCTATAAAAGTGTGTTCGAGAAGCCTGCGTGCATGGGATAGATTACTGGTTTCCTGTTCTGGTCTTGCTAAATGAGACCGAGTAGAGGAGTGATGGAGAGATTGAATTACAAAATGGCCGCAGTCAAGGTCCACGACTTGTTTTCCCTCCTGAACGGAGATCCTGGACAGGGGAGAGAGAGGGTTTTAGGGATTTTTGATTGATGAGGTAATCCATCTGGCTCCTCAGGCCGGGAAGTAGAGGAGAGAGCAGAGATAAACAGAGTAGGACGGGAGAGCTGATATGCATCTTAGACCCTGGAACTGGTGAGGAGGAGGGGGAGGGGGAGGAGGGTGGGAGAGGAGGTTGAGAGGAGGTTGAGAGGGGGAGGAGGTGGAGGAGGAGGGTGGGGAGGAGGAGAAGGCAGGGGAGGAGGAGGTTGAGAGGAGGAGGAGGGGGAGGAGGAGGTGGAAAGGAGGTAGAGGTGTCTGCTGGATGTCAGCATATCCGTCTGTCTTAAGGTACGCGTCAGTCTGGCTTCTCTCAGAGTCCAAGTGAACCGGGCTGTGGGCCCTGTGTGTGTGTGTGTGTGTGTGTGTGTGTGTGTGTGTGTGTGTGTGTGTGTGTGTGTGTGTGTGTGTGTGTGTATGGAGAGGGAGCGGGTGAGCAGCCTGAGCTGTGGATGAAAGAATGACGCAAGCAACACCACCATACAGCGCTGAAACAAACCAGATGGGCTCTCCCTCTTTCCCGCTCTCTCTATTCTCTCTCCCTCCCTCTCCCTCTCTCTCTCTCTCCCTCTCTCTCTCTCTCCCTCCCTCTCTCTCCCTCTCTCTCTTCCTCTCTCTCTCTCCCTCTCTTCCTCTCTCTCTCTCTTTCTCTCTCTCTTTCTCTCCCCCCTCTCCCTCTCTCTCTCTCTCTCTCTCTCTCTCTCTCTCTCTCTCTCTCTCTCTCTCTCTCTCTCTCTATATATATATATATATTTAGCTGTGATGCTGATTCAAACCCTTCCCCTTTTAGGAACCATATACTTTGGATTAAAAGTTGTAAAAGTTGTATTTGGTTTTTGTATTTTATTCACTGAACAGAGGAGGTAACGATGGGAACCAGATTGTGTTTATAACCACTGAGTTATATAGGAGGAAGAACGCAGGTGTGGTGTCTCTAAAAGCTGCTTTAACTTAGGAGTAATTGAAGTAACATTTTGAGTTTGTTTTGAGTTGTTGGATGGCTTCAGGGGTCAACATGGAGCCTGGCATTCATCTAACATCGAACACCTACCATCTAACATTAACATCTAAAATCATCTACCAATAACATCTGACATTAACATTAAACATCTACCATCTACCATCTAACATTAAACATCCAACATCTAAAATTAACATCTAACACCTAACACCTTACATCTACCATCTAACATATATCATATAACATCTAACATCTAACATGTAACGTAACATCTAACATCAAACATTAAAATCTACGTCTAACATATAGCATCTAACATTAACATTGAATATTAACATCTTATATCTAAAATTAACATCTAACATAAACATCTAACATCTAACACCTAACATATAACATTAACATTTAACATTAACATCTCACATTTAACATTATTATCAAACATTAACATCTAACAACTAACATCTCACATTTAACATTAATATCAAACATTAACATCAAACATCTCACATCTGCTCCTAACTGTTTGTGATCCTCGTTTGGTTTTGGTAGGCAAATGACTGCCAATAGTGGCCCATGGCATGCGTGCACTCACGGCATGCGTACACACACACACACACACACACACACACACACACACACACACACACACACACACACACACGAACATGCTCACACGTAACCACACGCACACACGCGAACAGGCACACACACACACACACACACACACACACACACACACACACACACACACACACACACAAACAAACAAACACATGCAGGAAACGAACCCTCTTCTAAATATAAACAATCATATGCTACGAATAAAAACGAAACCTGAATCCCGCAGTCAGGTCCTGCCGCTCAGTCGCCGTATCTCACGGTGTTTCCGTAACGCTGCCCCCTGGTGGTAAGTCGGCTTCGATCAATCACAAGGAATTCCCACAAGGAATTCCGCTCCCTAAAATGGTTTACTTTACTGCAATCTCTGAAAAGCTTATTTATTTAAATGAGAGAGGAATGATAGGTTCTGGATGTTCTCGGAACATCAGTGTAGGTCTGTCCCATTTGGAATAGAGACCACCTAGCATTTTATTAAAATACCGGCCTAGCAATGATTACAGTTGTAGAATTTAGCTGAAAAATAACATAATCAGTCAAGTAGGAGCTACCTTTGAAGATGATTTTAAATGCACATTTTAGACCCAAACATCCGCTGTAATTGATTAAATAGCGTTCCACCCAGAGGAATATCATGATTTCCTTTAAGATCTTCAGAATCTTCAAATGACATCCGTCTACATAAGCGTATTTTAAAACTGCATGCTGAAAAAAACGTATTTAGGAAAATGTGTTAAATCATGTGAAAGTGTTCTAGGAGAAAGCAGAGGGCCGGATGGTCAGGGTTGGTTCTTTCCCGTTCAGGTGAGACATTCACTCGTTTGTAACAGTAATTCCAGTAGCTTTAACATACTGTGTCTAGTCAATAAACCCTTTTTACGGATACTCATCCACTGGTCGCAAACTTGGCCCGTGACTCCATTTCTAGCTCTGAAAATGATTGTGACCCCAACTTTAACTTTTGTGCATATGTTTCATGGCTAATTGTTTTCACCCAATCAGCATCTTAGGTTTATCGATGTCCCGGTAACGTCATCGAATCGCTCCTCTACACACTGATTAGTAGTAGTTTGTTCTTGGCTCTGAATTATTAGGAAGTCAGTTCGTATTTTACAGGACGCCTATGAGATCTTCTAAAAGATTGTTTGCTCATATGGATGATGAAATATGCAGTTTCTGATCTCCTGGTTTCGGTGTTTTAGGACACATGTCCACCAGGGGTCAGCATCGAGCCGCGTCTCATGTTTCCATGATACGTGGCCTTCCACAGTAGTGCGGGATACATTTTAATCATACTTGGAAATTAGTGACAAGTCATTAAACAACAGCCCTCTCATATAATTGTTTTGATTTTATGTTTTCTTTTAATGTTTTAATTGTTTGCAACGCTTATATAATGTTTTAGATGTAGGCCTATGACATACATAGCCTACACTCTGCTGAACGGCCTCGAAGTAGGTCTAGGATTTACAACGGGCCACAGAAGACCTCCTCACGACGACCTTCGAAGTTCCTAAATACTTACGAAAAGTTTCCGGTCCAAGGAACTAACTTCTTTAAATCCCATGGTTGGCCGCGAGATGGCGGAGTTGGACTGAACCTACAATCCGTCGAACCTCCATAATGTCCTCCGTCACGTCCATCAAACCAGAGACACCAGAGAATTCCTAAAATTACCCGACACTCAACCAGCACATAACGGGTCTCAGTGAAGAGGTTAATTTGGAGTTTGTGATATTATTTAGGCATATCATTTCTTCTTTTTTGGAAATAGTGAACATTCCTAAAAATGGGCTGATATCTGTCTTCTGGAAAATATAAATAGGCTTATACATTAACAATAGCAAAGCCGTTGTTTGACCACCTTTTTAACGAAGGGAACCCGTTTGGGCCAGGCTGAAGATACATTTGGTCCATAAGGAGCCTGGAGGCTTATGAACATCATACATACAGCGATATATATCGTTGTCTCCCTTTCTTCGGCTGATAAAGATAGAGAAAAATACGTTTATACTGCGCATTCATACTGCGCATCATACAAAGTCCTGCATCCGAATCAGGAGCTGGTTTACGGCCCCGTGTTTAGACCTGAGATCCACCGTGGGCCAGGACCTGAGGACACGTCTCTGCTGGCTGTCAAAAGCGATGTGATATGACGGCCCAATAAAAGGTTTAATTCCCCCCCCCCCCACACACACTCCCAGATCACTAACGTAACCAGCATGTCCCCAACGTACACGTAACACACGTATTGTGGCAACATCTAAGGGTTTGGATACTGGTTCCAGGCTAGCCGGTCGAGGTGGGAGGGACCCCCGCTGCTGACGTCACCAGCAGCACCAGTTGGCTGAGGCTGGAGTCAGCGTCTCCTCCCAGCCTCCCAGTCTGAGAGGTGCAGAGGGGAGGAGAGCATCACTCCGTCAGTCGCACTCCTCTGACTCGCTGCGTGGCCGTACGGGAAGAAGGACAGAAGACAGCCGCACGGATTCTGCAGCAGACAGCAGATCTCTGTTTCCCATCCGCCGACCTGCAGCCTCTTAGGAGGGGCAAGCTCAATGCTCGTTCTTTCTGGCGGACTACCCATGCATCCGAGGATCCCCTAGCCGCCCGGGCTGGACAAGCCTCGGCGTTCGCCTGGAAGAACCGGCCGTCCTCCGCCTCGGATCCGTACTCATAACTTGGCTCATTGCGCGCCTGGGAAAGCCAGCATCATCATCCTCCTCTTCGTCAACGCACAGAGCCCCGATAACCTGTGTGACAGCCGGGGGGGCTGACGGTACCCGGGCAGACGGTACCGGGGCTGAGGCACCCGGGGACGGTTCCTGTGTCAGACCCCGTCTCTCTGAAAACAGGGTAAAATGTTGCGCGCTACCGCCAACACGCTGGCGGCCGGGCTGCTGCTCCTGGGGCTTCTGGACAGCCTGGAGGTGATCCTCCCCACCCGGGCGATAGACGGTGAGTAGCGTTCAGCGTGGGGCTCAACTATGTCACGTCTGCTGGGCGTGCGGTTGAACCCACGGGCCTCGTTGCGGTGCAAGTTGCTACCTTACTGGGGGAGCACAGCTTCCCAGACTTGTGGAGGCAGCGAGCCGGGGAGGGCTGACAGGACGGCCGGGTTCACGAGACACCAGACCATCACGGGGTCTGGTTATGGGGTCCCACCCCCCCCCCCCCCCCCCCTCATTATTTTGAGGTTTTCATGAGATGGCAGATATGTATCACCCGGCCGTTGACAGTGCTGTCAGGGGGACATCTAATTAAGCGGTGTGAATCAGCACTCTGATTGGGCAGCGATCAGAGTGCCCCCCCCCATGCAACATTGTCGACTGTCTACGCAGCAGCCAATAGACAGCCAGTCAAGGGTTTTGAACTGTAGTATTTCAAATGTTATAGGCTACAGTTTGATTTTGTTTGTTTGTCAAATAATAGCGTAGTCCAACGCGGTGTAAACAACCGGAATGACAACATGACGGATCGCATTCCCCCCCCCCCCCCCCCCCCCCCCCCCCTCCCATCAGCGGGACGTCAACAGGCGCTCTGAACTTATTAAGGCCTGCCGTGCTCCTCTGTGTGATGGAGACGTTAAATAACAGACTCTGAGATCGTTAGAACCCCAAACCACCTTCCTTCCGGGACTGGTGGAACTGCACCCACTCTGAACTCGTGAGTTCAGAACTTCTGGAAACGATTAAGCTTGAAAGCCATCGTTAGTTTTGTGTGGAGGGGCTGGCGGTCCGCCCACTGCGCCCCAATGAGCGCTCACTGTTGACAATGTGAAGGCTTGTTCAGAACAATCCAGAAGGAACCGTTCCAACTCTGTGGTTCTCTCCCTCTAACAAACAGCTTTGATGCGTCCGATGTTTGCAGGAAAATGCATATTTTGAAAAAGAGATTTCACGTTCTTTCAAATCCGTTTGTTAGTTTATCAACAAGGGCAGAGATGTCAGCCGACAACAGCCCCCGACTTCAATGGGACTGAACTGCTCTTTGTTCCTGACGCTGGACCTCCGCTCACAGGCTCGAACTGTTCCCAGCTCCGCTAATTGGGGTCACTTTGGAATAAAAGGGTTTTGATGAAAGAATTTGCATCATTCCGACCCGTGGAGGAAAGTTCAGTATAAAATAAACGGGTAATCCTCATCTCCTCCCCGCAGGCTCATAGCTCTGGGATTACTGTGTTCTGTGGAGTAAGAGGGGTTTCTACATGAAGCAGTGGGTAAATGGTGACCTGGCTGGTTATATGAAGTAAGAGGGGGTTTCTACATGAAGCAATCTGCAAATGGTAACCTGACTGGCGTTCTCTGAACACTTGTATATCTAGTATATCTGGCAATTTCCTGTTGAGAATTAAAACAACAAGATGCTTCTTATCTTTCACGATCTCAAATTTCTTGTTTAACGTCTGAAGTTATTGATTTTAAACTTGAATGTTGAATGTTCCTGACACTTTGTTTTACCACAAGGGTTGGTTTCCTTGCCTTATGGAGATAGCATTACTGTTGAGATAGCATTTGGTTTGCTATGCTGGATCTGTCCCCATGGCAGGATGGGTGAAGCACCTAATGGGGTTCCTAGGTGTTGGTTCCTTGGTTGTTGGTTCCTAGTGTTGGTTCCTAGTGTTGGTTCCTAGGTGTTGGTTCCTTGGTTGTTGGTTACTAGATGTTGGTTCCTAGGAGTTGGTTCCTATGTTGTTGGTTACTAGGTTCCTGGGTGTGGAGGGGGCATCGATGTCACAGTCAAACCAACACAGTTGGTTTCTCCCAGCGTTGAAAAGCGGGCGCGTGATTGGTCGATGTCCCTGGGTAGAGCTCTTACCCCACTCGTTTTCCGTATCGTTAAGCAATGAACGCTATTGATGCAGAGCACACAAGTGCTCTTGAGAGCAGCTAACGCTCCAAACACCCTGAAGTACACATCCTTTCCAATATTTATACACAATCACGATTCATAAATCATTTCTTAAAACAACATCACACGTGAACAATCCTGTACTCTCCTGGAATCGTTGAAGCGGGAATACTTTCGGTTGACGTTTTCAGGAAGTGCTCAGAGAGTTTGTTATGGCTAGGTGCAAATGTTCTCCTCTCAACACCTTATGCCGTGGGTCCAGTACCCCCAGCCAGGCTACATGGGCCTGGGGTGCTCAGCCGAGGGGGGTGAGATGCTTCATGAAGACCAGGCACCTTGGGTCCTGCCTGTGAGCTGCATGCTGATGCTCTTAATGACAGACCGAGGATTACTCGTAGTTGTTTTGTAATATCCTTTTATTGAGGACAGCCGGACAAAGAAATGGGACATGGGTATATTTATATATTTTCTACTGTGTGGTCCTAAATCTCATGGGCTTTTGTTTTGAAGTGACGGGTGGGACATTTTGATAGCTCAGCTCATCGGTACTGAGTTCTCCCAGAAGGTTTTCTCCCCCTCTGAGGTTGTGCTCTTCATGTTCTCAAACAGTGATGTACTCCTCTATGTTCTCTTTAAGGAAGTGACTAGTTGGATTTATGAGCACGACGGGCTGGGGAGGTTGCTGTCCTCCTCAGCCATAACTCCCCTGCTGGCTGACTGCTGTGTTCTCCGTTAAGAGGGTGGGCCTACATTAGCGGTTCTCTGTATGTCTGTCTAAAGAGTGTACATCGTCCCTGTGTCTGTGCCTGGTGAGTTGAACTAGGATCAGTGCACCAAGCAAAGCTCAGTATGTGTATCACGACAGATCGTTAGACCCTCCCATACAGCGTTGTGCTGACAGCCACACTGGGTTCTCCTGGTTAGTAGGGCCGGTCCAACCAAAGAACGGTGAACTAGGAGGAGATCATTCTGCAGCACATTGAGTCACACTGAACCAAGCTTCTCACCATGGGCTTGTGAAACGCCAGGAAGGGATTTCAGAGATAATCTCCTGAATACTGTTGCCTCAGTCAGCAGCATTCTAAATCAGACTTGGCTGTCATTCACCGTTAAGTTTAGGTACAGTACGTCCCCAGATCGTAACAATAGACCGCTCTCCTGGACCTGAGCAGCTCTCGTTGTTCGTCACTCTGCCGTTGGGTTTTAAATCTGTTGGAAGTGGAGACAGAGGTTCTCGTGGTCCCTGGTCTAGTCAGGAGCGCCTGAAATCCTCTGGGCGGTTGAAGAACGGTGAGATCATTCAGAGCGCCTTTAGGTGGCGTCGTAGTGAAGGTCCTGTATGAGGGCTTCAAGGTAAGGTCCAGAGGTGTGTACTGGTCCTGTACTGGGATCTTAACCAGAGCTGTGTACTGGTCCTGCAATGATCTGACCCAGGTGCTGCTGGGTAACCAGGGGGTTGTACTCGGATACGGACTAGGTCCCAGACCCAGGTCCTGATAAGTTACCAGAGGTCTGTACTGGTCCTGTACTGGGTTCTTAACCAGGGCTGTGTACTGGTCCTGCACTGGGATCCAGACCCAGGTCCTGCTGGGTAACCAGAGGTCTGTACTGGTCCTGTACTGGGAGCCAGGTGCTGAGTCACCAGACTGTGTCTCTAGTCAAGCATCATTTCCGCTGCAATGTCAGCAGAGCTCCAAAACAGTCTCTGGCACACAGTGCAAAAAAACATTATTTTAGTCATATTATATCTGGTGGAAAATGCCAGAGGGAGATTTGGCATTTGTTTCCCTATTAGTGCTGGTGTGTGTTTTACTTTATTAAACATTGCCTTCAACCTCCATTACACACGTTTAAAGGTACTGGAGCCCTCCAATCCCCCCCCTGCGCCCCCCAAACCGGTCCTGTTCCGACACGGAAAAAACCAACCCCCCCCCCCCCCCCCCCCTTATCTCCTCCCTGTCCCAGCAGAGTGAACCGGGTCTCTCTGGGTGTTAATGGGGGTTGGTGTGGGCCCAGTGAGGGCGGCTGTATCTGGTCTTGACAGCGGGGCCCTCAGCCCTCTGGCCCTCCACCCCCAGCACTACGCCCGGCCCCGCAGGGGGCCAGCTCCGAGGCCCCACTCAGGAGCCGCTCGCTGACTCACGCTCTCCTATCGTCGCTCATTCGTTTGGCCTTGGGAGTCATTTCTGAAGGAAACTTTGGCGAATTGTTTTGAAACCGACCTCTGACCCTCCAACGACGAGTTGATTTCTCTTTAGCTCTTGGATTCTTTCGTGCGGTGCATTTATTCAAATGTCTCCCAGAGGACCGAGACAGAGCCATCATGGTGGGGGTTACGTCATGTCAGACCCACATGCTGTGAGACTATGTCGGAGGTGTTTTCCTTCATGCTGCATCTCCATCTTATGTCACGGGTTCACACGCAGGGAGGGTGGTGGAATACGTGCTTGCAGTTGTGTTCAAGGCCAAGCATCGGTGGGGACAAACGTCAGCCAACATCTTCGTGGTCGAGGAGACTTTTCCCTCCACCGCAAGCTTCTCAAACAATCCAACAACACAAAAGCTTTGTGGCGTCCTAGTGGGAGCGAGGGGAGCAGGACGAGCTCTGCGCTACCTTGAGACGCTAAGTGTGTGATAACACAGAGCGCTATCTCCCGTAGACTAAACAGGGCCTTTCTATCCCGGGAGCCGACGCCACGGCCCATCGAGGTGTTTTGAAGCCTTCCACTGCTCCCTGCCTCTCTGCGCTATGTGCTCGGCGGCAATACCTGGCCAGGGCTGTGATCTGCTGCCTTGCATTGTTCCCTCCCGGCCGTTTAATCCTGCTGCTACTTTCCTTTTCTGTTGTTGACTTGGATTAGGGAGACTGTGTACTTGTTTCTCGTTCTTGTTTCTGGGTGTTTTCCGCCTCGCCGGGCATGTGATTCTGGTCTTCTGACGCCAAATCCAGACTGATCCGTCTATTAATAGAGGAGGAAAGAGTTTCTTTCCATTTTAAACGTGGGCGGTTGCTGGTCCCATAGGCTGTGGAGTTGCGACCCAATCCTCTCCAGTTCCGAGGGGAAGTGAACTCGTCCTGTGAAGCTCAAGTTAATCGTCTCTATCCCAGTGCTGAGGCAGGAATATTGCCCTTTTTATTCAGAGAATTCCCTAGACTAAACTCGGACTATGTTATTGAACGTGCGCAATGGTTCAAGAATAGATTCAACACATTATAGTCAGCATTAATTATGGTGACTGAATCACCAGTCACACGTCCTGAGAGGTGCTGTCACTTTGGAACTGAGGTGAAGTCATGGACTCCTAGTGTTATGCGGTAGCCTGAACGACCAAGTATTGTGATGTACACACGATCACATAACCCACCATCACCACCACCTCTCCTTACCGGTCATGTGCTCTGTTCCCCCAGAGCCAGACCCACCCTGAGGTCTGAGGACATGTTTCACAGCGGCTCCTCTTATCATCAGCCTTTGTGGACGAGAGTGTGAGACCTGTCTGTCCTGTCTCATTTTCCTGCCTGTCCTGTCTCCTTCTCCTGTCTGTCCTGTCTCCTGTCTGTCCTCTCTGCCCTGTCTGTCGTGTCTCCTTCTCCTGTCTGTCCTGTCTCCTGTCTCACCTGTCTGTCATGTGTTTCCTGTCTCTCCTGTCTGGCCTGTCTCTCTTGTCTGTCCTGACAACACCCCCTGGTGTTTGAGTAGCAGCAGAGGTCCGGGTCCTGGTGGTTTCAGACAGTCTGGGTCCTTGTGGTTTCAGACAGTCTGGGTCCTAGGGGGTTCAGACAGTCTGGGTCCTAGGGGGTCTAGACGCTCTGGGTCCTAGGAGGTTCAGACGGTCTGGCTCCAGGTCCTGGGGGGTTCAGACAGTCTGGGTCCTAGGGGGTTCAGACGGTCTGGCTCCTGGTCCTGGGGGTTAGACAGTCTGGGTCCTAGGGGGTTCAGACGGTCTGGGTCCTGGTCCTGGGGGGTTCAGACGGTCTGGGTCCTAGGGGGTTCAGACGGTCTGGGTCCTGGTCCTGGGGGGTTCAGACAGTCTGGGTCCTAGGGGGTTCAGACGGTCTGGGTCCTGGTCCTGGAGGGTTCAGACGGTCTGGGTCCTAGGGGGTTCAGACGGTCTGGGTCCTGGTCCTGGGGGGTTCAGGTCTCAGTTGTTTTGGTGGAGCGGCGGGTTGAGTGTCTCTCCCTGAGTCACCCCCTGCGGCCCTGGCAGACCTCCAGAGTATTTATAGCCCCTCTGTGGGTGCTGGAGGAAACGGGCCCGTGGCTGGGGGGGCAAGGCCCAGACAGGAGCTCCTCCGCTGGGACCGGCCCGCGGCCCGGAGCGGGGGAGCCAGGCCTGGACCCGCATTTATAACCCGGACCCAAATAGCCGTGACCCAGATGCGTCTCGGCGCGGCGGCGGCGGCGGCGGCGTCCGCCCTGGGTAAACACCGCCTCTCACGGACCGCATGTGTGACATTCCCCGTCGCATCTCAGCGCGCTGCCCGCGCCAGGCCTGATCTCACATCCTGTCTCCTGGCTCCGGGGCCGCTCTGTCCCCCTAGGCCGAGTACTGGGCGTCTCTCTCTCTCTGGCCCTTTGCTCCTGGGTCTCTCTCTCTTGACCTGTGTACTGGGCGTCTCTCTCTCTCTGGCCTAGTCCTGGATCTCTACCCCCTGGTGCTATTTCCTGGTCTCTCTCTCTAGTCCTGTCTCCTGGTCTCTCTCTCTACTCCGGTCTCCTGGGTCTCTCTCTCCCCTGGGTCTCTCTCTCTCCATGGTCTCTCTCCCCCTGGGTCTCTCTCTCTCCTGGGTCTCTCTCTCCTGGTTCTCTCTCTCTCCTGGGTCTGGGTCTCTCTCTCCCCTGGGCAATGGCGGTTCTACACGGGGGCCTACGGGGGCCCATGCCCCTGTAGACATGTCCCTGGCCCCCCCTGTGGCCCAACCGTGCTGACCAAATAAAACAATTATGATTTTACTAATTGTAAGGAAACTAATGCGATGCATCGTTCTACACGGCTAAATTCGAGCGGCGCACCCAAACAACGTGCTGCTGCTGCTCTCGGTGAATGAGGGCTCAGCGACCGCTCTTGGAGAAAGGAGGATCTCTCCTGTTGCAAGAGTCGAAGCTAAGCAAAACGACTTCATTTCGTTAGTGACTTGTTGTTCTTGCACATAACCGTGTTACTGTAGTTCCTCACACTAATGATGAAATTAAGTTTGTAAATGTCTGGTTTCGATATATACATACAAACGTAATCATATCCAAGCAAACTCGTCGAAGCAGAAGCAAGTATCAAAGTATCAGTATCCTTGCTAGGTATAGGCTACACAATGTTGTGATGTTAACCACGTATTTTCATCCTTTTTGGCTGCTGCACTGGGATAACAAATACATTTGAGTAAAGAGTAGTAGGCTATCTGCCCGTGTTAAGTAGGGAGGGATGGTTATGCAACAAAATCTAATGCATGCCCCTACGTTTTCTTTCTTCTAATAGCAGCTATCATTAAATGAGGAAAGAACAGTAGAACAGGGAAGTTTCCTTTGAGCTCTTTAGACTGTGCAAGATTGCTGTAACCGTTTCTGTAAGCTCAGCCTCTTGGGAACACAGTTTCTAGACACTGAAACTGATGAAATAAAAAGGGAAATCGCACATTGTTTCGCATTTCGTTGTACCCTGGAGTTTTTTTTTCACATTGAAACATTGTTTGTTGTACCCTGTACTGTACTTTATTTTTCATTTTTTATGGCCCTACCTCTCTTGCACGCTTGTACAAAACAAATGTTTATATGATTTTGATGATTTAGGGCATAAACTCAATCAACTTAAGATAGTTAGAAAGATACAGACTGGTGAAGTTATAAACTCATGTACAAATTAAATGTTTCATGATTTTAAAGTAAAATAGAGTTTATAATCTTTAAATATAATTGTTTGCCTTTTTTGTGCCCCCTCGTTAAACAATGGCCCCTCCTTGGCCACCCTAGTAACATGTGTCTAGAACCGCCACTGCCCCTGGGTCTCTCTCCCCTGGGTCTCTCTCTCTCTCCCCCTGGGTCTCTCTCTCTCTTGGGTCTCTCTCTCTCCTGGGTCTCTCTCTCTCCCCTGGGTCTCTCTCTCTCCTGGGTCTCTCTCTCCCCTGGGTCTCTCTCTCTCCTGGGTCTCTCTCTCTCCTGGATCTCTCTCTCCTGGGTCTGGGTCTCTCTCTCCCCTGGGTCTCTCTCTCCTGGGTCTCTCTCTCCCCTGGGTCTCTCTCTCTCCTGGGTCTCTCTCTCCCCCTGGGTCTCTCTCTCCCCCTGGGTCTCTCTCTCTCCTGGGTCTCTCTCTCTCCTGGGTCTCTCTCTCCCCTGGGTCTCTCTCTCTCCTGGGTCTCTCTCTCTCCTGGGTCTCTCTCTCTCCTGGGTCTCTCTCTCCCCTGGGTCTCTCTCTCCCCTGGGTCTCTCTCTCTCCTGGGTCTCTCTCTCCCCCTGGCAAGAAGGTGATTCAGGGTGAATCCAGTATTTCTGGCTCAGCCGCGGTCCGTTTGGTTTCGTAGCCCTCTTATCCCTCCCTTCTACCTAATCATCCACGGCCTGCTCCATCCGACCTGGCCGTGGTGCCTGTTCTCCCAAAGGGTCTTCAGCCCGTTTAGACTCACGTCATCAACATGCAGCTCGGGTGATCGCCACCCGGCTCAGGATGCTGACAGACCTCGGGGATCGAACCCAGTACCTTTAGACTGAGAGTCGACACACACACACACACACACACACACACACACACACACACACACACACACACACACACACACACACACACACACACACACACACACACACACACACACACATAATAATGATTATATAATAATAATCTATACAAATAATGGCTCTAACTTTCAATGAATTATTAAAGCTGGAACATACCTGGTTCTCTTTCTCCTTCTCTTCTGTGAAAGTAATGCGTATAAGCGAAGGATTTCAGGTTTAATCAAGCACAAGTAGGTTTAGCACTTAGAGAATATTACCTTATCTCGAATGAGTTGGAGATTAATGTTGATTTTACTTCTGCTCGCAACACTTACCTGCTGGCAGAGAGGAAAGAATACAAACATCACCCTCTACCTTCACAGCCTGCCGCACATCAGGTGTTGTGACATCATTAGGTGTTGTGACATTATCAGTTGTTGTGACATCACCAGGTGTTGTGACATTATCACGTGTAGTGACATCATCACTTGTAGTGACGTCGTCAGGTGTTATGACGCATTAGGTGTTGTGACATCATCAAGTGACTTCGTGGTATGGAAGTGAACTGTAGGTGACCCAGTTTTGACCTAAGACGGTTCCTTTTTCATTTTGTGGGGACTTCATTATCTTCCCACCTAGACTTAGGGGTTTTAGGGATCTAACTCATAACAATTGACTTATGATTTCCATCATAAAACAATTTCTTCATCTTGTTCAGCAGACAACATTTCCTTTCCCAATCAAAAGCGATTTTTCATGGTCGAATGATGCCTCTGGCCGCCCAGACAGAACAGTTTCAACCACACTAATCATACCCCATCTAGAGTTGAGGAATCTCAGCCTCCAGACTCTTGGCCCTGTGTT
Organism: Pollachius pollachius; assembly: GCF_949987615.1. Taxonomy (NCBI): domain Eukaryota; kingdom Metazoa; phylum Chordata; class Actinopteri; order Gadiformes; family Gadidae; genus Pollachius; species Pollachius pollachius. The sequence goes on along the minus strand of NC_136945.1, from coordinate 18,908,299 downwards.
TGCTCTGATATTTATGCTACCACTCCGGTTCTGTGACTTGGGTTGGGATGTATTCCTGACTGGGCAAACACCCTGTCGACCACGTCAACACAGTGTCCCCAAGGCCTCAAGATCAGTGTGTGTGTGTGTGTGTTTGTGTGTATATGTGTGTGTGCGTTCGTGTGTGTGTCTGTGTGTGTGTGTGTGTGTGTGTGTGTCTGTGTGTGTATGTGTGTGTGTATGAGAGTGTAACTCACATATGAGTTTATAGTGTGTGGGACTGGTGGAACGTGTGCTGGCTCTGAATACCTCACCCCTTGTTGGATTTGGGTCTCTCTCTACCCTTGCTGGGTTCCGGGCTCCAGAACTAGTTGTCCCTTGATAGCCTGTAGACGCTGTTGCATTCCCAGCAGGGGTCTGGGGTCGCCCTGACCCAGGTTCTGGGGTACTGAGATGCTCGGAATCCATTCTCCGCCCAGTGGTGCCTGTAGACCGTCCCACGCCTTGTTCTGACCGCGGCCGGCCCTTGTGTTAAGAGGGCCTTGTTCCCTGGTTCTGGTCCCTAGACCGTGTCTCTGAGATTCTCCAGCTGTTGTGGGTGGCTGGGTGGGTGGGTGACCCAGGAGTCAAGAGGCCTTGTTCCCTGGTTCTTGGCCCGGCTAACCCCGGAGTCAAGACCCACCAGAACACGAGCGAAGACACCAATTTTGGTGTCTTCGCTCTCTCTTGTTTGTGTCTTCTCTCTGTCTTGTTGGTGTCTTGTTGGTGTCTTCTCTCTCTCTTGTTGGTGTCTTCTCTCTCTCTTGTTGGGGTCTTCTCTCTCTCTTGTTGGGGTCTTCTCTCTCTCTCTTGTACGGCATTCCCTTCCCCTCCCCTCACACCCTTCTGTCCTCTCTGCTGCAGCCCCGAAGACCTGCAGCTCCAAGCAGTTTGTGTGCCGCGACCAGGTGACCTGCATCTCCAAGGGCTGGCGCTGCGATGGGGAGAAGGACTGCCCCGACGGCTCTGACGAGGAACCCGATGTCTGTGAGTCTCTCGCATGCACGCACACACACACACGCACATACACGCACTAGTCTCTAACACAGACGCACGCACGCAGATAAACACGCACGCACATACTCAAACACATCACACACTGCTCTAACATAAACCCGTACGATAGTATCTACTATAAACCGACTTGGAAACATTTTTACCTGTGTGTGTTGCAGTATGTGCGTGTGTTGTAGTGCGCGTGTGTGTGTTGTAGTGTGTGTGTTTTGTGTGTGTGTGTATGTGTGTGTGTGTTTTAGTGTGTGTGTATTTTGTAGTGTGTGTGTGTTGTAGAGTGTGCTGTAGTTCGTCTGTGTGTCGTAGTGTGTGTGTAGGTGTGTGTGTTGTAGTGTGTGTGTTTTATCGTGTGTGTACTCTAGTGTGTTGCAGTGTGTGTTTAATGCACATCATGTGTGCGTTGAAAGGCTATTACCAGCGGCGTTTCGAGTTGATTGCCCTAATCTCCCCGCGGCTCACTTGTGCGGCGCGGGGGGAACGCTGGCTGGCGTTCTGCGTGACGGCGAAGATAACGATCAGACGCCCCGGGCGCCGCGGGCGAGACAACGATCACCACGGCGACGGAGCGACGCCTCGCTAGACGCGGCTCGCCGTCCGTCGACCGACCGCCGCGGCGATGAGGAGATACGGCAGCGGCCGTCTTCGCGGTCTGGGTCCCGGCTCGGTTTCGCTCCGTTCCTCGCTCTGCAGACAGAACGCCGCGCTGTTCCTGGAGCCTTGGGGAGCAGGAACACTACAGGGTTAATGAGCGCTGTTAATGCAGATCATATCGCATGTCTGCCCTCAGCTCAGGCGACGCAAGATCTTTACGTCTCGGTGAACCCGAACACAAAGTTTTTTTTTCGGCAAATGCTTGTTTGTGTTCTGAGATAATGGGTGAAGAACCTCTCAGCTCTTTGAGCAACCTCTCCGATCTTTGAAGAACTGCTAAGATCTTTGAAGAACCTCTGGGCTCTTTGAAGAACCTGTCAGCTCTTTGAGGAACCTCTCGGCTCTTTGAAGAACCTGTCAGCTCTTTGAAGAACCGCTCAGATCTTTGAAGAACCTGTCAGATCTTTGAAGAACCTCTCAACTCTTTGAGGAACCTCTCAACTCTTAGAAGCACCTCTCAGCTATTTGAAGAACCATGGTCTTGGTGGCTCTGTGGCAATATTGTACTCATTTGAACGGTCGTGACTTCTTCAGGAACACATTTTATTTAGTACCCTGTCGCCTGTTTCTCTCAACTTTTCAAAGTTTACCAACGAGAGCATGTATGTATGTTTTTTTATATATGTATAAATAGACAGCCTTCCTCCTTATGTTAAGATCCTTCCGGACTAATCCCAGAGGAAGGAATAAAAGCAGAGCTGTCCTTGGAGGGAGGGAGAGAGAGAGAGAGAGAGAGAGAGAGAGAGAGAGAGAGAGAGAGAGAGAGAGAGAGAGAGAGAGAGAGAGAGAGAGAGAGAGAGAGAGAGAGAGAGAGAGAGAGAGAGAGAGAGAGAGAGAGAGAGAGACAGAACGGCCGGGCCCCCGTCTAGACAAGGCAGGGAGCAACAGGGAGAGTCGTAGGTCTGGAGGTTATTACAGCGCTCTGCCCAGAGCAATGCAGAAACCTGCTGTTGTTCACTTCGCCCGTCTTCTCCTCTACATCGTCTCTGCTTCCTCCTGCTCCCCCTGGGCTCCGCCTCTCTATCTGGGACAGGAACAGCACGGTGACACCTCTCTCCTCCCTCCTCCTCGCTCGGCCTCCTGCCTCCTCCCTCCTCCCTCCTGCCTCCTCCCTCCTGCCTCCTCCCTCCTCGCTCAGCCTCCTCCCTCCTGCCTCCTCCCTCCTCCCTCCTGCCTCCTCCCTCCTGCCTCCTGCCTCCTCCCTCCTCGCTCAGCCTCCTCCCCCCTGCCTCCTCCCTCCTGCCTCCTCCCTCCTCCCTCCTCGCTCAGCCTCCTCCCTCCTGCCTCCTCCCTCCTTCCTCCTTCCTCCTCGCTCCACCTCCCTCCTCCCTCCTCCCTCCTCGCTCCACCTCCCTCCTCCCTCCTCCCTCCTCGCTCAGCCTCCTCCCTCCTCGCTCAGCCTCCTCCCTCCTGCCTCCTCCCTCCTCCCTCCTGCCTCTCCCTCCTCCCTCCTGCCTCCTCCCTCCTCCCTCCTCGCTCAGCCTCCTCCCTCCTGCCCCCTCCTCCTCGCTCAGCCCCCACCCTCCGTCGCTCCACGGAGCCCGTCCCTCGATGGCCGCAGGTCCAGGGAAGTAGGTCAGCGTGGGGGGGGGGGGGGGGGGGGGGGGGTCCGTGGTCTTCAGGGGGTCCGTGGTCTTCAGGGGGTCCGTGGTCTTCAGGGGGTCGATCCTCTTTCCCCAGAAGGCCCAGCGGCGCTCCGACCGCCACGGGTTCCGCGGTGAAAGTCGCTTTTCCCAGAGCGGTGATTTAGAAGCGGACTCTGAGACACTAGTTACAGTCGGTCCAAGGACAAAGGAGGGGGGCGGTGTTTCACGGGCCGGCGCCTGTCGGGAGGAGAAATGGCTCGGTGGGTCTCCTAGCTACAGATAAGACGCTGTGTGCCGCAGCTTCGTATGAATCACGTCTCCCGCTGAACAAATATGCCCTCGCTGGGTTCAGCCTGGGTTCGCGTCCCGGAGCTGAGGGATGTTTGTTTTGACAGTGACGCCGCTGTAACGCGGAGAGATGGGTCCGCTCCGCGGGGAAAGGCCTCCGAGCGAGGAAGGATCTTCAGGATGCATCCACGACATCCAGGAACGCATCCAGCACTCGCCTCATTTTGGATCACAAGATACTAAATCTGACACAGGCCCAGATTTATGTTTTATAGTTATAAATTCCCTGGATGTTTTTGGATGCAATGAGAGTGCGTGTTCTTTGCCGGTATTCCTGGTGAAAGTCACATCGCAATGAAGTGGATGTTATCGTGACATGTGGCGTGAGGATTGCATCACGTTACCCGCAGCTTCAGAGTGCTCTTTGTGGGCACGCCGGCCTCAGCCAATGAGGTCAGCCGCCGTCCAGCACAGCCGCGCGCGTGTGTGTGTGTGTGTGTGTGTGTGTGTGTGTCAGTCAGACACGTGAAAGAGGGATTCAGGGCGCCTCATAAGAACCACAATGTTTCTTGAGGGGAAAAGTCGACGCAAGACAACGGTGAACCGTACGAAGATGACATCATGGATCCCTCAGACCTCGCGGACAGGAAAGAGAAGTTGAACCGCTGTCTGGATCAAGACCTGTAGCCTAGAGGGGCTAGCAGTGCTAGGCTACCATGCTATCTGCAGCAGCCCACACTGTGACCCTGCCTGTAAACACAGCGAGACAGCACTGGCTCCTTTTGCTCTCCTGCTTTGAGCAGTTTGACCGACTGGCTCTGAACCAAACTTCAAAAGAGGAGATGAAATGTTTCATTCCGGAATCAACAGATTGATAATTTAGTAGGTAGTAATCTGTTATTCGGTATTGCTGATGTCGACTTCATGAAAGATGAAAAAAAAAATGGTGTGATTTTAAATCTTTACAGACAGCGTTTGCGTTGGCCATCACACTATAACAGATACATGATGGGTTGAAACAAACATGAAGCGAAAGAAGATGAACCTCCCGTTCCCCCAGATCTTTGCTCCTCTGTGTCAGACTCAAATTTACGAGAAGTTCCAAGTGCTGTGCATACTCATATCCATATAAATGAGGTGGCATCCTTTCATTTATTCTAGGGAAGTGCAGGTATAATATTTGAATGTACAATAATTGCTCCGATAAGGATGATCTGGCTACAGATCTCATTGTGATCACATGTCTCTCTCAGGCCGCCCTGGCCGTTGTGCCCGTGGATACGGCGTTAAGACACGGGACAGGTACTTGTCTGTCAGGTCCCCGCTTCCCCCCAGGTCCCGCCAGCTTGACACTCCGAGGGCGTATAGAGTTCACCTCGCTGAACACCATCCTACAGGTGCTTCTAGCAGGTGTGAGGACACCTCTCTTCTCCATCACCTCGCCTCTATTGACTTTATCCTCTCTATCCCCTCTATCCTCTCTACTCCCTCTATTACCTATATCACCTTTCCCCCCTATCACCTCTATCGTCTATATCGACTATCACCTCTACCTGCTCTATCTGCTCTATCACCTATATCGACCATCACCTCTATCTGCTCTATCAACTATATCCAATATCACCTTTATCTGCTCTATCATCTCATCTCTATCATCTCCCTCAACTCTCTCGCCCTCTCTCTGTCAGTCTCTCTCCTTCTTAGTCTGTTTTTCTCTCTCAGTCCCACTCACAACACAAGGCCAGTGCAGTGAGGTTACATAAACAGAACGTCCTGGTCTGACCAGAGGAGCTGCTAATGTAACAGAGGAGCCAGCATTTGTATGCGTGGCAGAACACTGTTCTGTGCTGCCGCATGTACGTGTGATGTTCTCACTAGTGTAACGTGGGCACACGCTAAAGCCCTAACTAAAGCTCAGGATACGGGTCCTTCTGACACATGATGCAGACGGGGAAAACTGTCGATTCACGCTCATTCTCTCAATTCTATTTTTCAGTATTTTAAAGGGTTATCGGTGTAAATAGCATTGCAGTCTTAAACATGACACAGCAACATTCCTGCATGACGTGGACACCCACAGTCTCCTCGTAGACGTGGTGCTGGCCGTCAATAATGCAGTTCTCTCTGGAGCTGCGTCTGTCTACGTGAATGTTGTTTTAAACTATCTTTATACGAAGTGGAGCCTGAGAACCAGTGCTGGGGCCACGCTGACTGCTTTGTGTGCCCTCATATTGTAGTGATTTAAGGCCACCGTCCACTCCTGCCTTTGGTTTAAATTACAGACGTCTCCGTGTCGATGAAACCGGCCCAGAGCAGAGTGTTTATGGAGGTGTGCTATTTCAGGGGTGCCGGGGCAGAATGTGGCCCCACCGCCGACCACTGGTCCTGTTTGCTGCTGGGAAACGCGGGAGGGGGGGGGGGGGGAGACTTACCCCTGATGCAGGACAGAGAGCCTTGCCTGTGTTCAGCCAAGGAAAGCGTGTCAAGGGTTAAACTTTTATAAAAAAGACTCTTATGTAAGCGTCTCAGAGGGGGGAGAACGGGGGGAGAGGGTGCCTCGTCATGGGGGCAGGGCACGACACAGTCCAGCTGGGGGGGAGGAAGAGGGAGGGAGAAGGAGAGGGGGAGGAAGGGAGAGAGAGAGGATGAGAGACAGAGAGGGAGAGAGGGAGAGAGGGAGAGGGGGAGAGGGAGAGAGAGAGGGAGAGGGGGAGAGGGAGAGAGAGAGAGAGAGAGAGAGGGGGAGAGAGGGAGAGGGGGAGAGGGGAGAGAGAGAGAGGGAGAGGGGGAGAGTGTTGTGCAGAGTGACCTGTAATGTTGACATGATGGACGTGGTTGATTGCCCCCGCCTCCCTGAATCCCTCTCTCCACACTCACACTTCTACACCACAGACACTGAGCACCTGTCTTGGGCCTGTCTTGGGGGGGGGGGGGGCTGTTATGTTGAGCCGTAGGGGGCCTGCCTGTCTCCTGTATGGAGCAGACTGAAGCATCAGTAAGCACACAGCGTTGAT
>NC_136945.1:18899131-18901528 GCF_949987615.1 Pollachius pollachius | reverse complement strand
GGGGAGCTGGCTCACTGGGGAGGTGAGCCAGCTCTGTTTGTGGATGTGTGCTCTGTTCCTGGGAGCTACTTTGGCCCTTCCTGCCTCTTGTTGTCCTTGCTGCTTTCCCACCAATGTGTTGTGGATCTTGGAGAGGGGAGGGGCTAGCCAAAGGATGGCTGTAGAAACAGGAGAATAGCCTACTGCAGCAGACCTGCACCCTGAGAGTCTCAGTGTGGGTGTGTGTGTGTGTTTGCACGCACTTGTGTTTGTGTGTGTGTGTATGTGTGTGTGTTTGTGTCTGTGTGTGTGTGTGTGTGTTTGCGCTTGTGACTGTGAGTGTGTGTGTGTGTGTGTTTGCGCTTGTGACTGTGTGTGCGTATGTGTGTGTGTGTGCGTGTGTGTGTGTGTGTTTGCTTATGTTTGTGTGTGTGTGTGTGTATGCGCGCGTGTGTGTGTGTGTTTGCGCTTGTGACTGTGTGTGTGTTTGCACCTGTGTGCGTGTGGTTGTGTGTGCGCATGTGTGCGCGTGTGTGTTTGCTGCTGTGTGTGTGTGTCTGTGTGTGTTTCCGCGCCCGGGTTTTTGCGTGTGCGTACACACACAGACTCGCTACGGGACGTCAGCACGTCTCCCAGCGGCTGTCCCTGTCGGTGGGAGTATGATCGCTCCGTGGTTGCCTCAGAGGCTGTCATGGGAGCTCGGTTCCCCCAGCGCTCTGCTCGCTCTGCCTGGGACGGGGCTGCCCGAGGCCGGTGGTCCGGGCTGGAGGTGGTGAAAGGAGCATCAGAATGCAGCCCCTCAGAACAGACCCTTGGCTCTGCTGTGGTTCCACTGCCAGGGAAAGGGCTTTCTTTGAGGGCTGCTGGCAAGGTTTATTGGTTTGTGTTGTCAGGGCTTTCTGTGTCCTGACTGGATGAGTTAGGGATCCAGAGGCATCATGGGAAAGGCCATCCAGCCTGGAGATGTGGTTGGTTGGGCTAGAGGGATCCCAGCTTGGTAGCAGATTGGTTCCATGTTATTCATCGGGCATGGGGGATTGTATTTCTATGCTGTTTATCGCAGATGATATTCAGATGGTATTCCTACGCTATTTATAATAAGTTGAAGCATGTTGTTCTGTGTGTGACCAGGGGGAGAATGAGTTTGGAGTTTTTTTGGGGGTTGTTTGTGAATCGGCCATTGTTTCTGGTTTGCTCGGGTCATTTGTCTGTTGTCGGCAAAATCAACATGAAACAGCAGGTGGTTCTCCTGGCTGCCAGGCCCGGGACCGGCCCGCTGTGTGCCTGATTTGGCTCCGCTCGGCCTCCCCTTGACGATGCGCTACAGGCCTTGTTCTGTTGTTCCTCTGTTTGTTATTGGTCCGTCGCTCGCTCTGTGCGGCCGGGTGGCGTGCGACTCGGAGGGGAAAATCCCTGCAGCCTGACGGGCTCTGTCTCTGGAGGAAAAAAACACACGTTTGGCCTCCGTACCGGGTGTGTTTCTGATCAGGCTTCTTTAGAAGGATGTGGTGCTCGCAGAGGAGGGAGAAGGCAACCACTGAAGATAGTGAACGCAGTCAATGGACTGCTTGTGTGATGCGCTTTGCAGACTGTCAGCCATTTGCAGTGATTGCTTCGCATTCACCCCGAGCAGGTTGGGTCAGGTGCCTTGCTCAGGGACATCTCGACACTCTGCGGAGAGGAGCCGGCGGTCCAACCAGCAACCCGCTGAAGTTCCCTAAGGCCCGGTCCCCAGGACTTAAGTACACTTAAGACACTTTGACTTAAGGCTGTTCTACAGTCGATGTTCCTATAAACCCGTGTCAGAGCTAAGTCTAGCTCTCCCCCGCCCCGCCCCCAGTGCTGCCTGCGTCCGTCCGTCCGTCCGTCCCTGATCCTGGAGGTCTGTGCCACGCTATGGGCGGGGACGTGACCCGGCTCTCAGGCCGATTTGTGTGATCCAAACAATGGCCTTACTTCTCCCATGGCCCCCCCCCCCCTGCCCCCCGCAGAGAGCCCATGTGCCGGGCCTTAGCTCCCAGCGGCTTATGAACCAGCTCTCTCCGTGTGGCGATGCTTCTGCCCCCCCCCCCCATCTCTAAGGAGGAACAGCTTCGTCCTGAGGCTCCTCTGACAGGAAACGCTGCAGCTCTGGAAAAACCTACGCGTGAGGCTGGCTCACGCACAGACACCTTCGTTTTTCTTGGGGAGCTTGTAATCACAGCATTAAAGTGAAACGTGGAGCCGCTTCATTTTAATTGGTTCTTCCTCACCGGCGTCGTCGCGCTCAGAGCCGAGTGATGACGTCCCGACCCGGCGGCGCGGACAGTGTCAGCCCTCTGATGACCCGCCAAGGTGGGAGGACCCCCGTCGCAGGACAGCGGGGGGTAATAAGCAAGCGGTGGACTTGTTGTAGTGCTCAGGGATGCGGAGCTGGCT
>NC_136945.1:18859131-18896631 GCF_949987615.1 Pollachius pollachius | reverse complement strand
GTGTGTTTTCTGGTGTGTTTTTGGTGTGTAGGGTGTGTTTGTTCTGGTGTGTATGTTCTGCTGACACATTCTGGGTGTGTGTTGCTGTTGTTGGTAATTGAAACTCTGAAACATTTTCCGATGTGATTATTTTCCCAGAAACGCCTGTTTTTATAAATGTGTGTTTCAGGCCACTGACTGCTTACCGGCAAGTTCACACGCAGTGAGCTATGATCTGAAAACAATCCTGAAAAAAACAAACTCAAAATATCATTTGAACCATGAGCCTTCCTTTTATGACTAACTGTTTGTGTGTGTGTGTGTATGTGTGTGTCTGTTTGGTGTGTGTGTGTGTGTGTGTGTATGTGTGTGTCTGTTTGGTGTGTGTGTGGGTGTGTGTATGTGTGTGTGTGTGTGTCCGTGTATTTTCCTGTGTGTCTTTGCATGTGTGTGCTTGTATTTGTGCGTACGTGTGTGTTCCTGCATGCGTGTGTGTGCTCACGCCCGTGTTCGTGCACGTGTGTGTGTGTTTGTGCATGCGTGTGTGTGTGTTCACGCGCGTGTGTGTGTGTTTGTGCATGCGCGTGTGTGTTTGTGCATGCGTGTGTGTTTGTGCATGCGTGTGTGTGTGTGTGTGTGTCTGTGTGTGTGTGTGTGTGTGTGTGTGCGTGCGTGCACCCCCAGGTCCTCACATCCGGGCGTCCCAGTGCCCCCCCAACGAGTACCAGTGTGGGGGTACGGAGCTCTGCATCCACATGAACCGGCTCTGCAACGGGGTCCCGGACTGCACCGACGGCTGGGACGAGGGCCCCCACTGCAGAGGTACACACACACACACACACACATAGACACACATAGACACTAACACATACACACACACATAGACACTAACACACACACACACCAACACACACATAGACACTAACACACACACACACACACACACATAGACACTAACACACACACACACACATAGACACACACATAGACACTAACACACACACACACACACACACACACATAGACACTAACACACACACACACACACACACATAGACACTAACACACACACACACACACACATAGACACTAACACACACACACACACATAGACACTAACACACACACACACACCAACACACACATAGACACTAACACACACACACACACACATAGACACTAACACATACACACACACCAACACACACATAGACACTAACACACACACAGATAAAGACACTTACACACACACGCACACACAGACATAGACACTAACACAAACACACACACAGACTCACACACCAACACACACATAGACACTAACACATACACACACACACACATCAACGCACACATAGACACTAACACATACACACACACACACACCAACACACACATAGACACTAACACATACACACACACACACCAACACACACATAGACACTAACACATACACACACACACACACCAACACACACATAGACACTAACACATACACACACACACACAGATAAAGACACTTACACACACACGCACACACAGACATAGACACTAACACAAACACACACACAGACTCACACACCAACACACACATAGACACTAACACATACACACACACACACACCAACACACACATAGACACTAACACATACACACACACACACACCAACACACACATAGACACTAACACATACACACACACACACACCAACACACACATAGACACTAACACATACACACAAACACACAGATAAAGACACTTACACACACACGCACACACAGACATAGACACTAACACAAACACACACACAGACTCGTACACCAACACACACATAGACACTAACACAGACTCACACACCAACACACACATAGACACTAACACAGACTCACACACCAACACACACATAGACACTAACACATACACACACACACACCAACACACACATAGACACTAACACATACACACACACACACACAGATAAAGACACTTACACACACACGCACACACAGACATAGACACTAACACAAACACACACACAGACTCACACACCAACACACACATAGACACTAACACAGACTCACACACCAACACACACATAGACACTAACACAGACTCACACACCAACACACACATAGACACTAACACATACACACACACACACACAGATAAAGACACTAACACACACACGCACGCACACACACGCACGCGCAAATACACTAACACAAACACACACACAGACTCACACACCAACACACACATAGACACTAACACATACACACACACACACAGATAAAGACACTTACACACACACGCACACACAGACATAGACACTAACACATACACACACACACACAGATAAAGACTCTAACACACACACGCACGCACACACATGCACGCGCAAATACACTAACACAAGCACACACACAGACTCACACACCGACACACGCATAGACACTAACACACACACGCACGCACACATACGCACACACAAATACACTAACACACACACACACAGACTCACACACCAACACACACACAGACATAGACACTAACAAACACACACACACACAAAGACACTAACACACACGCACACACAGACATAGACACAAACACACACACGCTCGCACGAACATACACATGCACATGCACACACACACACACACACACTAACACACACACAGACACACACACAAGTATGCACATGCATACCACCCACATGCACACGCACACTAACACACACAGACACACAGACATGCACACACACACACACAGCCACAGCCAGGGCGAGGACATAAATCCCCTGTTGTTTAGGTTTTATTTGTTGGCGCTGTTTGTCCGTGCGTGAACAGCGTGTGTTTGTGAGTCACATGGGCGGAGATGTGATCAAGTCCTGCCTGATTAACTCTTCCAATAAACACATAACACTACCCTGGTGAATATTGTTGATGCCAATACCGGGCTGGCCTCGCTGAACCGGAGAAATCACCCTGGCAGTGGAGAGCTGATTCTCTGCCACCATCACAGTGGCTTAAGCCCTCAAAGGAACCGTTTTGCAGAGTGTAATGATTAAAATGCAGTTGAATGACAAGCATTGTTCGAATATCACAAGGATAACTTACGTATGCTGTAAGACCGTTAGAACAAGGTGTCTATGGACGCTTGTGGTCTGAGGAGGCTCAGGAAGGAAGAGGTGAACCCCGTTGGTCTGTTGAGACCGTCTCCCCGTAGACCCAGCAGGTCCTGGTCCAGAGGGTCTCCACAACCGGTTCAGCGGAGCTGCAGCATCTCGCTTCGTGCTGGCATGCTAGCAAGCTAGCGGTAGCGATTAGCGCACTCTCCTGTGATGGCGCTTCATCTCCTCCTCCAGACGCCTGTCGCTTCAGCTCCGCCTCCATTTCCCCTCAGCTCCCCCACAGAGACTAAAGTATAGTGGGTTAAATATTTATTAAGGCGACATGGAAGTAGAGGGCGGAGAGAGTGAGAGACATCATAAAATCTTTATGATGATGTACTTTTTTAATGTTGGTGGGTTCCGCCTTTTAATAAGTCCTGGTGCTGTCATCTCGTTAGGGGGTGATAGCCCTCTGCAGGTTTGTGGTTCTTCAGCCCCTCTATGGAGCTCAGCTCCAGGTTTATCTACCTGTTGTCTTCAGCAAAGAGCTTTATTGTTGAGGAAGAATAACCTCTTTTTGGGACACTTCGGCCTGCAAAATATTTGAGCGTTATCTTGGGAAGAAACAGGCAGCAAAGTTACCAAGAATACATTCAATGTGACAATGGGTGCACATGATTCTTATAGGGAAGCGTCGAGGGTAGTTAATACTAAAGGCTGCTACACAACGGCCCAACCGTTGGCCGTTGGGGAGAATCGGACGAGTTCGGGAACAAATCTGTTCGGTGTGTTCAGCTGTGTTGGAAGCTTTTGGAACCGCAAAGACTTTGTCGTTTCCGATTCAACATGCAAAGTCTGAGACTTTGTGTTGAACAATGTGTTGGAACGGTGGACTAGCGGCATGAGACTAGAACCACCCGAAGTTAAGGAGAAATATTGCATCTCGCACAAGCGCAGAACGTAGGCGCTACTGTAGTCGGCAGTAGTCTTCGAGGTGTGTTTCAATGCAACTTCTCCGCCGAACGGGTCAGACAAGAAGCAACGGAGTGGTCCGATAAAGGCAGATGGCCTTTGGTTTGAGTCTGGGCAGTGTGTGGGCCCCTTGAGGAGGAAGACGACACGTCTGCAAGACATTTAAAGGAATTGAAACAACAAAGAAGCCAGTCGATAGGCCTCAGTATCAGACTCCGTGGCTGCAGTGCCAACGCAAATGCCAACTACCTTGACACCTCTCATTAGGAGAGAGGAAGGAAGGTATCTCTTGTTCCAAGGATGATTTATACAATTCCTTTTACATTGACTAGTAATTATATAAACAAGGTTCATATGATTGATGTATAATCGTATGTTACAGTTACACTTAATATTTCCACGACAATGGTGTGTGTGTCATTCTGGGGGTCGTCGCAGCTTGGTGGCCTCTGTCGATCTGTAAAGCGCTCTAATCTGGATGACCTAAGAGTGGTACGTCTGGCTTTGGGTCTGACTCCCAGTCCCCCCTGCTGTCCCACCGGGGCGTGCAGGCCCCCTGCCCCATGTTACCAACCGTGGGACTGGGGGGGGGGGGGTCGCAGGGTGTCTGTGTCCGGGGAGGAAATGGGGAGCACTTTGGAGAGCGGAGACTGTGCTGTCGTTCGGTTTGACGTTGACACACTGAACAGTATTCTGAGGATGGTGAACTAAAAGTGGAACGTGGAGCCCCACTGTTCCCCTCGTACGGGGGCGTCTGGTTCCCTGTCGGGACACTTTGAGTCCTGACAGCCGGTTGGCACTTCAGTGTGTGTTGAATAATGTACACCAAGAGATATGGAGCGCACTCGGCGCTCCACCGTGCTCCTCCTGACATCCTCGACTGCGGTGCCCTGCAGTGAGCGTGTTTTCGTTCGGCGTTCCTCTCTGAGAGAGAGGAACGGGCGCGCCGCACGCGGCCCACGCCCAGGCTGAGCTTTGGGTTTCTGCTCTGGCTGCCGGGAAAGAGTGAGTCACGTTGGGCTACGGAGGGATGGACTTTGTTGTGACTGCCGCTGTCTCATGTGGTCGTGTGAGTCTGTGTCTCAGAGCGGCGTGTGTTCTAGTCTCTGAGCTCCTGCTGAAGGCATGGGTTGTTGACATGGGGGGGGGGGGGGGGGTGAGGATGAAGGTGCTGTAGGCTCTGAGCTCCTGCAACCCCCCTTCTCTGCTGAAGGGCGGGGCTGTGATCTGGGGGTGTTGAGGGTAGAGGGGTGGGGGCCAGCGAGCTCATCAGGGATAATGGTAGTCATGTGTTTTTCTCTTGTTTTGGAGGTTGGCAGGGTTTGAGGAGGTGTTAATAATATGCTGTGTGAAGTTTGTTGTCCGGACAACTTTAAGAAGACACCTGGCGGATGTCTCGCTGCGTACTTTTTAAAGACCCAGAGATGACCCCCCCCCCCCCCCCCCCCCCCCCCCCCCTTGTGTCTATTTTGCAACACATGACTCACTACATGAACTATCATGAACTAGAAAGGATTAGAAAAGCGCTGTTTAAATGCAGTCTATTAAACTACCATTCCTTGCGGATAATCATTAATTTCCTTCAAATAGCCTGAAACTGATTATCTTTACTGAGTCGTAGCTCATCGTTGCTCCAACAGCAGAACCGTGTCTCTGGAGACGCTCTACAGGAAGGTGATCTGAGATGGTGGCTTGCGTTGTGTCTGTGTTTTCATTCCAGCAGGATGTGTTGGTACCTCTGTACAGACAGACTGTCTTCCCAGTGATTTTTGTTTCGTTGTCACAAACACTGCTGTCAATAGTTTGTAATAGAATTCCCTGCAAAGGAGATTAGGAATAAACCTTTCTGCTGTGCGTCCCTGTGCTTTCAGGATTAAAAGGGAACTGAAAACCTGTAATCATGCTGTGTTACATGATCATAATAACAATAACATCCTGTTATGAATAATAACATTACTGAAGCATATCCAAACATACAAACCAGGAATGTACGTCACCATAGACTGTTGCAGAGATATGAATGGATGACTGGGATCTGAACGAGTGTGCGTTGTATTTGAATGCAGCATGGTCAGAATGCTAACAGCTAGCCCCCGTCACGTATCCATCAGCAGCACTCTCAGCGCTCCCTAGTTCTCGGGCGAACAGATTCAATTTGACGGTCATTTTAAATCCATCCACCCCCAACCCTCCATTTGGCAGGCCTCATTGCCAGCGTTTTGAGTTTGTCCTCTCTCTCCTCCTCTCTCCCTCTCTCCCTCCCTCCCTCCCACCCTCCTTCCATCTCTCTCTCTCTCCCCTCCCTCTCTCCCTCCATCTCTCCCCCCCTCCCTCCCTCCCTCCCTCCCTCCCTCTCTCTCTCTCCATCCCTCCTTCTCTCCCTCCCTATCTCTCTCTCCCCTCTCTCTCTCTTCCCCTCTCCCTCCCTCCCTCTCTCTCTCCCCCCTCCCTCCCTACCTCCCTCCCTCCCTCCCCCTCTCCCTCCCCCCCTACCTCCCTCCCCCTCTCCCCTCCCTCCCTCCCTCCCTCCCTCCCTCCCTCCCCCTCTCCCTCCCTCCCTGCCTCCCTCCCTCCCTCCCTCCCTCTCTGTCTGCAGAGTACGCCTCTAACTGCACCCAGTCTTCGTGTCAGGACGGCTGTGCAGTGACGCCCTCCGGGGGGGCCTGCTACTGTCACAGCGGCTACCAGATCAACCAGGACGGGACCACCTGCAGAGGTGAGCTCCTCCTCACCTGCCTGTCTCTCCTGCTGGGAGACGGGATCGCACTCCCAACAAACAAGGATTTGTCAAAAATAATATGTATTTTTTCTCCTGTATATTTTTGATGGATTTGATGTCTTAATCTTTATAAGAAACGGTCGCTTCCAACGGTCGCTTCGTTTTTCACGTCGTCGTCACGTAATTAATCACAACTTTGAAGTAAAAAATGCTGAGAAAATATGTCCCCATCTGTACGATTGAGCGTCACAGCTGATGCAAAGTCTGAAAGCAGATTGCAAGTGGGACACATTTTCATCATTCAGGATATAAAGTCATAATGGATCATTTTTTACGTCACTCTTTGCTCACACTTTACTTCCCCTTCTGATCGCGCTTCTGACCCCTCCCCCCTCTCCCACAGACTTCGATGAGTGCGGTGTGTACGGGACCTGCAGCCAGTCCTGCACCAACACCAACGGGTCGTACGCCTGCTCCTGTGTGGAGGGCTACCTCCCCCAGCCCGACAACCGCTCCTGCAAGGCCAAGAACGGTAGGAGCTGCTGCTGGGAACCCCTCTTCTGTCAGCCCAGGAGGGGTCTGGACCAGAAGGGGTCTGGACCAGGAGGGGTCTGGACCAGGAGGGGTCTGGACCAGAAGGGGTCTGGACCAGGAGGGGTCTGGACCAGGAGGGGTCTGGACCAGGAGGGATCTGGACCAGAAGGGGCCCTACTTAAGTCCTCTCCTCAGTACTCCATCCCCTACTTAAGTCCTCCCCTCAGTACTCCATCCCCTACTTAAGTCCTCTCCTCAGTACTCCATCCCCTACTTAAGTCCTCCCCTCAGTCTTCCATCCCCTACTTAAGTCCTCTCCTCAGTCTTCCATCCCCTACTTAAGTCTTCTCCTCAGTACTCCATCCCCTACTTAAGTCCTCTCCTCAGTACTCCATCCCCTACTTAAGTCCTCCCCTCAGTCTTCCATCCCCTACTTAAGTCCTCTCCTCAGTACTCCATCCCCTACTTAAGTCCTCTCCTCAGTCTTCCATCCCCTACTTAAGTCCTCCCCTCAGTCTTCAATCCCCTACTTAAGTCCTCTCCTCAGTACTCCATCCCCTACTTAAGTCCTTTCCTCAGTCTTCCATCGTCTACCTAAGTCCTCTCCTCAGTCCTCCATCGTCTACTTAAGTCCTCTCCTCAGTCCTCCATCGTCTACTTAAGTCCTCCCCTCAGTCTTGCATCCCCTACTTAAGTCCTCTCCTCAGTACTCCATCCCCTACTTAAGTCCTCTCCTCAGTCCTCCATCGTCTACTTAAGTCCTCTCCTCAGTACTCCATCCCCTACTTAAGTCCTCCCCTCAGTCTTCCATCCCCTACTTAAGTCCTCCCCTCAGTCTTCCATCGTCTACTTAAGTCCTCTCCTCAGTCCTCCATCGTCTACTTAAGTCCTCTCCTCAGTCATCCATCCTCTCATACTTAAACCCTTGAGGAAGGAGTCCCCGTAAACACCACCACCACCCCCACTAGACCTTCTGCGTTCTACATTGTTTACCAATTTCTAGTTGTAATGAATCGTTCCAATACCTGTGATTTACGGCTACTGTCGGCTCCGTTCCAATACCCCAGGAGAGGGGGCTTTTCGGACAGGCAGGGAGATTTCCCGGAACAGAGCCCCACCGCCAACACTTCTCTGGTCTCCACAAAATGTCCTCTGTGATGAACTGCTCCTGACTGAACCCCCTGTGGGGTCTCTCACGTTGCCACCCTCCCCTCCCCTCAGTGCCCGTGGACCGCCTGCCCGTCCTGCTGATCGCCAACTCCCAGAACATCCAGGCCACCTCGCTCAGCGGCATCACCGTCCACAGCCTGCTGTCCACCAGCACCAAGCAGACCACTGCCATGGACTTCCTGTACGCGCAGGAAATGGTCTGCTGGATCCACGTGGGCGAGGCCCCGGCCCCCACGCACCTCCTGTGTGCCAAGATCACCAACCTGAAGAGCTTCACCGAGGAGAGGGTGATCAACATCTCCCTCAGCCTGCAGCGTGAGTCACCGACCTGGGGCTAGAACCTCCACCCACTAACTCACAGACCAGGACTAGAACCTCCAACCTCTAACACACAGACCAGGACTAGAACCTCCAACCTCTAACACACAGACCAGGAGTAGAACCTCCAACCTCTAACACACAGACCAGGACTAGAACCTCCAACCTCTAACACACAGACCAGGACTAGAACCTCCAACCTCTAACACACAGACCAGGACTAGAACCTCCACCCTCTAACTCACAGACCAGGACTAGAACCTCCAACCTCTAACACACAGACCAGGACTAGAACCTCCAACCTCTAACTCACAGACCAGGACTAGAACCTCCACCCTCTAACTCACAGACCAGGACTAGAACCTCCAACCTCTAACTCACAGACCAGGACTAGAACCTCCACCCTCTAACTCACAGACCAGGACTAGAACCTCCAACCTCTAACTCACAGACCAGGACTAGAACCTCCAACCTCTAACTCACAGACCAGGACTAGAACCTCCACCCTCTAACTCACAGACCAGGACTAGAACCTCCAACCTCTAACTCACAGACCAGGACTAGAACCTCCAACCTCTAACACACAGACCAGGACTAGAACCTCCACCCTCTAACTCACAGACCAGGACTAGAACCTCCAACCTCTAACAGACGGGACGAGAACCTGGTTTTACTGTAACACAGGGTCGGATTAGAACCTGGTTTTACTGTAACACAGGGTCTGATTAGAACCTAGTTCTCCTGTTACACAGGATGGCACTAGAACCTGGGCTTCTCCTGTAAATACGCACCCAGGACCGGAACCGGAACCCTGCTTTTCTGACCCAGGTTACAGGGGTGTTGACGTGTTTGAATCCAGCCCGTCTGGATGGGGTGATGGGGGTGGGGTGGGGGCTTGGGGGGAGCATGCAGGGTGACGTAGCCTTGGCCGGCTGGTCCATCGTCCGGGCAACACCTGCCTCTGGTCCAGCAGCAGATGGGAGGGGGCGTGTTCATGTGTCTGCGTTGATTTGTCTCTGGACAGTTTGTTCCGCTCTTTCTATTCTCACACAGTGAGTCAGACATTACGGCATCAGGTCGCAGGCCTTCTGAAAGTTGTGTTTTTCCACTTGGTGGAGTGTTTTTCTTTCATATGAAGAACTAAGATGGAGGCCATGGAGATCAAAAGCAAAACAGAACATAAATTAAGTTTCGTTGCTGACTCACGGCCTGCATTCTGATCGGTCTGTCTCTCTCTCACACACACACACACACACACACACACGCGCGCACACACATACACACACACACACACACACACACACACACACACACACGCATATTGTGCACAACAGTATGTGCATAATATGTTGTTATTGTACAATCTGTACAATAATCATCAGCATTCACAATCACCCCAGCAGGCAGACATTTCTGTGGCTCTATTCAGGTCATTAGGCTTTAAGTAGCTCAGCGCTTTCATTTTAAATATATATAAAACTATTTTTACCTGCCACTGAAGTATGACCCATCAGCGTGTTTTGTTAGTGAGCTGACCTGGACTAGTCTGGTCTAACTAGTCCAGCAGCCCAATCAACAGGATCCTAGCAGCGCCAGAGATGTTTTTAACTGCAGACCACAGCAGTAGCTCCCCTTCCGAAGTCTGAAGACTGGAGAACAGAGGAATGTGAAGAACATTCCAGCAGCCTCAGCTTGATTCTCCAGGCCTGTCGCCCACACACACACACACACACGCACACACACACGCACACACTCGCACACGCACATGCATGCACGCACACACACGCACACACTCGCACACGCACACACACACATGTACGCACGCACGTACACGCAAGCACGCGCAAGCACACACACCCACAAACACAATAAAACACACACACATTGACACACACAGAGACACAAACACAAAACACATCTGAACTGCAGACTGGCGTCCTGAACGCTGCGAGGAGGAGCTCCGAGCGGGTCTGGGATGGCCTGGACCAGAGATAATCCGGTCTGCGCTCTGTGTGGTACTAGTCGCTATAACTCACTACTGCTCACTACTACTCACTACTACTCAGTACTACTCACTATTACTCACTAATGCTCACTCCTACCTACTAGTGCTTACTTTGCTCACTGCTGCTCACTATTGCTTACTTCTATTCACTTCTACTCACTAGTGCTCACATCTACTCACTACTACTACCCACCACTGCTCACTATTAGTCACTTCTTCTCACTGATGATATGATGGACAGATATTGATGCGATTAAAACCCTCTCTGTCTGTCTGTGTGTCTGTGCGTCTGTGTGTCTGTGTGTCTGTGTGTCTGTCTGTCTGTCTGTCTGTCTGTCTGTGTCTCTCTCTCTCTCTCTCTCTCTCTCTCTCTCTCTCTCTCTCTCTCTCTCTCTCTCTCTCTCTCTCTCTCTCTCTCTCTCTCTCATTCACTCTGCTAATCCGTACTCAGTATGAAGCAATGGGCCTCCTGTTTCACCACGACGGTCTGAAACGTACAGTGTATACATGACACCCGTGATTTATGAACCTGTTTGTCCTCTGACGGACGCCGTGAACGTCTCACAACGCTGTGGGTGCCATACATCGTTTCCTAGCATGGGCGGTCCCAGTGTGGGAAGCGAACCCTCGCCCTCGCGGTGCTAAGGTCCCACGTTGCGCCGACTGAGCTCCACAAAGCCCCGGGTCGAGGGGCTGAGGAGTCCCAGAACCATTCTGCTGTACCTCCAGCCTCTGCTCCCCTCCTCCACCGCACGTCCCCAGCACAGACCCCAGCTCCAAGCTCCTTACCAGGTCATGTGCTTCTAGAAAGTACTCTTCGCCCGCCGAAGCTTCCCCCCTTCTCTCCCCCCCCCCCCCCCCCTTCTCTCTGCCTCCCTACTTCTCGTACCTCCCCCCCCCCCCACCCTCACCCCTCCTCTTCGCTCCCCCCCTTCACTCCCCTCCCTTCAACCTAGAAACCTGACACTGCTGTACATCGCTTGCGTTCACAATATGTTCAGTGTGTGTGTGCACATGCATGTGCATCCACACGCACACTCACACGTCAAGAATATACATTTGGATTCCTGTGAAAACTTATATTGTGTACACACACACACACACACACACACACACACACAATTACATTTGAATGTGTAACTTAAGCTTTATCCCAAGCAGCAGAGTGCTGGGCAAAGCAGGCATGGTGAGTTAGGGATTAGGCTGCGAAGGGGGAAGGTGTTCCTAATTCCCATCACATCAGTTTGGTTCGCTTAAGGCCCTGAAATGGATGCTGCAGCCGAGGAAGAGTCCTCTACTCCGAGCCTTTCAAGTACCGGTCTCAGCGGTATCTTCTGGAACGGGGGCTAACGCACGCGTCCCCTCGCTTCAGCGACATCTCTGGAAGAGTGGGGCGGTTACCTATGCAGAGCGACCCCGGAGACAGTCCTGTCTTTAGGGTGCCCCTAGGGGCTGTCACCCTGAAGACGTAGTCTGGAACGACAACTACAGCTACACTAGGAAGGCCAGTGGAGTTACAGCGGCCTTCTTAATGTAGCTGTAGTTCTCTTCTTAGTTGAGCTATAGTTGTCTTCTTAGTGTAGATGTAGTTTTCTTCTTATTTTAGCTGTAGTTGTCTTCTTTGTGTATATGTAGTTCTCTTCTTAGTGTAGCTATAGTTGTCTTAGTGTAGCTGTCTTAGTGTTGCTGTAGTTGACTTCTTAGTTGTAGCTGTAGTTGTCTTCTTAGTGTAGCTGTAGTGCTATTCTTAGTGTAGCTGAAGTTGTCTTAGTGTAGCAAATAAACACACTAAGAAGACAACTATAGCTACACTAGGAAGACAGCTATAGCTGCACTAAAAAGACAGCTATAGCTTTGTGATGAGGGCATTTTAAATACAAGGCAAAGACAAAACAGTCTTGACATGGTCATCTGAAATTAAAATAACAGTTCATTAAAAATTGACATTCATGGTAAATTATCAATGTGCGCACTGCCCCTGAACCATAATTAATTGAGCGCCTAAAATATGTTTTAAATACTTGAATATCTCAGGAACGGACTGAGATTTCCCAGAGGCGCTGAATCTTTCCTTGCCATCCGTGTAATGAACAGAAACCAAAACCATGGCCAGGGACATTTTGCGGCCCCTCTTGATTTGTTTAATTTCAAGGCCATTGAGTGCCTTGAGTTCTCCTCTCTGACTCCACCGCTCCTCCCTTCCTTTCCCCAGTGAAACAGAAAGCAGAAATTTGAACTGAAGTCAGCGACAAAACAGCTGCACCGCACAACATAACAATCAAAATGGCGGCCACATCGGTAAAAACAAATGCATTGCGTAGGTTCCTAGAGTGACTTCCCCCCTCCTCCAGTGGGCGGTGTGGGGGGGATGGACCACCGGAGAGCTCCTGTGTTCCTTTCGGCCTCTCCCAGTTTGTTGTTGTGTTGTTTTCCCCGAGCTGGAGGCTGAGGTTCAGACTCAGACTCCCACAGTGTTTTCTCAGAAGGTCTGTCGCAGCCTCGACCTGGAGAGTGCTGCAGTCGGGGGGCGAACGAGGGGGTGGGTGGGGCAACAGCACGCCTTGTTGACACACAGAACCGCACGCTCAGGCCTCCTGAACCACAGACCTCATTCTGCTCTGCAACCCACGCTCCCCTTCCACGGCCCACCTCTGATGTGTCCCTCCTCCATCCCCTCCTCCACCACCTCCTCCACCACCTCCAGCACCTCCTCCACCACCTCCAGCACCTCCTCTGTCACCTCCTCCACCACCTCCTCCACCACCTCCTCCCCCACCTCCTCTGTCAACTCCTCCACCACCTCCTCCTCCCTCCTCTCCTCCACCACCTCCTCCACCACCTCCTTCCTCACCTCCTTCCTTACCTCCTCAATCACCTCCTCCCCCACCTCCTCCACCACCTCCCTCCTCACCTCCTCCAACACCTCCTCCACCACCTCCCTCCTCTCCTCCAACACCTCCTCCACCACCTCCTCCATCACCTCCACCCTCACCTCCTCCACCACCTCCTCCACCACCTCCTCTCCCACCTCCAGCACCTCCTCCACCACCTCCTCCCCCACCTCCTCTGTCACCTCCTCCACCCTCCTCTGTCACCTCCTCCACCCTCCTCTGTCACCTCCTCCACCACCACCTCCTCCCTCCTCTCCTCCACCACCTCCTTCCTTACCTCCTCCACCACCTCCTCCCCACCTCCTTCCTCACCTCCACCCTCCCCTCCACCCTCACTTCCTCCACCACCTCCTCCCCCACCTCCTCTGTCACCTCCTCCACCTCCTCCACCACCTCCTCCTCTCCTCCACCACCTCCTCCACCACCTCCTTTCTCAGCTCCTCCACCACCTCCACCCTCACCTCCTCTGTCACCTCCTCCTCCACCTCCTCCACCACCTCCTCTGTCACCTCCTCCTCCACCTCCTCCACCACCTCCTCTGTCACCTCCTCCTCCACCACCTCCACCACCCTCCACCACCTCCACCCTCTGTCCCGGCTCATCCTGCTGGTTATTTTAGTTCTGAGTCTCAGGCTGGTGTCTATTTTTATTGAACTCTTTTTCCCACTTCTTTCTCTTCACTCAGAATAGTTGGACGTCGTCCATTTTCCTGCCCGCCGTCCCCACCGGCAGAGGGAGAGTGTTCTCTCCCCCTAAGAAGTAAATCTCCTGTGGAATTCCAGCCTGATTTATTGGAGCTGACTCTGTGAGCCACGCGGTCGCACACGCCTTGGACGCTATTTTATTGTGCTCTAAAGCCCTGGAATCTGCTCCGTCATTTCCGACCGCTGGCCCCAACACAACGGCCCCCCCCCCCCCCCAGTCCACGAGCAGGGACCCTGCCAGCCCCCTCCCAACCCGTAAACAAACCCCAGGTTGGGACCCCCCATCCCCAGCTGGTGGTTGGCGTTTGTTAACTGGTTGGACCAGAGCGCTGGTATAGGCAAGGCAAAGACAAAACAGTCTGGTATTAACGCTGGTTAACCGGTTAGACCGGGTGCTGGTGGTTAACGCTGGTTAACCGGTTAAACCAGAGTGCTGCTGGTTAACGCTTGTGAACTGGTTAGACCAGAGTGCTGGCGGTTAACACTGGTGAACGTCCTGCTGTGTTCTGGTTAGCTGGCTGCCCTGTGGCATCGCCTCACCAGGGGAGGAACTGAAAGCAGCTGTGGAAAAAAGTATATACACCCCCCCCTCCCCCCCGCCTTCCCTCCTGGTGTGTTTACGGAGAAAACGGAAAAGGAGGCCGTGGGAGGGAGTGGAATGCTTTATTACGTTTGGTATTATCGCTTATATCACGTTATTCCTCCGTACGGTTTCTCCTCGCTGCGTACCGTGGCTGATGAATGGGGTTTGATGGTTAGACTAGTTGCTGGGGGGCTGGTTGTTAAGGGAGTTGTGATGGTTAGACTGGTAGTTAGTGGGGGTTGGGGTGATGGGTAGGCACTCTGGGTCAGTATCTTCAGAAACCAAAACGAACGACTTAAGTAGCAAGTCGTTTTGAATCCCTCAAAAATGGTGGGTGGACAGATATTGTACATTTTGTGTGCGTGTGTGTGTGTGGTTGTCTTTCTGTGTGCGTGCGCACCAATGTGTTTATGTGTGTGCGCGTGTGTGTGTGTGTGCATGTCAAGTACGGCCCCTTGACATCCGGTCCGCAAGTTGCTGCATTTAGATTTTCCCCTTGACCTGCCCACCGCTGGGATACGCATCTGCAGGGGAAACGGAAAACCAAACGCATACCGAGCACTTCTGACTCCGAACTATGTCAAACGTACGTTCTCTCCCCCCCCCCCCCCCCTCCAGATGTGGAGCAGATGGCCATCGACTGGCTTACAGGAAACTTCTACTTTGTGGACGACGTGGACGACAGGATCTTCGTGTGTAACAAGGACGGCTCCACCTGCGTCACCCTGCTGGACCAGGAGCTGTACAACCCCAAGGGGCTTGCCCTGGACCCCCAGCATGGGGTAGGGACCCCCCCCCCCCGCCTGTCTCTGGTCACTGTCTGTCTGTCTGTCTGTCTGTCTGTCTGTCTGTCTCTGGCTCACTGGCTGTCTGTCTGTCTCTGGTCACTGTCTGGCTGTCAGTCTCTTCAATGTCTGTCTGTCTGTCTGTCTCTGGCTCACTGGCTGTCTGTCTGTCTCTGGTCACTGTCTGGCTGTCAGTCTCTGGCTCAATGTCTGTCTGTCTGTCTGTCTCTGGCTCACTGGCTGTCTGTCTGTCTCTGGTCACTGTCTGTCTGTCAGTCTCTGGCTCAATGTCTGTCTGTCTGTCTGTCTGTCTTTGGCTCACTGTCTGTCTGTCTTTGGCTCATTGTCTGTCCGTGTGTGTCTGTTGCTGTCGCTCTCTGTCTCCTTCGCTCTGTCTTGCTGTCTCTCTCTTGCTGTCTGTTTGTCTCTCTCTCTCCCCGTCCCTCCAACCGTCTGATGGTTTCCCCCCCCCCAGACCCCTGCATCCTCTCTGATTGGCTGGTGGCTGCAGGTTTAGTCTGGGAGGAATGAAGTCCAGATGTTCTGCAGGCTCAGTTCTCTGGTCACTCTGGGTTGTCATGCATTAGCCGGTGTTTTCATTGCGGCCATCTTGTTTATGACAGCAGGGCTGTCGGCTCGGAGCCGGGCGTTTTGTATAAACACGTGCATTTCTGAGGAGAAATGGGGCTGATAAATGGAAATGTTCGGTTTGACGAACCCAGAGCAGTTATTTTGCTGAACCCTATTTCTTTGTTGTGCTGCGCGATGCCATTATTCACAGTTTGAGTTTTCCTGGTGTCTGGGAAATTTGAGAAATAACACAATCCCACTGACACAACAAGTAAATATTCAGTGCTAAGTCGTGAAGTTTGAGGTCTCTGTGTGTGTGTGTGTGTGTGTGTGTGTGTGTGTGTGTGTGTGTGTGTGTGTGTGTGTGTGTGTGTGTGTGTGTGTGTGGGGGGGGGGGGGGCGCTTGCATGTGTGTGTGTGTGTTAGTGTGAGACGGAAGGAATACCAAAATAGAGGGAGAGAGTACCTCGGTGATGTTTCCATAGTATAAATAATGGATTGCATGAACTGAATATGAATGAACTGATTCCATCAATTTATTCAATGGAAAGTAATAGTAATAGTCATTTTAATAGTAATAGTGGGGCTGATCTCGGGCAGATCTCATTGTGGCCGTTGAGATCATCGTTTCACTTTCCACCCTGTCTCCCTGACCATCCTGTCTCACCGACCACCCTTCTCCCTGACCTGTCTTGCTGACCACCCCATCTCACTGACCACCCTGTCTCACTGACTACCTGTCTTCCTGACCACCTTGTCTCACTGACCAACCCGTCTCACTGACCACCTTGTCTCACTGACCAACCCGTCTCACTGACCACCCTGTCTCGCTGACCACCCCGTCTCACTGACCACCCTGTCTCCCTGACCACCTTGTCTCACTGACCACCCCGTCTCCCTGAACTGTCTTGCTGACCACCCTGTCTCACTGACTTGTCTCACTGACCACCCCGTCTCCCTGACCACCCTGTCTTCCTGACCACCCTGTCTCCCTGACCACCCTGTCTCCCTGACCACCCTGTCTCACTGACCACCCCGTCTCCCTGACCACCCGTCTCCCTGACCCACAGGAAGGTGTTCTTCACGGACTACGGGCAGATCCCCAAGGTGGAGCGCTGCGACATGGACGGCCAGAACAGGACCAAGCTAGTGGACAGCAAGATCGTGTTCCCCCACGGCATCACGCTGGACCTGGTCAACCGGCTGGTGTACTGGGCCGACGCCTACCTTGACTACATCGAGGTGGTGGACTACGAGGGCAAGAACCGCCACACCATCATCCAGGGCCTGCTGGTGAGGGCCGCTACCGGGGGTCTGAGGCTCCCCCCCTAGAGACACTTTCACCTGGGGCGGATTCTGATCCTTAGTCTGATTCTGGATCCGATTTCTTGTCTGATTCTGGATCGATTCTCGGCCTGTGTGCTAGTCTGTGAGAGAAGAGAGAAGCAGAGAGAGAGAGAGAGAGAGTGGCAGACGTCTGAGCTGAGGAGGCATGTCCGGGAGAGAGAGGGTGATTATTGACAGCGCTGAGTGTGAGCTATTTGAGACTTTGTGTTGTTTACGTTGGCCTCCTGCTACTCTGCTCCCCTCTCTACCCCCACCCCCCCCCCCCACCTCCTCCCGGGGGGGTTGGCCCAGCAGGGGTCCGGTCCTGAGGAGGTCTCTGGGCGTCGCTGGGGGGACACATCTTGGTGTCACCCCCCCCCCCCCCCCGGCTTCTGAGCTCTCACTTTGAATGACCGTGAGAATTTTGTTAAATGCTGGGTCATGATTGGAGGGGTGTGAATCTGGAGGTCCAGTCCCTTCACCCCACCCGTTAACGGGTGGAGGAACAGCAGGATGAATCGGCCCGATCTCCTCCGGTTTGTTTTATTCGATGTAAATCTAAAGCAGATGATCTGAAGATTAAGGAGTAGCACATGCACAATAATATCGTCTATAGGAACTACCATGACAACCTCCGGCTCTGTAGCAAGACTAAGGATTATAAATATACCAGACGACACAGCTCTCAGTGTACGCTCCAGTCTGTCGGTGTCCAGATGGCGAACGATGAAACACTGATGCTTCAGCCTGACTGCGCTGAGCTGAACGCTCAGGCAGCTGCAACCAGAACAACACTGCAGCTCTGGCACCCAGCAGGGATACTCTCCCCGTCCCCTCCTCCTGATCATCCTCACCCTCTTCCTGACCTTTGACCAGTTCTGTATTCCTCCTCCCCCCTGAAGTCTACTCCTCCCCCCTCCTCCCCCTATAGTCTCCTCCTCCCCCTGTAGCCTCCTTTTCCTCCTCCCCCCTCCTCTCCCTATAGTCTCCTCCTCCCCCTGTAGCCTCCTTTTCCTCCTCCCTCCTCCTCCCCCTGTAGCCTCCTCCTCCCCCTGTAGCCTCCTTTTCCTCCTCCCTCCTCCTCCCCCCTCCTCTCCCTATAGTCTCCTCCTCCCCCTGTAGCCTCCTTTTCCTCTAACCCTGTTCCTCCCCCCTCCTCCCCCTGTCTCCCCCCCCCCCCCAGATCGAGCACCTGTACGGGCTGACGGTGTTTGAGAACTACCTGTACGCCACCAACTCGGACAACGGCAACGTGCAGCCCAAGACCAGCGTGATCCGCGTGAACCGCTTCAACCGCACCGACTACCAGGTGGTGACCCGCGTGGACAAGGGCGGGGCCCTGCACGTCTACCACCACCAGCGCCAGCCCCCCGGTACCGAACGCACGCACACACGCACGCACGCACGCACGCACATTTACACGCACACACATGCACACGCGCACACGGACGCACGCACGCACAAACACACACACGCATACATACATACATGCAAACGTATACATACATGCGTACACTTCCATGCACGCATGCACATG
Source organism: Pollachius pollachius (assembly GCF_949987615.1). Taxonomy (NCBI): domain Eukaryota; kingdom Metazoa; phylum Chordata; class Actinopteri; order Gadiformes; family Gadidae; genus Pollachius; species Pollachius pollachius. The sequence goes on along the minus strand of NC_136945.1, from coordinate 18,877,425 downwards.
CACGTACACACACAACACACTCACTAACGCACGCACGCACGCACACACACTAACAGACAGACACCGACACACAAACACGCACACACAATTAGACAGAATTAGACACTCACTAACACACTCACTAACGCGTGCATTCACGCACGTGCGCCTGCACGCACACTGACACACACCGGCTTGGTCACAAACCGACACACACACACACGCACAAGTACACACACACACACAATTAGACACACAAACACACACAGTTTTACCTACACACACATACACTTATACCTACAAGCACACTTACACTTACACACAAACACACACACACACACACACACACACTTACGCATGCACACCAAGTAGCGACCATGCAGACCCTCACAGTACTGTGTGGTGCGGTTGACCGGACCCCCCCCTCCCCCCTCCCTCAGTGCGGAGCCACGCCTGCGAGGCGGACCAGTTCGGGAAGGCGGGCGGATGCTCGGACATCTGTCTCCTAGGCAACAGCCACAAGACCCGGACCTGCCGCTGTCACTCGGGCTTCAGCCTGGGCAGCGATGGAAAGTCCTGCAAAAGTGAGTCGGACCGAGCGGCGCCTGGGACACCACCCCCAGTCCCCTCTGACGCACTTATGTGTGTTCCACGTCCAGTACTTAGAACGACAAAAACAGTACTTAGCACGATGTAGCATCGTATCCTAGCTATCTTCTGTCTGTACATGCTTTGTTTGATGCCGTTCTGTGACTCTATTTATATGTTCTCTGTTGTTTTTAAATTTTTGTCTGTAACTGTGGAACTTGTCTGGCCAGGACCCTCTTGTAAAATAGATTTTTAATCTCAATGAGACTTCTCGTGGTTAAAAATAAATAAATGAAATTAAAATGAAATCTTTGTTGTACACGGGGAATGGGTTAACGTAGCGATGGTTAGAGCTTGGCACTTGGTTCCATGCACATCCTTACTGTACCGACAGACGTGTATTGCTGCATGTGTTTAACACCCTCAATGTAAAGGTCCAGTCCAGTCAACGTCCTCGGTTCTTCAAGGAACCATGAAGAACCGGTGTGACCCTGTCTTGTGTCCATCCCAGAGCCGGAGCACGAGCTGTTCCTGGTGTACGGTAAAGGTCGCCCGGGCGTCATCCGGGGCATGGACATCAACGCCAAGGTCCCCGACGAGTACATGATCCCCATCGAGAACCTGATGAACCCGCGGGCGCTGGACTTCCACTCGGAGAGCGAGTTCATCTACTTTGCCGACGCCACCAGCTTCATCATCGGGCGCCAGAAGATCGACGGGACGGAGCGGGACACCATCCTCAAAGAAGGTGGGGCTAGGGGCGGGGCTTAGGGGCACCGTCCTCAAAGAAGGTGGGGCAAGGGGCGGGGCTTAGGGGCACCATCCTCAAAGAAGGTGGGGCAAGGGGCGGGGCTTAGGGACACCATCCTCAAAGAAGGTGGGGCTAGGGGCGGCGCTTAGGGACAGCATCCTCAAAGAAGGTGGGGCAAGGGGCGGGGCTTAGGGACACCATCCTCAAAGAAGGTGGAGTTTAGAGAGACCGTCCTCAAAGAAGTTGGAGTTTAGAGACACTAATCAAAGAAGGTGAAGTTTAGAAACACCGTCCGCAGAGAAGGTGAAGTTTAGAAACACCGTCCTCAAAGAAGGTGAAGTTTAGAGACACTAATCAAAGAAGGTGAAGTTTAGAAACACCGTCCTCAAAGAAGGTGAAGTTTAGAAACACCGTCCTCAAAGAAGGTGAAGTTTAGAAACACCGTCCTCAAAGAAGGTGGAGTTTAGTTTACCTTCAGAGAAAGTGGGGCAGGAGGTGGAGCAATTGACGGAGCATGCTTGGTTCAGTGTACCCCCCCCCCCACCCATCCTCGATGAAGGCACGTGCAGCATCAGGCATGTCGTGGCGTCGAGAAATGAGAGCGTATTTATCCAACCCGAGCGCTTTAATGAACAACATGCTCTGTGCTTTAGGGACTATAAAATGTATATATTTGAACAGGCTCCGACAGAATAACAGCCTTTAAAGAACGCAAACACTCCTCCTTCTGGAGAACAAACTCCGAGGAGTGGAACGTCCGGGGATAGGGCAGGAGGACCGTTTGAAGCCCAGACCAAACCCAGCTCGTCCTCCTTCCAGTGTCCATCCTAACAACCCCCCCCCCCCCCCCCCCTGTGCCTCTCCATCCTAACTCCCCCCCCCCCCTGTCGTCGTCGTCCCCCCCCCCAGGGATCCACACGGTGGAGGGCATCGCGGTGGACTGGATGGCGGACAACCTGTACTGGACGGACGACGGGCCCAAGAAGTCCATCAGCGTGGCCCGCCTGGAGAAGGCCTCGCAGACCCGCAAGACCCTGGTGGAGGGCAAGATGACCCACCCCCGCGCCATCGTGGTGGACCCCCTGCACGGGTGAGGAGGGTGGCGCCAAGGGGTGGTGGGGTTTGGAGCTGGGTGGGGGGAGCAGGTGATGTAACCTCTGATGTAGGGCTGCTCGATTATGGAAAGAAATCATAATCGTTATTTAGGTCAACATTGAAATCACGCTTATTCATCCGTTTGGAAACATGATGCATTCACTCAGCATTTTTTATCACCAAAAAATACTAGCAACTGAGAACTTGGAAATGTCCCCTTAATGGGACAGAACTGGCACGCACAACTACACACACACACGCACACACACACACTCACAGAATCACGTAAACACGCACACAACTGAACACACACGCACATAAACACACAACCACACGCAAGCACACACACACACACACAACCCTACAAACACTTAAGGCAGATGAAAGACTCCATCAAACAGCCATGGCAACAGCCCGCCCCCTTTGAAAACAAACCGCTCAGAGTCTCCGATCGTAAAATATACGGTGACACACATCTGCTCGATCTGCTGACGTCTACCAAGTGGCTGGTGTGTGTGTTTGTGTGTGTGTGTCTGTTTCTGTGCGTGCGTGTGCGTGTGTGTCTTGGTTGTCTGCGTGTCTGTCTGTTTCTGTGTGTGGTTGTGTGTGTGTGCCTGCATTTGGTTGTGTGTCTGCCTGCATGTGTGTGTGTGTGTCTGTGTGTCTGTTTGTGCAGGTGTGTGTGTATATGTGTCTGCGTATGGTTGTGTGTGTGTGTGTGTGTGTGCCTGCGTGTGGTTGTGTATGTATGTGTAGTTACGTTTGTATTTCTGTGTGTGTATCTGTGTGTGTGTGCCTGCGTGTAGTTGTGTGTAGTTATGTGTCTATTTCTGTGTCTGTGTTTGTGTTTTTCTACGTGTTTTTCTACGTGTTTGTGTGTGTGCCTGCCTGTGTGTGTGTATTTATTGTTTATTCATCGTCCATGGCCGAGTCGTGTCCCCACCAGAGGGACAATGCCCCTAAAGCCCATTGTCCCTCTGGGATTGATAGAGCACGCCAAGTAGCTCTGAGCTTTAGCGCGTGCTGTCACATTAGCCCTGCTCTGTAAGCCTTAGCGCTCCATTAAGCTAGAGTCTGTGTATTAGCACGCTGCGTTGGGCGCGCATTCACCGTCACAGCGGTACTTTAGGCTCACCGCTACGCTAGCGGTACCTTAGCGCTCCGTTAAGCTAGCCTCATTGTATTAGCATGCTGCCTTAGGCAGTGCCTGCGCTGTCACAGCGGTACGCTAGGCTACACCGCTACGCTAACGCTACCGTAGCGCTCTGTTTACACCAGCAGTACACTAGGCTACACCGCTACGCTAGGATTACCTAAGCGCTAGCGTCGGTGCATAAGCATGCTGCGTAAGGCACGCCCGCAGCGTCCCAGCATCACGCTAGGCCGCACCGCTACGCCAGGCTACACCGCTAACGCCCCCGCCTCCCTCTCCCTGACCCCTCTGTACTGGTCCCACCAGGTGGATGTACTGGACGGACTGGGAGGAGGACCCCAAGGAGAGCAAGCGGGGGAAGATCGAGAGGGCCTGGATGGACGGGACGAACCGCGACGTGTTCCTGAGCAGCAAGACGGTGCTGTGGCCCAACGGCCTGAGCCTGGACATCCCCGCCGGCCTGCTCTACTGGGTGGACGCCTACTACGACCGCATCGAGATGGTGCACCTCAACAGCTCCGAGCGCAAGGTCCGCCCCCCCCCCCCCCACAGCACACTGCCGGGGTCCGGGGTCAGCTGTCTGTCACGCCGGGGGAGGAGGAGGGGGGGGAGAGAGGGAGGGGAGAGGAGGAGGGGGGAGGAGGGGGGAGGAGGGAGGGGAGAGGAGGAGGGGGGAGGAGGAGGGGGGAGAGGGAGGGGAGCGGAGGGGGGAGGAGGGAGAGGAGGGGGGAGGAGGGAGAGGAGGGGGAGGAGGGGGGAGGAGGGAGGGGAGGAGGGGGGAGGACGAGGGAGAGGGAGTGGAGGAGGGGGGAGGAGGGAGGGGAGAGGAGGAGGGGGGAGGAGGGAGAGGAGGGGGGAGGAGGGGGGAGGAGGGAGAGGGAAGGGGAGGAGGGGGGAGGAGGAGGAGGGGGGAGGAGGGTGGCTTGCAAGGCATCAAAAGATGGGGATTATTATTCCGACAGGGTTATTAGGAAGTGACAGTGATCCAGTGGGGAATGAGTTTCGTCAGGAAATGAGAAGAGGGCCTGTAATGCTATGGCTGTCCCACTATCTGAGGGGCTGTACTAAGTAGTCACGCGACCCTGAGAGCTCGTTCTATCCCAGCCACGCGGTATGGACTCCTGCTCACACACTCCGAGGTTTTGATGGGCCAAAGGATGGCTGTTAAAGTCATGTCCCATCATGCTGCCTGGTTTATGAGACAAGCCCATTAAATCTATTGATGTGTACTCACACCGCAGCATTATAAAATACTTGATCTTATCTAATTGATCGTTAGCGTAAAACATCGTAAAAAGATAACGCTCCCGGCAAAGTGGGAAACTATTTTAATTTCGGCTGATTGAGTCGATAAAAGACAGACAGTAACGTTCTAGATGAAAGATAAAGGACCCCGGGGCGTCTGCAGTACACGTCGTGGTTCACTCCTTAAGTCTCCACACGTACGTGCTGCAGCAGGAGATGAGTTGTGCAGAACATCTCAGCCTTCAGCTACAGGTCTAGCGTACAGGTGCACTGCTAGCATACAGGTGCAGTGCTAGCATACAGGTGCAGTGCTAGCGCTAGCATACAGGTGCTGTGCTAGCGTAGTGCTAGCGTAGCTTACAGGCGCCGTGCTAGCGTAGCATGCAGGTGCAGTGCTAGCGTAGCGTACAGGTGCAGTGCTAGTGTAGCGTACAGGTGCAGTGCTAGCATAGCGTACAGGTGCAGTGCTAGCTTAGCATGCAGGTGTAGTGCTAGCGTAGCGTTTAGTGCTAGCGTACAGATGCAGTGCTAGCATAGCATAAAGGTTCAGTGATAGCATACAGGTACAGTGCTAGCATACAGGTGCAATGCTAGTGTAGCATACATGTGTAGTGCTGGCGTACCGTTTAGTGCTAGCGTACAGGCTCAGTACTAGCGTACAGGTGCGGTGTGGTGCTAGCACAGGATACAAGTGCAGTGCCGGCATACAGGTGATGTGCTAGCGTGGCGTACAGGTGCCGTGCTAGCATCCAGGTGCTGTGCTAGCGTGGCGTACAGGTGCCGTGCTAGCATCCAGGTACAGAGCTAGCGTACAGATGCAGTGCCAGCCTACCGTTTAGTTGTAGCGTACATGTGCAGTGTTAGCATGTTAGCGTGGTCCACCACATACTTGTGTTCCGCCACCCCCCAGACGGTGTACGAGGGCCAGGAACTGAGCCACGCCTTTGGCCTGTGCCACTACAAGCACTTCCTGTTCTGGAACGAGTACCGCAGCGGCAGCATCTACCAGCTGGACACTGGCACGGGCGTGGCCACGCTGCTGCGCAACGAGAGGCCCCCCATCTTCGAGATCCGCATGTACGACGCACAGCAGCAGCAAGGTACCGCCCTGCCTGTCCCCGTCTGTACTGTATGCGTACCCGTATCGTTCTGCCTGCTTTGCACCATACAGACCATTTTGCATTATTTCGAATTTAGAATATATTCAATGTAAATATGACTTATCTTATTTTATTTTGTTTATTTACCATTTTATTTTATAGCTAACGCACCGCGGGTCAGAGACGAACAAAATTATGGTTCTTCTATTTGTCTTGTACATTTGTTGCAATTGACAATAAAACTGAATTTGACTTTGACAATGGATGGTGAACAGTATGCGTTGTTATTCCCAGGCCTTAGGGGGCGCTCTACGGCACCTGTTCAGTGTAACTCGTGACATTGTTCTGGTGCTGGTCAGTCAGAGTTAAAGTGGACATCGACGTCTCGTCCCTGCGTTCACGTGTCACTCTGTTGCTCCCACGTTATCCTCGTAACGTCTCACAAACACAACACGGTCCATGAAGTCTTTGTAGACCTCATCCCCGAGCGCGGTGAAAGATACGGTTTGCATGTATGTCAGGCGCGCTTTAAGACGGATGTTTCTGCGCGTGTCGTCCCGAAGGTTCCAACGCGTGCCGCGTGTACAACGGGGGCTGCAGCAGCCTGTGCCTCTCCATCCCGGGGGGCCGGTCGTGTGCCTGCGCAGAAGACCAGATCCTAAACCCTGCGGACAACACCAGCTGTACAGGTAAGGCCCGGAGGAGGGGGTCCGGGGAGGCTGGCTGGGACTCGGCCGGTGCTGGGGGGGGTAGCAGGCGGGTGGGGGTGTTTCCACCGAGTGCTGCCCGTTGAGTTTAGCCCTTTGTCTTCGTCATAAAGAAAGCAAAGAGGGATTCTGAATAATTTTCTCTATAAATTGTATGCTTGAAAGCCTTGAGTGCATGTGTGTTTAACTGAATTTAGGCTAAGGGCAATCTTTGTAAAGGGCTCTGAAAAAGGCAGGCTAATGCGCTGCCTGTGAAAATGTATTTTTAATCATGGAAGCACTTTACAGCAGAGGCTGCTCTGCTGTTCTACGGTCCCCAGAATCCACTCACTCTGTGCTCATCATCTTCTACTTCCTGTCTCCCCATCTCCCCGCCGTCCCCCTGTCCCTCCCTCCGTGTGTCCGTCCTCTTGTCCCGCCGTGTGTCTGTGTGCCCGTGTGTCCGTGTGTCCGTCCCCAGCCAACCCGTCCTACCTGCCGCCCCCCCAGTGCCAGCCGGGGGAGTTCGCCTGCAGGAACAACCGCTGCATTCAGGACCGCTGGAAGTGCGACGGGGACAACGACTGCCTGGACAACAGCGACGAGGCCCTGGAGCTCTGCCGTGAGTCACCCCCCGACAGAGGGGACAGCTGGCCATCGCTCATGAGATGTGTTAATATGCCACGTTTGGCCTGAGTGTGTGTCTGCGTGTGTGTGTAAATGGAAGGAATCTAGGCCTGTTGATGTGTGAAAGTATACTCAGAGCATAGACTAAGCGAGCAAAGACTAAACAAACTCAAACCGCTCAAGTATCCTCTCCCCTTCCCTCCTCTCCTCCTCTCTCCCCCCTCAACGTTGCGATAAATCAGTATTCTCCCTCTCCTATCTCTCCCCTCCTCTCCTCTCTCCCCTCACCGTTGTGATAAGTCAGTATTCCTCCCCTCTCCTCTCTCCCTTCTTCTCTCTTCTCTCCCCTCTCCCCTCTCAATTCTCCTCTCTCCTTTGTCCCCTCTCCTCTCCCCCCTTCATTGTGGTAATAAGTCTGTATCCTCTCCCGTCTCCCCCCTTCATTGTGGTAATAACTCTGTATCCTCTCCCGTCTCCCCCCTTCATTGTGGTAATAAGTCTGTATCCTCTCCCGTCTCCCCCCTTCATTGTGGTAATAAGTCTGTCCCCCCCCCCCAGACCAGCACACCTGTCCCACCGACCGTTTCAAGTGTCACAACAACCGCTGCATCCCGCTGCGCTGGCTCTGTGACGGAGACAACGACTGTGGCAACGACGAGGACGAGTCCAACACTACCTGCTCAGGTAACACACACTCTCACACACACACACACACACACACACACACACACACACACACACACACACACACACACACACACACTCACACTCACACACATAAACACACTTAAACACATAAACACACTCACACACACATAAACATGGACTCACTTACGTACACACGCGGTCGCACACAAGGTAAGACACACACTCAAAAACACATAAACACACTCACAGACACTCACACACATAAACACACTCAAACACAGAAACACAGACTCACGCACATACACATGCTGACACCCACACAAACACACATTAACACACACACACAAACACACACACACACACACACACACACACTTACACACAGGCAAACGCACACACACACTGGTGTCGAGAAACATGGCGGTTATTAAAATTCAAACAGGATCATGCTGTCATTCAATTAAATTCATACTGTGCATCCCTTTAGTAAATACTCATACCACAGCATTTTTAAATAGTCGATCAAAAACCTGATTGGTCAATTACGTTCCAAGGATGCGCGACTATAACAACACAGCAGAACTAGGTTCAAATGGCAGCTGACGAAGTTAAATAATAATAATGAAAAAACAATGATGAAACAGGGGAAAGTAGCTCGTCCCATCAGTGTGGTGAGCCGAATGCTCACCACACTGGAGCACAATGTTGGCTCTGAAGTCGCTGGGGGCTCACTGTCCTCCTGCTGTCTCTGGGTCTCAGCCCGGACCTGCCCCCCCAACCAGTTCTCGTGTGCCAGTGGCCGCTGTATCCCCATCTCCTGGACCTGCGACCTGGACGACGATTGTGGGGACCGCTCGGACGAGCCCGACTCCTGCGGTGGGTACTCCCGCCTCGACCCTCTGGGGGGGGGGGGGGGAGGGGCTTATCTAGCCCGGGATCCAGGGGGCATCGGAGAGGGAGGAGGGGGGAAGGGTGGAGGGGTTGAGGGTGGAGGGGTAGTGGGGTAAGGATGGAGGTGGGGGCGGATATGGAGAGGGTGAGTGCCGAAAAGGTGGAGGGGAGAGGCTTGAGGTGGATAGGGTGGGGGTGGAGGTGGACGGGGGTGGAGGAGCAAAGGGTGGAGAGGGTTGATGGGGAGGTAGTGGAGGTGGACGGGGGTGGAGGAGTAAAGGGTGGAGAGGGTTGATGTGGAGATGGACGGGGGTGGTCTCCAGTAGCCGTGCATGTGTTTGTTTAAGTAGTTTTTTGTGCATGAAGCGTCACCGTTGCCAAGGTGACCAGTGAGTGTAGCGTTGTGTTGATGGCTTCTGCTCCCTCTTGGCTCCGCCCCCTACAGCCTACCCCACCTGTTTCCCGCTCACTCAGTTCACCTGCAACAACGGCCGTTGCATCAACATCAACTGGAGGTGTGACAACGGTAAGTCACCTCCTCCTAACCCGCCCACTTCCTGTCTCTGAGACACTCCTGTCCCGCCCACTTCCTGTCACAGAGACACTCCTGACCCGACCACTTCCTGTCTCTGAGACACTCCTGACCCGCCCACTTCCTGTGCCCGAGACACTCCTTACCTGCCCACTTCCTGTCACCGAGACACCTCTGACCCGCCCACCTCCTGTCACAGAGACACTCCTGACCCGCCCACTTCCTGTCATAGAGACCCTTCTGACCCGCCCACTTCCTGTCACTGAGACACTCCTGACTCTGTCAACGTTAACTGTTTGTCCTCTGTGGCTCCTGGTTTCATGTGGAGATCTGAGCCTGTTTTCATGTATGTGTGTGTATTGTGTATGAATGTGTATTGTTTGTGTTCATCCTGTATGTGCGTGTATTATGCTTGAATATGTGTGTGCGCATTTGTGTGTTTGGCAGCAACTGTGTGTTTGCGTGTGTTTGTATGTGTGCATTGTGTTTGAATGTGTGTGTCTGTGTATGTGTGTTTAAGAGCCTGTGTGTGTCCCTGTGTGTGTCGGTCAGTGTGTGTCTACCTGAGTGTGTGTGTGTGTCCGCCTGTGTGTGTCTACCTGAGTGTGTGTGTCTGCCTGTGTGTGTCTCCCTTTGTGTGTCTGCCTGTGTGTGTGTGCCTGTGTGTATCTCCCTGAGTGTGTGTGTGTGTGTCCGCCTGTGTGTTTCCCTTTGTGTGTCTGCCTGTGTGCGTCCGCTTGTGTGTGTCTGCCTGTGTGTATCTGCCTGAGTGTGTGTCTCTCTGCCTGTGTGTGTGCCTGCCCGTGTGTGCCTGCCCGTGTGTGTGTGTGGGTCTCCCTTTGTGTGTCTGCCTGTGTGTGTTGAGGCGCTGGGTCCACCACGTGTTGCTCATGTGTCGTTGTGTTGTTCCATGTTCATCGCCGCCCCGTCTTCAGAGAAGGACTGTGGCGACGGCTCTGATGAGTCGCGCTGTCCCAACCCTCCCGGTTAGTGCATAGATCAACATGCACCGCAGCTCCGCGGGCTGGGGGGGTGGGGAGGGGTGATGGGAAGGTGGAGGCAGAGAGGGTGGAGGTAGAGGGGGAGCTGGAGGTAGAGGGGGTGGAGGTAGACAGGATGGTGGTGGAATGGGTGGAGGTGGAGGTGGATGGCGTTGAGATGGAGGAGATGGAGGAGGTGGAGGAGGTGGAGAGGGTGGAGGTGGAGGGGGTGGAGAGGGTGGAGGTGGAGAAGACAGACAGGAGGCAGGTGAAGTAGGGGAGGCAGTTGGGTTGCTTGGTTAGCTTGAGAACGCGAGCGATGCTAACGCCTGCTTGGCACCTCATCCTGCTTCTCTCAGCATCTGAGGAGAAACCAGAGAACGTTGTCCTTGTGTCCGCCGCTAAAGGGTCCGGAACGCCAAACCCCTCCTGTACGTCTGTAGCGGGAACGCATGGGAACAGTAACGCTAGAGTGTTAACATTCCATCCTTTAATTCTCTGCTCGTGCAGCGGTGAATTATCACATGGATGACCCCAGGATTCAGTTCATGTCCACTTTCACGCCGCTGACTACAGTGGAATGAACTTCAGCTGAACCTCTTCCAGTCCAAGACTCAGACGCTCCCCCTGCTAAGCTCAATGTATCAGCGCTGGGTACATTCCCCCCTCGGTGCATGGTCTGATCTATGCAGTTTCTGTCATTACCACATCATTCTCATCATTGACTGTACCTGTTGTCTGTGTGTCAGCTGGTGTGTCTGCTAACCGTGTCTCTGTCTCTCCCCCCCCTGGGGCCTCCCGGGCCCAGCCGGTCTGAGTAGGCAGGCCGTGTTTCTCACTGCGTGTCCTCCCTAGACAACGACTGCGGGGACAGCAGCGACGAGGCAGGCTGCAGCCACTCCTGTTCCAGCGCTCAGTTCAAGTGCAACAGCGGCCGCTGCATCCCGGACTACTGGACCTGTGACGGAGACAACGACTGCGGAGACTACAGCGACGAGACGCACGCCAACTGCACCAATCAGGGTGAGCGTGCGGGACAGGAAGTGGTGCGGTCAAGAGGGGATGTCACAGCACGGTGGATATGAATGAAGTGTGGGTGTGTGTTTTTGTGCGTGTGTGTTTGCATTACATTCCAGGGTCCATGCAAAGCACTCTAGATATTTCTGTATACCATAATTGATGTGTCTTCCTGTAACTTCCTGTCAGTTTGTCAAGAGGTTTCATTGCTTTATAAAGAGACAATCTGTTTCATTTGGTAGTGAGCCTCAAAGTCACTATTTCATAGCTTTTTCTTGTTAACATGAATACAACATGAGGATTGAGAAGGAAATTAATATTATATTCATAGTCTGCCCTCATGTCCACATATATTGATATCATTTTAAATTGTGTGAAGGCCTTGAGCATCACACACCAAATATATTCACAGCAGATTTCAGAGCATCTTGTGCTGAAGGCTGACTACATAATAGTGTGGGAGGGTTGGGTTAGGATCTGCTCTGGGTCTGAAGCCACCTGGAGACTATGGCAGAGCCTTGGCCAACCCTGCACCATGGGGAGAAGACGATTGGCCCAGTGGGCAGCTGGCCTCCTGCGGGGGAACGTTTCCCAGGCAGGAGGGGAACCACCGTGTTCCCAGTGAAACGTCCAGCCACCTCCAGAGGAAACCTTTAGAGGAATTGGTTTCTTCTAGTCCTTCTTTCAAAATGAAATCTTTCCCGGTCCACTGTTTAGAGTTTCCTCATCGAGGTTGGGCCCGTCTCCTGACCTTTCGTGTTTCATTTGTGTTGATGGCCTATGGAGGCTAATGCTCGTGGGTGGATTTTCTGGATCGTATCGTCGCAGCACGTCACGCAGGAGCCGTACGTTCTGTAGACCTCATGCTGAACCGACGCCTCCTGCATGACCTGCATTTCAGTCGCATTTCTGTCGCTAAAAGTCAAGGATGACTGCTTTTTATCATGAATAAATGAAGGACCCTCTCTCTCCCTCACCCTCATCTCTCTCTTTCTCCCTCTCTCACTCTCTCTTTCTCTCTCTCTCTCACTCTCTCTCTCTCTCTCCCTCTCTCTCTCTCTCTCTCTTCCCCCCCCCCCCCCCCCAGCCACTCGCCCGCCCGGAGGCTGCCACACGGATGAGTTCCAGTGTCGTCATGACGGCCTGTGCATCCCACTGCGCTGGCACTGCGACGGAGACACCGACTGCATGGACCTGAGCGACGAGAAGCACTGCGAGGGCGTGACCCACATGTGCGACCCGGCCGTCAAGTTCGGCTGCAAGGACTCAGGTGAGGGGCGGGGCCTCACCTCCACGTGCTCTGAGTCCTCCATGTGAGTGGAGGTCTGTTAGTCAGTGTCAAGGTCAGGGTAGCCGACACAGGGCCGGCAGGAGGTAACTGGTCGCGGTATCTGGTCGCCCACAGCGTGTTCTAGAAACAGCACTAGTCAACGTGGAACTGTCTAAAATATGATGTTCTTTTTAAATTGATAACACTTGCATTGGTCTAGAATTGATGGCGATGACAATACTGAATCTAACATTTAAAAACTGAAAGGTTTTATGAATGCTGAGCTTGTCTGGAAAGTTCAACTTCATGTGCAGACACACCTGCAATAACCACTTATTAGCCTAGGTGTCGCCAAAGACAACAAAACGAAAGTCTTGGACACTGCCCCTTTAAGCCCTGCAGCCGTAAGTCGCTGTGGTCCAAAGGGACTAAACAGAGAGGCTGAGAACAATCAAGGCACGCAAGCAACTTTGTAGTCACTACGAAACAACTTGTAGCGCTGCACAACCTAGAAGATACACAGAATAGTCAACCACCTACCTATGTGTGAGAAGACAAGTCTCAGGAGACAAGTCTTAGGAGACAAGTCTTAAGAGACAAGGCTCGGTAGACAAGTCTTAGGAGATAAGGCTTAGGAGACAAGCCTTAGGTGACAAGGCTTAGGGGACATATCTGAGGAGGATAATCAGTAAAGTCTCAGGCGACAAGTCTGAGGAGACAAGTCCTCCAGATCTGGGGTGTCAGACGTTGACCTCCCTCTCTCTCCGTCCAGCTCGCTGCATCAGCAAGGCCTGGGTGTGCGACGGCGACAGCGACTGCGAGGACAACTCCGACGAGGAGAACTGCGAGGCACTGGTGTGCAAGCTGTCGCACCACGTGTGTGCCAACGACTCCACCATCTGCCTGCCCTCGGAGAAGCTCTGCGACGGGACGGACGACTGCCCCGACGGCTCGGACGAGAAGCTCTGCGGTGGGGCCGCACTACATTACCCACAATCCACTGGGGATCAGACTCGACATTCAATAATAGATCTCACTCGATTTAACATCGGAAAAATGTGTTGCATGACGTATGAGTTCAGTTTGGTTCCATGAAATATGTCTTCCTCTTCCTGATGTATTTCTCAGTCTAACGTATCAATCTCTGATGTCCCCCTCCGCAGACTTGTGTTCCCTGGACAACGGCGACTGCAGCCACAACTGCAGCGTGTCCCCTGGGGAGGGCGTGGTCTGCACCTGCCCCCTGGGTATGGAGCTGGGCGCCGACAACAAGACCTGTCAGATCCAGAGCTTCTGCGCCAAGCACCTCAAGTGCAGCCAACGCTGCGAGCAGGACAAGTTCAGCGTCAAGTGCTCCTGCTACGAGGGCTGGGAGCTGGAGCCCGACATGGAGAACTGCAAGAGCACAGGTACGGCCCGGTCCTGGTCGGGAGCCACCGCGACCCCTGAGGAGAAGACCACGGGGGGGACAGGGACAGGGTGTTGTGGACGGTGGATGAATGCACGCTTAGGAAGGGAGAGGAAGGGAAGGCTAACCGGAGTGATCCAGTGTCAGGTCGTGAGATGAGTGAATGTTGTGCTGCAGCCTGGAACCGTGCGGTTGGAGGTTTGGCTCGGAGCACTGGGGTGGTTCCCCGGAGCAGGAGACGTGTGGTTGAAGCTAATCCTTGAAACCTCTCCTGACAATAGAAAGAAACAGGAGGTGGCTTCTTGTGGGTTTTTCCACATGGATGTGTGTGGAAGTGGCAGTGAAAATATAAGAAGAGGAAAAGTTAAGCTTGAATAATAACTAGTGGTTAAGGCTCCCTGCTGGTGAGTCAGCACTGGTTTTTATGGTCCCGGCTAGCCTAGGAGTTAGTGGGAACACTGGGAGTTGTTCCCAGCCCCCATGGAGTCTGAGGGGACCAGTCTCAGGGGAGAAGACTCAGGAGACGAGACTTAGGAGACAAGGCTCAGGAGACCATTCTGAGGAGACAAGTCTCAGGTGACAAGTCTTAGAAGACAGTCTCAATAGATAAGTCTTGGGAGACAAAACTGAGGAGACAAGGCTCAGCAAAAACTTGGGAGTCTCCAAGTCGTAGGAGACAAGTCTCAGGAGACAATTCTGAGGAGACAAGGCTTAGGAGACATGTCTTAGAAGACAAGGCTCCGGAGACTCCCAGGAGTCTCCAAGTGCGAGGCGACAGGCTCCTGCTAGTCATTAATCAGAGTGTCAGGCTGCCTGCAGGCAGCGATAACTCAGTCCTGTTTACACCAGGGTTTATTAGCTATGATTACACCTTTATTCTGAGACAGCTGTTTCAGCCGGACGGCTTCTATCAGCCAACCCAGCGGAAGGTATTTAGGAGTTTATCTCAGATTTCCATTGGCTGAGAGGAGGAATGTCTGAGGAAGGGGAAAAGGAATTATGTTGGGGATTAAATTGAAAAAGAATTAAATCTGTTGACGGGAAAAAGGAGCTTTTTTACCCAATTAGGATCCAAGCTGCATGGTTATTTGTTGTATTTTATTATTAGAACAGATTCTGATTTGTGTGTGTGTGTGTGTGTGTGTGTGTGTGTGTGTGTTCTCCGCCTCACAGATCCTTTCAAACCCTTCATCATCTTCTCGAACCGCCACGAGATCCGCCGCATCGACCTGAACAAGGGGGAGTTCAGCGTGCTGGTGCCGGGCCTCAGGAACACCATCGCCTTGGACTTCCACCTCGCCCAGAACGCCCTCTACTGGACCGACGTGGTGGAGGACAAGATCTACCGCGGGAAGCTCTCGGAGAACGGAGGTGAGCGCCTCAGCCCGGATACATGCGGGCCAGTACCGGTTCCAGAGACATCACCGCTGGTTCCCTGTCCTCAAATGAGTGGTTCCTACGTGATGAAACTATAGAAGAACCACGTTTATTCTTGTAGTGGATTCACCAACCCTTAGGGTGCATACGTGAGGAGACATACGTGAGGAGACAAGTCTGGGGAGACAAGTCTTGGGAGACAAGTCTGAGGAGACAAGTCTGATTGTCCCCTAAGACAATAAGTCTTAGGGGACAATCAGTGACAAATCTTGTCAACGGCTGCCTGATCGCTCTGCCAGTGTCCTGTCCTGAGCTCTGTGCCCCCTCCCCCCCAGCCCTGACCAGCTTCGACGTGGTGATCCAGTACGGCCTGGCCACGCCCGAGGGGCTGGCGGTGGACTGGATCGCCGGGAACATCTACTGGGTGGAGAGCAACCTGGACCAGATCGAGGTGGCCAAGCTGGACGGCACCATGAGGACCACCCTGCTGGCCGGGGAGGTGGAGCACCCGCGGGCCATCGCCCTGGACCCCCGCGACGGGTAGGGCACCACTGCACCGCCTCCAGACCCCAACCTGTACCAACCTCAGACCCCACCCTGCCCCACCCTCAGACCCCACCCTGATATTCTGTTTCAGTTCGCTCTTCTTCTGTGATCATGTGACCATGTCACCATGTGACCAAAGGAAGGTTGAGGGATGCGGAGCGTCCCTTGGGCTCGAGGGTTGAGATGCCTTACTGTTTGACTCTTTACATCGTGCCGCCCTCCAGGATCCTGTTCTGGACTGACTGGGACGCCAGCCAGCCCCGCATCGAGGCGGCCTCCATGAGCGGCGAGGGCCGGAAGACCATCCACAAGGAGACGGGCAGCGGGGGCTGGCCAAACGGGCTCACCGTGGACTACCTGGAGAGACGCATCCTCTGGATAGACGCCAGGTGGGTCCTGCACCACCTCCACCACCTCCCAACACCTCCACAACCTCCATGACCACCTCCCAACACCATAACCACTAACCAACACCACCACCTCCATAACTACCATCACCAACCCCACCAGCAACACCATCACCCAACACCACCTCGTACACCACCATAACAACCACCTCCAACCACTACCACCACCACCTCATACACCACCATAACCACCACCTCCATCCACTACTACCACCACCATTACCACCACCCAACATAACCACCAGCCAACACAACCACCACCACCTCCACCAGCAGCACAACCACCACATCCTCCCATAAGTACCTTTCTGTGCGTGAACCTCTGCTGTGGCGCCTTCAGGTCGGACGCCATCTACTCGGCGCGGTACGACGGCTCGGGTCTGATCGAGGTGCTGCGGGGCCATGAGTACCTGTCGCACCCCTTCGCTGTCACCATGTACGGGGGGGAGGTGTACTGGACCGACTGGAGGACCAACACGCTGGCCAAGGCCAACAAGTGGACCGGGGGCAACGTGACGGTGGTGCAGAGGACCAACACCCAGCCCTTTGACCTGCAGGTGTACCACCCCTCAAGACAGCCCCAAGGTGAGGCCCAAACACTCACACATAGAAACACACACACACACACACAACCACACACACCACCCCTCAAGACAGCCCAGAGGTGAGGCCCAAACACTCACACATAGAAACACACACACACACACACAACCACACACACACCACCCCTCGAGACAGCCCCAAGGTGAGGCCCAAACACACACACACATAGAAACACACACACACAACCACACACACCACCCCTCAAGACAGCCCCAAGGGTGAGGCCAAAACACACCAATACACACGTACACACACGTATATTAATTAACACCCTAGATGTCAGTACCCTACATGTTATATATGTTAAACCTAAATGTTAGGTATTTTAACCCTACATGTTAAACATGTTAACCCTACATGTCAAATATGTTAAGCCTAGTACATGTTATGCATGTTAACCCTGTATGTTATACATGTTGACCCTGTATGTTATCCATGTTGACCCGACGCGTTATACATGTTGACCCTACATGTTATACATGTTAACTGTAACAGGGTTCACTGAGCGCTTGGACACCGGGTTTGCGTTTGTAATCCAAAGACTGTTTATTTCGGTCCCCAGCAGTTCAACACAACACAAGTCCGTAAACATAAGTTATAACTCCGCTCCAACGCCGTCTCGGCGTGCGTTCCTGGCGATCCCTGGTGGCGATCGCCCAGCAGTCCGACAAACTGCCCGGCAGTTTGTCGGACTGCTGGGCCCAGGTCATTAAACGTAACTTATGCTCCGCTCCAAGCGGTCACAGGGTGCGTTCCTGGCGATCTCTGGTAGCGATCGTCTCTCTCTCTCTCTCTCTCTCTGCTCACCATCCTCCCTACTACAAACAAAGCAGGCACATACATACACACTCCCTGATTGGGCCTGATTGCGAGCAGTTGCCCGCAATCAGGCCCAATCCCCCCAGCTGATCTGGCGCGCTCCCAACCTGCTCATACTCCCCCTGCAGGCCAGACGCCGCACGCCCCCCCACATTAACCCTAAATGTTATTTGCGTTAACCCTACACGTTAAACATGTTAACGCGACGTGTTAAACATGTTGACCCTACATGTTAAACATGTTAACTCTGCATGTCATACATGTTAACCCTTAATATTATTTGTGTTAAACCTACATGTTAAACATGTTAACTCGACATGTTAAACACGTTAACCCTACATGTTGAACACGTTAGCCCTACATGTTATCCATGTTAACCCTACATGTTATATATGTTAACCATGTGTACATATGTTAACCCTACATGTTAAACATGCTGACCCTGTATGTTAAACATGTTGACCCTGTATGTTAAACATGTTGACCCTGTATGTTAAACATGTTGACCCTGTATGTTAAACATGTTGACCCTGTATGTTAAACATGTTGACCCTGTATGTTAAACATGTTGA
>NC_136945.1:18811631-18854131 GCF_949987615.1 Pollachius pollachius | reverse complement strand
GGCCGCTGGTGCGGGGAACCAGAACCAGATGCTAAGCCAGTGGGCAGAGTAGGAGTTGTATCTGGAAGGAAGAATTAGTTATGTCTTCTTGCGGCCATGTTGGTAAACATCGTGCTGATAGGCTCCCAAAATATTAAGATGGCCAGATGGTATAAGCTGTTTGAAAAGGAACTCTTATTGGAGTTTCATTTTAATGTTCAAAAATGCAAATTTTATCATGTTCAGTAGTAGTTATAGGAATAATAAATAACCCTAGTGTGAACGACCCATTTTTTACTGGCACACAAACGCATGGATGTATACAGGCATGGCCACAGATGTGTTTGGACACGCACACACACACACACACGCACACACACACACACACACACACACACACACACTGACTGCGTATACTAATCCCCTGAGTGGGGAGTGGGCGGAGCTTGGAGTGAGGACTAGGACCCTCGATGCTTTGGAGGAACTTTATTTCCATGCGTGCAGAGAGAGAGCAGAGAGTGTGTGGAGGAAGTGGTGGTCTCTCCTGGGGGGGGGGAGGTGTAACTGTTAAGACTGAATCCCATCACACTGGCTGGCTAAACCATCTTTATTGGTTGGGGTTTGTATGTCTGTTAAAGTGACCTCAAGCGAGCGAGAAGGCAGACAAAGTAGGAGCTGTATCTGGGGAGAAAGGAACAGTTATGTTTTGTGGCTGCCATGTATGTAAACATGGCTCCCAGAATATTAAGCTGGCCAGATGGGGTTCGCTGTTTGAAAGGGAACTCTTATTAGTGTCATCTTCATGTGCAAAAATGCTAATATTATCTTCTTAGGTCGTAATAATAGGAATAACACTCTCACTGCTCTACTTCATGGTTCTATGTCAAAATGAGAAATGTTTAATCTCAAAGCATAGTTACTATTTATCTATTTTCTGGACTTAAATCAACGTTGTGTATTAAGGCATTTAAATCAAATGCTGTTAGCATCTGTGCTTGACTACTTTTTTTTCCTCTAACCACCGCTGAAGAGTGTTCCATTATGCTAAACGCTATGCTACCGCGTAGCTCTGCTCACTCTGTGTGTGTGTGTGTGTGTGTGTGTGTGTGTGTGTGTGTGTGTGTGTGCGCGTGTGTGTGTTTCTGTAGTAAGCTGTACTGGACCGACGGAGACAACATCAGCATGGCGAACACCGACGGCAGCAACCGCAGCGTCCTGTTCACCAATCAGAAAGGCCCGGTCGGTGAGTACTTCCTGATGGACACATACCCTCTGAAGAAGGGCCTCATTCAGAGGGGACTTTCCTGATTGACGTGTCCTTCTTATGAAGGCCCGTTTGGGGAGCATCCAGCAGGAAAGTCCCCTGTGAATGAAGGCCTCTTTTGGGCCAGCAGCAGTAGCAACCCCCCGCCCCACAGTGTCTCAGCATATCCCCCCCCCCCCCCCCCCTTCGTCCGTCCAGGTCTGTCGATCGACTTCGGCGCGGAGCGGCTGTACTGGATCAGCTCGGGGAACAGCAGCATCAGCCGCTGCAGGATGGATGGCAGCGGGCTAGAGGTCCTGGAGGGGGCCCGGGGCCGCTTGACGAAGGGCACGGCCCTGGCCATCATGGGTAAGAGGCTCTCAGACCCCGGGGTCTTACTTCTCAATGTTTAAAGGGGGTGCAGACCGAGGGAGGTTTACCGTCCCGTGTGTACGGGTTGATTTGGAGACTTGTAGTGCTTTGTTGGTGGATTGTTCGGGATGCGTGTCAGGAAGGCTGGAACACATATGTTGTACGCCCTGGCAATTCACGTGCGCACTTATTGTATGTTATACATCCCTGCACTTAAAAAAAGTCCTTGAATGGTATCTTATCCTAGCTATCTTTGTAGTATACAGGGAATGGGTGAACCTACCGATTGTTAAAGGGGGACATAATATACCACCAGGTGTGAGTGTGATTAGCCCTTAAAAGCCGTTTTGAAAATCTGCCCCTTCTGATCACTAGTGGGCGTGTCCAACTAGATCTGTGCTGGATAGAAGAGCAACGTTTGCTTCAGTCCACCGGCTAGGCTGGTAGACTGATCTATCAAGCACATATCTAGGTGGACGCGCCCACTTGTGATGTCATAAGGGGCAGATTTTCGAAATGGCTTGAAACGGCTAATCACACTCACACCTGGTGGTATAATATGTCCCCTTTAATGTTTGGCACTTGGTTCTATAAACATCCTTACTGCACAGACAGCGATACACTGTTTCTGTTTCTTCTGCCAAATGTACTCATTGAAAGTCCCTTTGGATGAAAGCGTCTGCTAAAAGCCCTCAATGTAAAAAAAAAAGTAAGATGGCTCTGTATTCGTTGCTTTGCATTGTGGGGGAGTCAGTCCCCCACGAATCAGCGTTCATATCATACAGAAGAATCCCACTGAAGTGAAGGATGGCACAGTGACCTCTGACCTCTGCCCCCCCCCCCCCCCCCCCCCCCCCCAAGGCGAGACCCTGTGGTGGGCGGACCAGGGCACGGACCAGATGGGGACCTGCGACAAGTCGGACGGGGGGCACTGGAGGGTCCTGAGGAACAGCACCTCCCCCATGATGCACATGAAGGTCTACAACGAGACGGTGCAGACAGGTGAGAGGTCCCGACCGGGCCCCCACCCGGGTCTGCCCTCCGCCGTCCTCTGATTGGTCAGGAGCAGAGGGGGGGAGGGGCTAGGCGCTTCCCCCCTCAGTCAGATGTGGACCAAAGGCTTCCCAGATGTGTTTACATATCTCTCATCCCCTTTGGATCTGTTGATCTTAAGGAATGTGTGCGTGCGTGTGTGTGTGTGTGTGTGTGTGTGTGTGTGTGTGTGTGTGTGTGTGTGTGTGCGCTCATGTGTGCACTTGTGTGTGTGTGTGTGTGTGTGTTTGTGTGCGTGTGTGTGTTTGTGGTTTGCGTGTGTGTGTGTGTTTGTTTTGTGGTTTACGTGTGTTAATGTGTATTTATGTTTGTGTGTGTGTGTGTGTGCGTGTGTGTGTGTGTGTGTGTGTGTGTCCATAGGCACCAATCGGTGCAGCATCAACAACGGCGACTGCTCCCAGCTGTGTCTTCCCACGTCCGCCGTCTCCCGCGCCTGCATGTGCACCGCCGGGTACAGCCTGCGGAGCGGCCAGCAGTCCTGCGAGGGTAGGGTCTCACACACACACGCACGCACGCACGCACGCACGCACGCACGCACGCACGCACGCACGCACGCACGCACGCACGCACACACACACGCACACGCGCGCACGCACACACACTAACACATATGCGCATGCATGCACATACATATGCACACACGCACACACACACACACAAGCAGACACACATAAACACACAGAAACACATGCGTACGCACACACATACACACGCGTACCCACGCACATGCAGACGCACAGATGCATGCAAAAACACACACACGCACAGACACACACAGATAAACACACTTCACACAAAGCAAGGTCATGGAAGATGTAGAGCCGAAGCGAGGAGTCCGAACGTTTGAATGGCGTAACAACAGAGCCTGACGCACCATGTGACCTCTGCTCTGACCTCTGACCTCTGTCCAGGGGTGGGCTCCTTCCTGCTGTACTCGGTCCACGAGGGGATCCGCGGCATCCCCCTGGACCCCTCGGACAAGTCGGACGCCCTGGTGCCGGTGTCGGGCACCTCGCTCGCCGTGGGCATCGACTTCCACGCCGGTGAGCAGCGCCTGGTGTGTGTGCTTGTGTGTGCGCGTGTGTGTGTTTTTGTATGTATGTGTGTGGGTTTATGTATGCATGTGTGTGTGTGTGTGTGTGTGTGTGTATGCGTGTCTGTCTATGTCTGTCTGTGGGTCTGCCTGTCTGTGTGTGTGTGTGTGTGTGTGTGTGTGTGTGTATGCGTGTGTGTGTGTGCCTGTGTGCGTGAGTGTGTGTCTGTCTGTCTGTCTGTCTGTCTGTCTGTCTGTCTGTCTGTCTGTCTGTCTGTCTGTCTGTCTGTCTGTCTGTCTGTCCGTTAGTCCGTCTGTCTGTCGTTCTGTGTGTGTGTGTGTGAGGTCGTGACTCTGGTTCCACCCCCCCATTCTTCCCCTCTGTGCCCCAGACAACGACACCATCTACTGGGTCGACATGGGCCTCAGCACCATCAGCCGCGCCAAGAGGGACCAGACCTGGAGGGAGGACGTGGTCACCAACGGCATCGGCCGCGTGGAGGGCATCGCCGTGGACTGGATCGCAGGTAGGGTGGAGGAAAGGGTGCAGGGAGGGTGGAGCGCATCGCTTTAGGGTGGAGGTCCTCGCGATGGACTGGATAGCTGTGAGGGTAGAGGGCATCGCCATGGACTGGATCGCAGGTAGGGTGGAGTTAATCAGTAGGACATCACTGTAGAGGTGGAGAGAGAGAGAGAGAGAGAGAGAGTCAGGAGGCATTACAGATCCTCTGTAATGAAAGGACTTGTTAATCAAAGGACTTTTTTGGCTTAGCTCAGGAGGTAGAGCAGGTTGGCTGGTAACTGGAAGGTTTTTCTAGTTCGATTCGAGTGTCGAGGTGTCCCTGAGCAAGACGCATCACCCTCACTGCTCCAGAGGAGCTGGCTGCCGCATTGCCTTGGTGACTCCGCCGTCGCTGTGTGAATGTGTGCATGGAAGGGCGATTGTTTGGCAATATTGTAAAGCGCTTTGAGTGGCCCCTGATTAGAAAAGTGCTGTATAAATGCAGTCCATCCATTTGAAAGGACACCGCCATGAATGTTTTTTGGACTCATCCATGAGAAAGCATACGTTTCAGTCTCGACTCTCTTATCTGTGAAGCCGGTTTTCATTCAGAGCGTCCCTTTGGAGCGCCCTAGTGTGTCTGATTGGTCCTGCTCTCTTCGGTCCCCAGGGAACATCTACTGGACGGACCAGGGCTTCGACGTGATCGAGGTGGCCCGGCTCAACGGCTCCTTCCGCTACGTGGTCATCTCCCAGGGCCTGGACAAGCCGCGCGCCATCACCGTGCACCCGGAGAAAGGGTAACGCCGCGCCACTGCCGGGGACGGGCGTCAGGGGAGCTCAGTTAGCGTTAGCCATGCTATTATCGTAAGCGTTGCTAGCAAGGTTAGCATTGCTATTGACGTTAGCAATTCTACTCTGGTGAGCAATGCTAGCAAGTTTAGTGATGATAACAAGTTTAGCAATGCTATCTACATTAGCAATTCTAGAAACTTTTGCGATGCTAGCAATTTTGGTAATGCTAGCACGATTAGCGACGCTTACCTGTCCCGCAATGCCTACAACGTAAGCAATTCTAGCAATAGAGAGATGCTTAGAGATGCTCGTTAATGACAGAATCAAGAAGTGCTAGATTTAATGCTTGACTCCTGTGTGTGTGTGTGTGCATGCGCCTGTGTGCATGTGTATGTGTGTGTCTTTGTGTGTGTGTGTGTGTGTGTGTGTGTGTGTGTGTGTCTGTGTGTGGATGCGTGCTTGTGTGTGTGTCCCCAGCTACCTGTTCTGGACGGAGTGGGGTCAGTACCCCCGTATCGAGCGGTCCCGTCTGGACGGGACAGAGCGGGCCGTGCTGGTCAACGTGAGCATCAGCTGGCCCAACGGCATCTCCATCGACTACCAGGTAGCCTAGCAACCGCGCCTAGCAACCGTGCCATCGCATTCCACCCCGCTGCGGAAAAGGATGTCAGGAAACATCCTCCTCAACCCGTGTGTCTGTGTGTGTGTGTGCCGCGTGTGTGTTTGTTTGTGCGTGGTCGGTGTGTGCTTGTTTGTGTCTGTATGTGTGTGTGCGTGATGTGTGTGCAGGAGGGCCTGCTGTACTGGTGCGACGCCCGGACGGATAAGATCGAGCGCATCAACCTGGAGACCGGGGAGAACCGGGAGGTGGTGCTGGCAAACAACAACATGGACATGTTCTCTGTGTCCGTGTTCCAGAACTACATCTACTGGAGCGACCGGTCAGAACCACTGTCTCTCTGTCTCTCTGTCTCTCTGTCTCTCTGTCTCTCTCTCTCTCTCTCGCTCTCTCTCTCTCTCTCTCTCGCTCTCTTTCTCTCTCTCTCCAATCTTTAGATGATATGTGATTTTGGTTTGCTTCCTTCATTCATTCACATCTCACCCATTATCAGTGTCTGATCTTTTGTATATGCGTGTGTGCTTGTGTGTCGTCTGTATGTATGTGTGTGTGTGTGTGTGTGTGTGTGTGTTTGTGTGTGCGTTGGAGCAGAACGCACGCCAACGGCTCTATAAAGAGAGGGAATAAGGACAACGCCACAGAGTCCATGTCTCTGCGGACAGGCATCGGCGTGCAGCTCAAGGACATCAAGGTGTTCAACCGCGCCCGGCAGCAAGGTGGGCGCTAGCATCACAACACAGCTAATACGCTAGCGTCACAACACAGCTAACGCGCTAGCATCACAACACAGCTAACACGCTAGCATCACAACACAGCTAACACGCTAGCATCTCAACACAGCTAACACGCTAGCATCACGACACAGCCAACACGCTCACATAGGAACCCTTTAATCTCATCGATAAAACTAAAGAATGCTAATTCAATGTTTATCTTTAGAGAGGCGATATAGTGTAGCGAGAATACTCATTTAAAATGTTAAATTAATATTTATATTAATTTTATATCGAGCACAGCGCAGCCAGGCAAACATGATTTCCTATTGCTAAAATTAAAGAATGCTCATCGATGTTTGTCTTTAGAGAAGGGATATAGTGTAGCGACAATACTAAAGTAATTCTCTTTTGAAATTTATAGTTTAGATCGGTGTTTCCCAAACTTTTTTCTGGAGACCCATTTTTTTCAGTTAAAAGGATATCCAATGTTTTTTTATTTCCTCTCATCAGTAAAAAGAGAAAACATATAAAAAATAAATAATAATTGCCGACCCAAATAAATCTCCCAGTCTTTGGAAGTAGTTTAGAGAAGTCTACCAGTACTGCCTGCAGGAGTCCTCTTGACCGCTGCTGTTAGAGCGTCTCAGACGGTCAGTATGGTAATAGTATAGTAGTAGTATAGTATAGTAGTAGTAATATAGTCTAACAGCAGCCTGTCTCCCTGGTCACCCCCCCACAGGGACCAACATCTGCAAGGACAACAACGGCGGCTGCCAGCAGCTCTGCCTGTTCGCGGGGAACGGCCGGCGGACGTGTGCCTGCGCCCACGGCATGCTGGCGGAGGACGGCCAGCGTTGCCGCGACTACGACGGCTACCTGCTGTACTCGGAGCGCACCATCCTGAAGAGCGTGCACCTGTCGGACGAGAACAACCTCAATGCGCCCATCAAGCCCTTCGAGGACCCCGAGCACATGAAGAACGTCATCGCGCTCACCTTCGACTTCCGGGGCGGCGGCGGCAAGGGCGCCAACCGAGTCTTCTTCAGCGACATCCACTTCGGGAACATCCAGCAGATGAACGACGACGGCTCCGACCGCAAGACGGTGGTGGAGAGTGAGTTCACCGCGCTGCTCCGTCTGTTTCTGTCTTTTCTATCTGTCGGAAAGCATGTCTCTCTCTGTCTGTCTCCCTCTCTCTCTGTTGGTTTCTGTCTCTCTTTCTGTCTCTGTTTGTCTCTCTCCCTCTCGCGCTCTGTCTGTCTCTCTCTCTCTCTCTCCCTCTCTCTCTCTCTCTCTCTCTCTCTCTCATGAGGGTGGTCTCGTGATTAGGGGGCTGGACCCCCCGGCCCGTAGGTTCTGGGTTTGGAACGCAGCCTTTGTGTCAGCCTTGGGGTCACTCACTAACGAGCCGTCAGGCTCGTTAGTGAATCTCAAAGAAAAGAAGGTTCTCCTCTAATGAGGAGAACTAAAACATGTGGGTGAGGATCTGAACCTGCTAAATTAGTAAATAGTGTTAAGTTCCTTCTGCTCCTGTACACTGCCCAACCCCTGCTTGTGTTTTAACCTGACATCAATTTTCCTGTGTGTGTGTTGGGTCACACTCGCTGTGTGTGCTGCTGCAAGTCTCAGCGCAAGTCTTGGCGCATTTGTCAGAGCTCATTTCCCTGCTCAGAACAAAGAACTCCAGCGGGGAAGTTTGGAGGATGAAGGAAACAGCTGGAACATCTTTAAAGGGGAATATTAGCCAAAACATTTTCCGGAATCTCCCCCTGATCTCAACAGACCTCTGAAGCCGAAGCCAAGATCAATCTTTTTGTTAATATTAAAACTCAAAAGAAGACATATCTTCTTGTTCAAATGAAACAGTAAAAAGTCAGGGACAGATCTGCTTTCACTTGATTTTATTTCTCGACAACAGAAACCGACGCTGCGTTAATGTTTCACCCCGAGTGCCTCTGCTTACACACTTCTGCAGATTGTAAAAGAGGTTTTATCCCTGACCCTCAGAAAGGTCCTTCAGTGAAGACCTTTTAATGGTCCAATCTGAGTTTCTCTGCCAGATCATTAAACCCAAAGTGCTTGCTGATGGATGTGCTTAATGCTGCCTGCTGTCGTTGGGGAGAGCCCGGCAAATCAAATCACAGATAAATAAATAGCGTGTCATGTCCACTTGGCACACCTGTCGTCTATTATCAGCCCATTGAACCAGCAGCGCAGAGAGTGCCGCTCGTCACTTTTATCGGGTTTTAAACCCTCCCCTCGCAGACGCTCCCTCTCAGACTCAGATCAGGGCTGCTGCATCATGGGAACGCCGCAAGGATCCCAGACACGGGACCTCTGTCCCCACTAGGACACCGTTGCCACGGAGACGGCCCCTATGTCCACTCTGCTAGGACACCGTTGCCACGGAGACGGCCCCTCTGTCCCCGTCACTAGGACATTGTTGCCACGGAGACTGTCCCTCTTTCCCCGCCGCTAGGACACCGTTGCCACGGAGACGGCCCCTCTGTCCCCGTCACTAAGACACCGTCGCCACGGAGACGGCCCCTCTGTCCCCATCACTAAGACACTGTTGCCCCGGAGACGACCCCCCTGCCTCTGCGGCTAGGACGCCGTCGCCACGGAGACGGCCCCCCCTGCCCCCGCCGCTAGGACACCGTCGCCACGGGGACGGCCCCCCCTGCCCCCGCCGCTAGGACACCGTCGCCACGGAGACGGCCCCCCTGCCCCCCGCCGCTAGGACACCGTCGCCACGGAGACGGCCCCCCTGCCCCCGCGGCCTCTCCGGCACATCAGCCCCAGGAGGTCCTGCCTGAACTTGCGGGACATGAGCACGTAGAGGATGGGGTTGGCCACGGTGGAGGAGGTGGCCATCAGGCGGGCGAACACTGTGAAGGGCCCGTAGCGCGGCGAGGCCCCGGTCGCCACGGCGTCCTGCCCCACCAACAGCGCCAGCGTCAGGCCGTAGGACGGCAGCCAGCACAGCGTGAAGGCCAGCACCAGCAGGGCCGAGGTCTGGGTCACCTTGCTCTGGTAGCGCTCCACCTGGGGGGCCCGGCCGCTCCGCCGCCGCCGCCACAGGAACAGGAAGACGCGCAGGTACGCCGCGGCGATGGTGGCCAGCGGCAGCAGGAAGGACAGCAGGAAGAAGCTCAGCCCGTACGCCACCTGCCCGCCGTAGGACAGGACGACGAGGCAGGCCAGGCCGTCCGCGGCGGCGCGCCCCGGGGCCCCCACGGAGCGGAAGGCCAGCTGGGGGCCCGCCAGGGCGCAGGCCGGCACCCAGAGCAGGGCGGCCGTCAGCGCCACCCGGCGGGCGGAGAGCAGCCGGTGGGCCAGGGCGGGGCGCACCACCGTCAGGTAGCGGCTCACGGCTAGCGCGGCCAGCGTGTAGGAGCTGGCGGAGGCACAGGCGGCCCCCACGAAGCCCACCAGCCGGCACAGCGGGATCCCGAAGGGCCAGTAGCGCAGGGCGATGGCGGACGTGTGAAAGGGCAGCACGGCCAGCAGGAGCAGGTCGGCCCCGCTGAGGGCCACCAGCAGGACGTCGGTCCCCGAGAGGGGCCCCGTGCCCCGGGAGGAGCCCGCGCCCGGGGCCACCCCCCTCCGTCTCCGCCGCCGGCCGCAAAGGACCACCATCACCAGGGTGTGGCCCCACAGCCCCAGGACCAGGATCAGGGCGTCCAGCACCGGGACCAGCACCCGTTCCCAGTGGCCGTCCCAGGGGTCGCTGGCGTTCCCGGGCGGTCCCGGGAGCGTGGCGTTGTACAGCATGCTGTCACGGACGACTCCAGGAACTGGACTCTGCCGCTGTTTGAGTACGGCCTTGTTATTGCAGTGCGGTCGATAAGCCGGTCGTAAACCTGTTCTGATAACACATGATGGAGGAATGTTCCACGCTGGGCGCTGGGCGAACGAGACACCAACACATCGTAATAAATAGCTTCTTGTCAGGACCTTTCCCAGGCAAAACTAGATCCACATGTTGGAGAAAGGCTTCGTCTCCGATCCTTCATAGAAAATCCTCCGAATTGCCATTTTAGTTTCACAGACTTTCCAAAGACACTGCTGGTGACACACCTTAGTTAGTGAATCACGTCCTTCCAGTCCTCCAGTAATCAGCCTCACCTTTGTACCGCTTCGCTCTGGTTCAAAACACATAATTTATGAAGATACATAAAGGTTTCAGCGCCTTGATTGAGGTTGAGAGGGTTTCCCTTCAGAGGGAACATTGTTCTGGGTTCCCCATCACAGCGCTGGACTCCCCCCAAGTGCGGTGGGCTGTTTTCAGCTCTGAGCTACTCCCTGTGGGTGGTGTCTCCCTGTGGGTGGTGTCATCCTGTTAGCTCTGAGTGGGCAGACCCCCTTCTGACGTACCAGTTCAGTCGCTCGTCACATGCACCGACTCTGCCGTCCTCTCACAACAGGAAGACGAAGAACGGGTGAAAACACTGCAAAGAACGAGGAACTGTGAGCGCAGGCCAGCAGAGTAGTGAGCGTGTGACAGGGTGAATCCTCGTAAAGAGCAGGTGAACTCTGGACCGCCTGTGAACAGGGGGGGGGGGGGCAGGTCTGCGTCGAGGGGGAGGACCCAGGCAGGCCAGATAAAACCTTTCCCACGTTTCTCTCCCACAATCTGGCCGTGGAAGCACAGAGGGCTGGTGTTTGCCGATCGACAAACACAGATATTTTGAGACATACTTGCAATTCATGCGTATGCGACAGGCAAATGCCTGAAAAAGGGGAGAGTGATTAAATAGGCAGGGTAAATATTGACCCCTCGGAGAGCAAGCTGAACAGGAGAGTTCCGGCTTATTTGTTCAGATAAGCCGGTTGGTGGGTCGGTGGGTGGGTTTGTAGTCAGCGCCCTGACCCCCCTGACCCTGATGAAGAGGTCAGCCACCACCCGGGCTCTGGCTAAGTGCCTTGGGCCACAGCAGGAGGGAGAGACGGCCAGAGGAAGCTCCTCAGACGCCGGTGGAGTGACAGAGCGGAGCTGGAAGAACCAGGCGTGTAGAGGGGGACCGCGGCCCCAGGGTTTACTGCTCATCAGCAGGCCTGGGAAAGAGGAAACTGTGGGGAACAGATCCAAGGTTTACCCTCTGATCGATGTGGAGCTCGTTGATTTATGAGCAGGCAGAGATGGGATACATTTGTTCCCCCCCCCCCCCCCCCCCCCCCAGTTTGTGAGAGAACCCGCGGGCCCTCCACTCGCTGTTGCTGTGATTGGCCAGCCTGGAGCCAGTCCTCCCAGTGCCCGTCCTCCCAGTGCCCTTCCCAGCCGGTGGATGGGTCTGAGGTCATAGAGCAGGAAACGGGCCATGAGATCACCCCATCAGCCCACACCCGGTTTACTGCAGCGGCCAGCTGTCAGCTGCTTATTACCGCTCACAAGCAGCACAACAAAATAAGGTGTAATTGCAGTGCGGTGCAGATATCAGACCTCGTCTCATTCTTAAGTTAAAGTGACGCGACCATGGCAGCAGAGAGTGTGTGTGTGTGTGTGTGTGGGTGTGGGTGTGGGTGCAGAGAGAGAGCAGCTGTCTCCGTCTCGCGCCGCAGAGCTCTGGTTTTTCCATGTTGGCTCGCGCTGGCTTCTCCTCTCCTTAACCTTCCGCTTGGTCGAAGTCTCTGGTGCGGAGAGGACATTCTCTCCTACGTGGAGGAGGCAGGAACCCAAGGTCTGGCCAGCGCCAGACAGTCACTCACTGGGTCCCTGTAACACGGCACCGGCACTGACCACACTCCACCTGCTGCTCAAATCTGGCCTTCAGTGGCCTCTCTCTCTCTCTCTCTCTCTCTCTCTCGCTCCACCTCTCTCTCTCTCTCTCTCTCTCTCTCTCTCTCTCTCTCTCTCTCTCTCTCTCTCTTTTCTCTCAATCTCCACCTCTCTCTCTCATCTGTTTGATCAACCTGTCTCTCTGTTCCTTGTCTTCCCTGTACCCCCTCCCCAGACGTGGGTTCAGTGGAGGGCCTTGCGTACCACCGGGGCTGGGACATGCTGTACTGGACCAGCTACACCACCTCCACCATCACCCGCCACACTGTGGACCAGGCCCGCTGGGGCGCGGCCAACCGCCACACCGTGGTGTCCATGTCCGGAGACGACCACCCGAGGGCCTTCGTCCTGGACGAGTGTCAGAGGTGGGTGAACGTTCAGGAGCCTTGTGGGCCTCTTATTAATGTTCTGAGCCTCTCATTAACGTTCTGATTCTCTCATTCACGTTCTGAGCCTCCTGAGCCTCTCATTAACGTTCTGATTCTCTCATTAATGTTCTGAGCCTCCTGAGCCTCTCATTCATGTTCTGAGCCTTATCAGCCTCTCATTAATGATCTAAGCCTCATGAGCCTCTCAGTAAGATTCTGAGCCTCTCATTCATGTTCTGAGCCTCCTGAGCCTCCCATTCATGTTCTGAGCCTTATCAGCCTCTCATTAATGATCTGAGCCTCCCGCGCCTCTCATTAATGTTCTGAGCCTCAAACCTCTCAATAATGTTCCGCGCCTCTCATCAATATTCTCATGAGCCTCTCTCTTTGCGGCAGTATATAGAAGACAAAGCGTAAGTAGGAGACTATTGGATTAAAAAGAAGTGTTCTGGCCTCAGAGTCCTAAGAAGAGGCTTATCTCCTATTTATCGTAATTAGGTCTTATTTTAGTAACGGCGCAGCAACAGGAACAGGACTAGGGTTTGCTGGGCCCTTCAGCTATCTTGTCCCTGACCCCTGTCTCCTCCCCAGCCTGATGTTCTGGACCAACTGGAACGAGCTGGCCCCCAGCATCATGCGGGCCACGCTGGCCGGCGCCAACGTCCTGGTGATCATCGGCAGCGACATCCGGACCCCCAACGGGCTCGCCATTGACCACCGCGCTGAGAAGCTCTACTTCTCCGACGCCACGCTGGACAAGATCGAGCGCTGCGAGTACGACGGCAGCCGGCGCTACGTACGTCTCCCTGAAAACACGGCAGAAAACAATATTAGGAAACTAGTCAAGTTTTGGGTATAATTGTTATAGATGTTATAGATGTGTTTGTTGTACTAATGTGATAATATTATGGTAAAATTCTGTTTTACTATTCTAGAAAAGCTGTCGGAAACGTGAAAGTTAAACATTTATCTTGCTCCCTTTTAGGTTAAATAAATAAGAGAGCGAGAGAGTGAGCGAGAGAGAGAGCGAGATAGAGAAGGGGAGGAAGAGGGAGATTGAGGAAGAGAGCGTGAGAGAAAGAGAGAGGAAGAGAGGTAGAGGGATTGTGAGAGAGAAAGGAAGAGAGAGGAAGAGAGAGATGGAGGAAGAGAGCGAGGAAGAGCCACAAGCATACCACAGTGAAAGTGTGAAGGAATAGTGTTAATCTTTGCTCTTCTGGCGCGTCGCTGCCCCCTGCAGGTGGTTCTGAAGAACGAGCCGGTGCACCCCTTCGGCCTGGCCGTGTACGGGGACTACATCTTCTGGACGGACTGGGTGAGGCGGGCCGTGCTCCGGGCCGACAAGTACACGGGCGGAGACATGAAGGTGCTGCGGGCCGACATCCCCCAGCAACCCATGGGGATAGTGGCAGTGGCCAACGACACCAACGGCTGTGAGTGCCCTGCTGCGGGTTCGGTTGAGTTGTCGGACATTTTGTCCGGACGCGTTTGAGTTTTGTCGGACGTGATGACGGACATGTTGTCGGACTTGTCTTATGACACGTTGACGACATGCCGGACGTGTCTTTGGCCATGTTGACGACATGTTGACGCGTTGACGCGTTGTCATGTTGACCGGCGGGATTGTCACGTCGGGCGGTTTGTAACACTGAAAAATCTAACGACATGAACAATAATTACAACAGCAAAGTAATCGTAACCCTAGAAAAAATAATTAAATACCATATTTAACAAGGTCACCCTGCTTGATATTCAGATAAATGTTCAGTTATATCGAGATGGCGGTTAAACGGCTAGTCACTATGAATCCCAGGTAAGTATCCACTACACAACCATATGCACACACTCACACACAAATAAGCCCATCAGTGATGTGAGCAGTTTAGAGCTGTAACCAGCTGTAGCCGCACCTGAGCTCCACACCCGACTCAGATGGCCACCCTCCACCCTCCTCCACCCCGATGCTGCAGCATCTCTCCCTATCGTCTGGATCCACCAGCTCTGAGCATTTACTCGTTTCCTTCTGCTCTGCTGCTAATGGAGGCAGGCTGTCAGACGCAGGCTGCTTCTGGCTCCTTTTCCAATATTCATACATGTGTTTGTGGGTACCTGTGAGTGTGTGTCTTTGTGGGTGGGCCTGTGGTGTGTGTTTTTGTGTGTGTGTGTGCACTGCACCCACAACTTACATTTAGTTTGTTGGGAGAAGATCCAACCAAAAGTATTCTATTTGCAATTTAAATGTTGACGACTGGAATCCTTAAATAGTACCTAGCTAGTCTACCACATGAGAGTGTGTGTGTGTGGGTGTGTGTGTCTGTGTGTGCACCCACGTGTGTGTTCGTTTGTGTGAGTGTGTTTGTGTACGTGTTTGTGTGCTTGTGTGAGCTGAACCCCCTGCGGCCTAGTAACAAGAACCTCTCTTCTCTCCTCCTCATCTCCTCCTCCCTCCTCCTCTCTCCTCCTCTCCTCTCTCCTCCTCCTCCTCTCTCCTCCCTCCTCCTCCCTCCTCCTCGGTCCTCCTCGCTCCTCCTCTCTCCTCAAACTCCTCTCTCCTCTCTCCTCCTCTCTCCTCGCTCCTCCTCTCTCCTCCTCTCCTCCCTCCTCCTCCCTGGTCCTCTCAGGTGAGTTCTCGTTGTGTCGTGTGAACAACGGCGGCTGCCAGGACCTGTGTCTGCTGACGTCGGAGGGCAGGATCAACTGCAGTTGCCGTGGCGACAGGAAACTTTTGGAGGACAACACCTGCATCAGTAAGTGACGACGGGGGGATGGGAGCAGAAACGGGGGGAGGTGGGGGAGGCGTGGGGGGGGAGGGTAGGAGACAGGGAGGTGGGGAGGAGTGGGAGCAGGAGACAGGGCCGTGGGGGAGGCAGTAGGGGAGGAGTTAGGGGAGGCGGTGGGAGCAGGAGACGTAGCGGTGGGGAGAGTGTGTGTGAACTCAGTGTGTTCCCCCCCCCCCCCCCCAGCGCTCAACACCACCTGTAACCGCATCGACGACTTTGAGTGCGGCAACGGGGACTGTGTGAACTACACGCAGACCTGCGACGGCATGGTGCACTGCAAGGACAAGTCTGACGAGAAGCTCTTCTACTGCGGTGAGTGGGGGGAGGGGTCGTCTGGACCAGGCCAGGGTTCCTCTGGGTACCCTTGTCTCCTGGACGTCCTGATCTGTTGAACCTTACTGTCTCCAGAGAACCGTGTGTGTAAGAAGGGGTACAGGACAGAAGGGGTTCAGGACAGAAGGGGTACAGGACAGAAGGGGTACGGGACAGAAGGGGTTCAGGACAGAAGGGGTTCAGGACAGAAGGGGTTCAGGACAGAAGGGGTACCGGACAGAAGGGGTTCAGGACAGAAGGGGTACAGGACAGAAGGGGTACAGGACAGAAGGGGTTCAGGACAGAAGGGGTTCAGGACAGAAGGGGTTCAGGACAGAATGGGTACAGGACAGAAGGGGTTCGGGACAGAAGGGGTTCGGGACAGAAGGGGTACGGGACAGAAGGGGTACAAAACAGAAGGGGTTCAGGACAGAAGGGGTACAGGACAGAAGGGGTACAAAACAGAAGGGGTACAGGACAGAAGGGGTACAAAACAGAAGGGGTTCAGGACAGAAGGGGTTCGGGACAGAAGGCGATCAGGACAGAAGGGGTTCAGGACAGAAGGGGTTCAGGACAGAAGGGGTACCGGACAGAAGGGGTACAAAACAGAAGGGGTACAGGACAGAAGGGGTACAAAACAGAAGGGGTTCAGGAAAAAGGGGTACAAAACGGAAGGGGTACCGGACAGAAGGGGTTCAGGATAGAAGGGGTTCAGGACCGAAAGGTGTTCAGGACAGTAGGGGTACCGGAGAGAAGGGGTACAAAACAGAAGGGGTACAGGACAGAAGGGGTTCAGGAGAGAAGGGGTTCAGGAGAGAAGGGGGACAGGAGAGAAGGGGTTCGGGACAGAACGGGGACAGGAAGTGATGTCCTGATCTGTTTGGACTTCCTGACCACAGCGAACCGCGCGTGTAAGAAGGGATACAGGAAGTGCACCAACGGTCGCTGCGTGGGACACACCAACTGGTGCAACGGCCACAACGACTGCGGAGACAACTCGGACGAGGCCTTCTGCAACGGTCAGTGCCCCGTCCCGGGCCCTCTCTGGGTCCCTGAACCCTCTCTGGGTCCCTGCGCAGGTCACGACACCGTCACCAGCCTCGGGTGGCATAAGGCTCCGGAGGTAGAGCGGGTTTTCTGGTAACCGGAAGGTTGCTAGTTCGATCCCCGGCTCCTCCGAGTGTCGAGGTGTCCCTGAGCAAGGCACCTCACCCTGACTGCTCCTGACAAGCTGGCCGTCGCCTTGTATGGCTGACACCGCCGTCTGTGTGTGAATGTGTGCATGAACGGGTGGATGTTAGAATGTTAGGCAGTATTGTACAGCACTTTGAGTGGCCACTGGTTAGAAAAGCGCTGTATAAATGCAGTCAATTTACCGTCCTGGGCCATCTGATGCTGGGCTTGTGGATGACGTTGAGGAAGGTGTGGAAGGTGTTGATGGTGTTGATGGTGGTGTTGATGGTGTCGATGGTGTTGCAGCCACGCTGTGCTCGGTGGAGCAGTTCCAGTGTCGTGACGGTGGCTGCATCTCCAACTCCAGCATGTGCAACCAGAAGGCGGACTGTGACGACGCCAGCGACGAGATGAACTGCTGTGAGTTCAACTCCAACTTCAAATTGTTTTAGTATAGCCCTTAAGCACAGGTGCAGGTGGTGTGTTTATGACACCCCCCTGACCCTAGCCCCCCCAGAGGGCAGGAAATACTACCTAAATTAGCAACTAGGAAATCTTGAGAAGGAACACAGAGTGGGGGATCCCTCGTTCCAGGGATGATCAGGAGTGCAATGGGTGCCATAATTGACATACATAGTTAGGCAAAGGTGCAGGTAGTTCTGAGGATGTGGGGGATCGAACCGGGTTCCTTGGAGTGACGTTTGTTCTGCTCGTTCAGCGGCCACCGACTGCTCCAGCTACTTCCGGCTGGGCGTGAAGGGGATGAGCTTCCAGAAGTGTGAGTTCACCACGCTGTGCTACGCTCCCTCCTGGCAGTGTGACGGCGCCAACGACTGCGGAGACTTCTCGGACGAACGCAACTGCCCAGGTATCTTTAACCCACGCGTACATACTCCTATTGACACACTCTGCGAGCAGAAAAGTACCACGTTCAATTGTTCCTTCCACCGCCAGTCCCCAGTGTGTTCTACGTGCGTGATGTCATCATAACCCAGGGCTCTGATTGGTTCCCCCCAGACAGCAGGAAGGCCAAGTGCCCGGCCACCTTCTTCTTCTGCCCCAGTGGCCGCTGCATCCCCACCAGCTGGACCTGTGACAAGGACAACGACTGTGAGAACGGGGAGGACGAGCTCCACTGTGGTATGTGAGCTCTCTTCCTCCTTCTCTTCCTCACTCTCTTCCTAGATCGCTCTCTTCCTCAATCTCTCCCTTCCTCTCTTCCCCTCTCTCTCGCTCTTTCTCTTTTTTTCTCTCTCTCTCTTCCTCTCTATCTCTCTTCATCTCTCTCTTCCTCCTTCTCTCTTTCTTTCTCTCTTCCTCTCTCGCTCCCTCCCCCCTCTTTATCCCTCTTTCTCTCTTCCTCTCTCTCTCGCTCTCCCCCCTCTAACCCTACCCTGTGTGTGTTTTATGGTGCTTGAACGCAGTCCCTGTTCTGTTCTGTGGAGCAGAGCAGTTGTCAGATAAAACGTTCCCGAGCTGTCTGGATGTGACCGGCCCTTTTACCCCCGTGGGGGGTCCCGGTTCCCCAGACCCCTGATGCTCCCCTCTGCTCCTCCCCTCAGATAAGTCGTGCTCGGCCACCCAGTTCAACTGTGGGAACCACCGCTGCATCCCCCAGCGCTGGGTGTGTGACGGAGCGGACGACTGCGGCGACGGCAGCGATGAGGACAGCAAGTGCAGTTGAGTGGAACCAACCTTCAGAGACACAGAAGAGTAGTGTGATTGTGTGTGTGTGTGTGTGTGTGTGTGTGTGTGTGTGTGTGTGCTTGTGAATGTGGGGGGGTGTGTGTGTGTGTGTGTGGGGGGGGGGGGCGTGTGTGTGTGTGTAAGTGTGTGTTTGTGTGTTTAAGTGTGCGTGCATACGTGTGTGTGTGTTTGTGTGTGTGTGCGTGTTTCACTGTCAAAGCCCCTTTTGCCTTGTTGAGTGTCGAGAGAGCTGTTCATCCCATACCACCAGCGCTGCACACTTCCCCATATTACCACCCTGGTCTGTTGCTCTGTGGTCGAGCGTCTTGTTTGTACCGACCAGCAGTGTTTCATGGTGTTTCCCACCTTCCTTCCGTGTTTACTCCCACAGAGAGCAAGACCTGCGGGCCCGAGTCTTTCCAGTGCCCGGGCTCCCACGTCTGCATCCCACAGCACTGGAAGTGTGACGGGGAACCGGACTGCTCCGACAGCGGGGACGAGAGTGTCAAGGCCGGCTGTGGTGAGGAGAACTCGCATCAACAACGTCTGGTCGTGTCTAGGGTGCATTGCGACGCTTCAGTGTTAATGTGCGCTGGGTTCTGTTGTCTTGTGGCGGCATGTGGCTCAGGAGGTAGAGTGTGTTGACTCGTAACCGGAAGGTCGCTAGTACGAGGTGTCCCTGAGCAAGACACCTCACCCCGACTGCTCCAGACGAGCTGGCTGCCGCCTTGCGTGGTTGACTCCGCCCGTCTTTGTGTGAATGTGTGCGTGAATGGGTGAATGTGAGGCGTTATTATACAGCGCTTTGTGCCACTGGTGCCAGGACTGCGCTGTATCAATGCAGTCCATTTACCATTTGTTTCCTCTGTGTGCGCGGCGGCCCAGTGTTCAACAACACGTGCAGCAGCAGTGAGTTCATGTGTCAGAACCGCCAGTGCATCCCCAAGCACTACGTGTGTGACCACGACACCGACTGCAGCGACGGGTCGGACGAGTCCATGGAGTGCGGTGAGCGACCTCTCTCTCGACCCTTGACCTCTCTCCCTCTCTCTCTCTCGACCCCTGACCTCTCCTCCCTATCTCTCTACCCCTGACCTCTCTCTCCTCTCTCTCTCGACCCTTGACCTCTCCTCCCTCTCTCTCTACCCCTGACCTCTCTCTCCTCTCTCTCGACCCTTGACCTCTCTCCCCTCTCTCCAGTCCCCTGACCTCTGGCCTCTGCTCCACCTCTCCTCCATGGTGACCTTTGACCCTTGTCTCCTAGAGTACCCGACGTGCCGGCCCAGTGAGTTCCGCTGTGCCAACGGCCGCTGCCTGGTGCAGAGCTCCTGGGAGTGTGACGGGGACTTTGACTGTCACGACCGCTCCGACGAGGCCCCCAAGAACCCCCGCTGCAACGGCCCCGGTGAGACCCCCTCCAGAGTGGACCTGTTTCCTAAAGGCCCCTAGTCCCCTCCATAGTGAACCTGACTCCTAAAGCCCCCTCCAGAGTTAACCTGTTCCCTAAAGCCCCCTCCATAGTGAACCTGTCTCCTAAAGCCCCCTCCAGAGTTAACCTGTTCCCTAAAGCCCCCTCCATAGTGGACCTGTCCCCTAAAGCCCCCTCCAGAGTGGACCTGTCTCCTGAAGCCCCCTCGAAAGTGGACCTGTCTCCTGAAGCCCCCTCCATAGTAAACCTGTCTCCTGAAGCCCCCTCGAAAGTGGACCTGTTCCCTAAAGCCCCCTCCATAGTGGACCAGTCTCCTAAAGGCCCCTCGTCACCTCCATAGTGGACCTGTCTTCTAAAGCCCCCTCCAGAGTGGACCTGTCTCCTAAAGCCCCCTCCAGAGTTAACCTGTTCCCTAAAGCCCCCTCCATAGTGGACCGGTCTCCTAAAGGCCCCTCGTCACCTCCATAGTGGACCTGTCCCCTAAAGCCCCCTCCATAGTGGACCGGTCTCCTAAAGCCCCCTCCAGAGTGGACCTGTCTCCTGAAGCCCCCTCGAATGTGGACCTGTTCCATAAAGCCCCCTCCAGAGTGGACCTGTCTCCTGAAGCCCCCTCCAGAGTGGACCTGTCTCCTAAAGCCCCCTCCAGAGTGGACCTGTTCCTTGCTCCCCTCTTGGTTTTAGTTCTGGTTAGTCCGGTCTCAAGGCGGTTCTTGAGATCTTCGTCACAGATGCATCACAATCTTTAATTGTATCATTTTTGGTTTCCCTACTGCCTCCTCCTCCTCCTACTCCTTCTGCTCCTCCACCTCCTGCTTCTCCTCCTCCCCCTACTCCTCCTCCTTCTTGTTGTCCTCCTCCTCCTCCTGCTTCTCCTCCTCCTCCTCCTCCTCCTGCTCCCCCTCCTCCTCCTGTCCGGACCTCACCTGGAGCAGAGAAGAAGTGTAACGACACAGAGTACCCGTGCGCTAACGGCGTGTGCGTGGCGGAGGCCGTGCTCTGCGACCACAAGGACGACTGCGGCGACGGCTCCGACGAGCTCAACTGCTTCATCGACGAGTGCGTGAACAGCCGTCTGAGCGGCTGCTCCCAGCTCTGCCACGACCTCAAGATAGGCTTCAAGGTAGCTAGTAGCCCCGAGCTCCCAGGGCTAATACCACAGGGCTACAGGTGGAAAATAGCAGTTTGCTCAAACCTGGTACAATGCATCTCTCCTTGCTCCAAACAAGGTTAATGTTTCTTTTGTACATTGTCCCCGTTCAAACAAAGTTACATTACATAAAGAAGTGCCAGAGGGCTAGCATCCCAGCGCTAATAGCACAGGGCTAATACCCCAGAGCTAATACCCCAGAGCTAATACCACAGAGCTAATACCACACAGCTTATACCACAGAGCTAATACCACACAGCTTATACCACAGAGCTGTTACCCCCAGGCTAACACCCGAGAGCTAATTGTACCCCAGAGCTTATACCAGTGAGCTAATACCACAGAGCTAATACCACAGAGCTAACACCCCAGAGCTAATACCCTAGAGCTAACACCCTGGTGCTAACACCCCAGAGCCAATACCCCAGAGCTAACACCCAAGATCTAATACCCTTGAGCTAATTCCACAGAGCTAATACCACAGAGCTAACACCACTGAGCTAATTCCCCAGAGCTAATACCACAGAGCTAATACCAGACAGCTTATACCCCAAAGCTAACACCCCAGAGCCAATACCCTAGAGCTAACACCCTGGTGCTAAAACCCTTGGGCTAATTCCACAGAGCTAATACCACAGAGCTAATACCCCAGAGCTAAAACCCTTGAGCTAATTCCACAGAGCTAATACCACAGAGCTAATAACCCAGATTTAATGTCCCAGCATTATTGCCCCTGTGCAAACCCAAGGTGTATGACCCGATGCTAATGCTAAGGAGCTTACTTACCTTTATGGATAACGTTATCGCTGGAGGTGGATTAGCTTCTGAGATGTTATTTTGGTGTGTAACCAGTGCAGGCCACGTTGTTAATGCTAATAAGCTAATCCACCTCTGAGTATAACGTCATCCCTCGCGGTGGATCAGCTCATTAGCTAACGTCGGAGCAGTACACAGAGGTCCGTTCGACCACAGCCTTACCTTGTTCCCGCGCGGCGGCCCACAGTGCAGGTGCCTGCCCGGCTTCCGGCTGAAGAACGACGGCAAGACGTGCGCGGACGTGGACGAGTGCTCCACCACCTACCCCTGCACCCAGCGCTGCATCAACAGCCACGGCAGCTTCCACTGCCTCTGCGTGGACGGCTTCCAGCTCAGCCCCGAGGACCCCACCATCTGCAAGTCCACCTCGGGTGAGCCCCACCGACGCCTCCGTTAGTGTGTTCCGCTTCCTGTTGACCGGCGCTGACTTCCTGTCTGTTGTTCTCTCGTCGTTCAGAGGAGGAGCCCTTCCTGATCTTCGCCAACCGCTACTACCTGAGGAAGCTCAACCTGGACGGCTCCAACTACACCCTGATCAAACAGGTGCGGCACCGTCACAACCCCCAACAGTAGCACGACGTCCGCCTTTACCGCCGCCTCCACCAGTAGATTGTTAGATTCAACTTTATTGTCATTGCACAAGTAAGGACAACCAGTACAGCGAAATGCAGCTTAACATCTAACCCCCCTCCACCACATCCACAACGCAACTACACCCACCACCCCGCAACAGCTTGTGCAGACAGACTGGGGAAATGCATTCGTCCGGGGCTGCCATGAACTCACGAGGCTCCTCCCCCCCCCCCCACAGGGCCTGAACAACGCCGTGGCGCTGGACTTTGACTACCGCCAGCAGATGATCTACTGGACGGACGTCACCACGCAGAGCAGCATGATCCGCCGCATGCACATCAACGGCAGCGATGTGCAGGTGGGAAGGGCGGGTGGAGGCCAGGTCGACGTCTCCCGGCTGGGCCGCGACCTCTCCCCGGGCCGTGACCTCCGCTCCGGAGGTCACGGCCCGGGGAGAGGTCGCGGCCCAGCCGGGATCTGGCAGGGGTTGGGTGGTATGGCGGTGGCTACGCCTCTGCTCAACCTGGGGATGGATGGATGGATGCTCCAGCCCTAGGAGCAGGATCAGGGGAGTCTAGTCCCGATTGTGACGGTTGACCAGCCGAACGGTTCCTTGTTCAAACCCCAATGTCCACCACCTACCTGAAGGCATCTCCTGTTCCTGCTCCTTCATGAATCATCAAACATGAATTTAGTGTCTGGACGACTGCAGCGTCTTACTGCTAACAGTCACAGATATCAAAGATGACGGTTCAAAGCAGCAGGGTACGATTATGTTTGCTATACATTATAAGGATAACGTGTTAGTAACGGAGCGACACAAGAACGCAGGTCGAGTCGCCGGTATCCATTTTAACTCTGATTTACTAGCAGCAGAACTATGTTACGTGTCACACTTAAACGCCGCTGGAGAGCGCCCCCTGTGGAATGGGGATAACCATGCAAACTGATGGCTGACCTATTGCATACATAGGAGGGAGGGGGTCCTGGATGTTGAGGCTGGTCCGTGTGTTTCAGGTCCTCCACCGCACCTCGCTCAGCAACCCCGACGGGCTGGCCGTGGACTGGGTGGCCGGGAACCTGTACTGGTGCGACAAGGGCCGGGACACCATCGAGGTGTCCAAGCTGAACGGGGCCTACCGCACCGTGCTGCTCAACAGCGGGCTGAGGGAGCCCCGCGCCATCGCCGTGGACGTCCGCTACGGGTGAGGGGAGGGCGGGGTCTGAGGAGAGGGGGCGGGGTCTGAGGAGAGGGGGGCGGGGTCTGAGGAGAGGGGGCGGGTCTGAGGAGAGGAGGGCGGGGTCTTAGGAGAGGAGGGCGGGGTCTGAGGGGAGGGGGGCGGGGTCTGAGGAGAGGAGGGCGGGGTCTGAGGAGAGGAGGGCGGGGTCTGATGAGAGGGGGCGGGCTCTGAGGATAGGAGGGCGTGGTCTGATGAGAGGGGGCGGGTCTGAGGAGAGGGGGCGGGGTCTGAGGAGTGGAGGGCGGGGTCTGAGGAGAGGAGGGCGTGGTCTGATGAGAGGGGGC
This sequence comes from Pollachius pollachius, assembly GCF_949987615.1. Classification (NCBI taxonomy): domain Eukaryota; kingdom Metazoa; phylum Chordata; class Actinopteri; order Gadiformes; family Gadidae; genus Pollachius; species Pollachius pollachius. Next base: position 18,830,231 of record NC_136945.1, on the reverse strand, counting down.
GGGGTCTGAGGAGAGGGGGCGGGGTCTGAGGAGAGGAGGGCGGGGTCTGAGGAGAGGAGAGAGGGGGCGGGGTCTGAGGAGAGGAGGGCGTGGTCTGATGAGAGGAGGGCGGGGTCTGAGGAGAGGAGGGCGGGGTCTTAGGAGAGGGGGCGGGATCTTAGGACAGGAGGGCGGGGTCTGAGGAGAGGAGGGCGGGGTCTGAGGAGAGAAGGGCGGGGTCTGATGAGAGGAGGGCGGGGTCTGAGGAGAGGCTACACCTCTCAGTACAACTGACACACAAGGTACACATTAAACACATTCAGCACCGGGGGCTACACAACATCGGTTAGAAAAGACCTCCCAGACCACATAGAGAACCAGATCACTGGTCTCGAGCGCTGACCCAGCGTGTTCCCAGGTACCTGTACTGGTCCGACTGGGGGGAGAACCCCCACATCGGGCGGGTGGGCATGGACGGCACCAACCGCAGCGTGGTCGTGGAGGACCGCATCACCTGGCCCAACGGCCTGACGCTGGACCTCATCAACGACCGCATCTACTGGGCCGACGCCCGCGAGGACTACATCCAGTTCGCCAGCATGGACGGCTCCAACCGACACACGGGTAGGACGCACAACGCAGAGGGGTTGGGGTGTGTGTGTGTGTGTGTGTGTGTGTGTGTGTGTGAGTCTTTGCAGATGTGTGTACGTGTATATGGTCGTGTGCATCTGTGTGTGCGCGCGAGCACATCCACTTGCTGATTTACTGACGGCAATTAAAAACAAGTTGAGAAGGATTTGAATAGTTTGAAATGCAATATCTACTGTAAAAAAAAAACTAAAATCATAACAGTAAGATCAACAAAACCGGTCCACTAAACACAGAACGCGCATGAGATATTTAGAAGGACCTGAACTCACATTGTTTTTTGCCCTGTTCCTCGTTCTCCAATACCTGACCTCGCGCTGATCCCGGCCCCCCCCCCTCTGTCTCAAGTTCTGACCCAGGACATCCCGCACATCTTCGCCATGACCCTGTTTGAGGAGTTCATCTACTGGACGGACTGGGAGACCAAGTCCATCAACCGAGCCCACACGACCCAGGGCACCCACAAGACCATGCTGATCAGCACCCTGCATCGGCCCATGGACGTCCACATCTACCACCCCTACCGCCAGCCCCAAGGTCCGCCTCCCTCGCTCTAGTCCGCCTGAGTCACCTCTCCTCAACTGTCTCTATCTCCCCTCACGTCTTTCTTTCCTCACCTCTCCTCTTCTGTCTCTCTCTACTCCTCACCTCTCCTCCCTCTCTCTCTCTCTCTCCTCACCTCACCTCTTTCTCTCTCTCCTTACATCTCCTCCTTTGTCTCTCTCCCTCCTCACCTCTCTCTCTCTCTCTCTCTCCTCAGCTCTCCTCCTCTCTGTCTCTCTCTCCCCCCTCCTCTGTCTCCTCCCTGCTTCTCACCTCTCCTCCTCTCTCTCTCCTCACCTCTGCTCCTCACCTCTGCTCCTCACTTCTCTCTGTCTCCCCTGTTCGCCTCCCTGCTTCTCACCTCTCCTCCTCTCTCTCTCCTCACCTCTGCTCCTCACCTCTCTCTGTCTCCCCTGTTCGCCTCCCTGCTTCTCACCTCTTCTCCTCTCTCTCTCTCTCCTCACCTCTGCTCCTCACCTCTGCTCCTCACCTCTCTCTGTCTCCACTGTTCGCCTCCCTGCTCCACTCCTCACCTCTCCTCTCCCCCTCTGCTCCTCAGTGGATAACCACCCGTGTCAGAGCGATAACGGCGGCTGCAGTAACCTGTGTCTGCTGTCCCCCGGCGGCGGCTACAAGTGCGCCTGCCCCACCAACTTCTACCTGGCGGCCGACGGCAGGCACTGCATGTCCAACTGCACCGCCAGTCAGGTGGGTCGGGCCGGGACTTCGGGACTTCTGAGTGCTCTAATTGGTTCCTCTGGTCTTGGAACATTTACATGTGGGGCATTTAGCAGACCCTTTTATCCAAAGTGTCTTACAACAAGTACATTTGTCAGAAGAAAGATACAACAATATTTCGCTGTCTGTACTACAGTAAGGATGTTCATAGAACCAAGTGCCAAGAACTATCAATCGCTAGGTTAACCAATTCCCGTATACAACAAAGATAGCTGAGTAACATTCTACACAATGCTAAGCACTACGTTTAAGAGGCAGGACTTACAAAATGCAATAAGAGCGTAGATTAAGTGGCAGGACGTACTCCATGCAACAAGTACGTAAGAGGGTTGTGGTCTCTTAGTGATGGCGGTACCAGGCGTCCAGCTGAAGTAGTTAGGCAGAGTGCTCAAGCTGGGTTGAAGCCTCTGTTATTGATAAAAGAACCGTGTGTGATCATGTTCTCCTCCCGCTGCAGTTTGTTTGCAAGAACGACAAGTGCATCCCGTTCTGGTGGAAGTGCGACACGGAGGACGACTGTGGCGACCGGTCGGACGAGCCCGCAGACTGCCGTGAGTGTTGCTCCTCTCCCGTGAGACCGACGCCCCCATCTGTTTAACGGGTGCCAGGCTGACGTGTGTGTGTGGTTGTTCTGACGCCCGTAGCGGAGTTCAAGTGCAGACCGGGACAGTTCCAGTGTGGGACGGGCATCTGCACCAACCCGGCCTACATCTGTGACGGGGACAACGACTGCCGGGACAACTCTGACGAGGCCAACTGCGGTATGTCCTTCACGTGTTCCTCGTCCCTACGTCCGCTGTGCAGGATGGGGGAATTGAAGCTAGCTCCGGCGTGCGTTTAGAAGGAGGCAGGAACACTCTGCTCCTCAACCCGCCCTCTCCCTACTACCAAAACCCTGCTGAACCGCGGAAACAGAAAGCTGACTTGGGGCTCAGGAGGTAGAGTGGGTTGGCTGGTAACCGGAATGTTGCTTGTCTGATCCCTCGCTGATCCCCTAACTGAGTGTCGAGGTGTCCCTGAGCAAGGCGCCTCACCCTGCCTGCTCCTGACGAGCTGGCGGCCGCCTTGCGTGGTCGGTGTGTGAATGTGTGCATGAATGGGTGAATGTCAGGCAGTATTGTAAAGCCCTCTGAGAGCCACTGGTTAGAAAAGCGTGAATAGATGCAGTCTGTTTACCCTTTAGCGCTGCACTGTGCACTTTCTCTAAACATGCACTATACAATTGAAATCACTCTGTGACCTTCCTGACTGCGTTCTAATGTACACCTGCTGGTTTGTCTGCAGACATCCACGTGTGTCTGCCCAGCCAGTTCAAATGCACGCACCCCAGCCGCTGCATCCCCGGGATCTTCCGCTGCAACGGCCAGGACAACTGTGGGGAGGGAGAGGACGAGAAGGACTGCCGTGAGTCCCTCAGCCTGCATGGCAGATGTTCTACCGAGTATAGGACACAGGTTCTCCTGGTCTAGAGAACATAGGACCCAGGAGGACAGATGTTCTACAGAGGAGGACACAGTAGGACAGATGTTCTCCTGGTCTACAGAGGAGGACACAGTAGGACAGATGTTCTCCTGGTCTACAGAGTATAGGACACAGGACAGATGTTCTCCAGGGTCTACAGAGTGTAGGACACAGGACAGATGTTCTCCTGGGTCTACAGAGTATAGGCCACAGGACAGATGTTCTCCAGGGTCTACAGAGTATAGGACACAGGACAGATGTTCTCCTGGTCTACAGAGTATAGGACACAGGACAGATGTTCTCCAGGGTCTACAGAGTGTAGGACACAGGACAGATATTCTCCAGGGTCTACAGAGTATAGGACACAGGACAGATGTTCTCCTGGTCTACAGAGTATAGGACACAGGACAGATGTTCTCCAGGATCTACAGAGTGTAGGTAGGTCACAGAAGGACAGCGTTCCTCCCTGCAAGACACGCACGACTGTGCATTCATTGATCCCTGATTATAACAACAGTAGTGATTACTGAGCTCAATGAACACACTTCATCAGCGGAATTAGAATAAAGTAATTGCAACAAAAAAATACATCAATACAAAATTGTTGCCTAGAATATCAATGAGATGCTAAAAAAAGAAATCGATGCCCTCAAACTAGTAGTTAGTAGTCACTTAAAGTAACAGTATGCATATTAGTATGCCGTTCATTATCACACACACCGTTACAGTCTGTTAGTTCCAAAACTCTGGGTATTAACGTGACCCCCTGTGTGACGGTGTCGTCTGTCTGCAGCCGAGGTGACCTGCGCCCCCAACCAGTTCCAGTGCTCCGTCACCAAGCGCTGTATCCCCCGCGTCTGGGTCTGCGACCGCGACAACGACTGTGTGGACGGCTCCGACGAGCCCGCCAACTGCAGTAAGAGCCGGCTGGAACCGGGCAGACACGCATGGTGCCACCCTGTTGATCACCCTGGTGACCACTCGGTTGATCACTCTGTTCATCCCTCTGTCCATCCCTCTGATCACCATATCCATCACTCTGTCGATCACTCTGATCGCCATGTCGTCCACTCTGATCACCCTGTCAATCAATCTGTGGATCACTCCATCGTGGACGACGACTTCAGTTCAGATTCTGACTCTTATTGTCCAGAGGAGCTGATCTTGGCGTTGGTGTCAACGTACGTTCAGTGGAACCCAGTTCTGAGGGATGAGTCTGATGAAGAGCTGCTCTTGGTTTCCTCCTCATCCTCTCCCTCCTCTCCCTCCCCCCTCCTCACCCTCTCCCCCTTGTGTCCTCAGCCCAGATGTCGTGCGGTGTGGACGAGTTCCGCTGTAAGGACTCTGGTCGCTGCATCCCGGCGCGCTGGAAGTGTGACGGAGAGGACGACTGTGGAGACGCCTCGGACGAACCCAAAGAGGAGTGCGGTGAGAGGGGGAGAGAGAGAGAGAGAGGGAGGGAGTGAGAGGGGAAGGGAGGGAGGGAAGGAGGAAGAGAGGGAGGGAAGGAGGAAGAGAGGGAAGGAGGAAGAGGGGGAGAGAAAGAGGGGGGGGTGAGAGAGAGAGAGGCAGAGGGAGGGAGATAGAGAGAGAAAAAAGGAGAGAGATGGAGCGAGAGAGCGACAGGCAGGGAGGGAGTGAGAGAGAGAGGCAGAGCGAGAGGTTAGGTGCCCGTAGCAGCCGGCAGTGTGTCCGGTCCTCTCAGGTCCCTGACCGTGTCTCTCTGGTTCCAGACGAGCGGACCTGCGAGCCGTACCAGTTCCGCTGCAAGAACAACCGCTGTGTGCCGGGCCGCTGGAAGTGTGACTACGACAACGACTGCGGCGACAACTCCGACGAGGAGCGGTGTGGTAGGTCCCGTCCACCCTTAACCCCCCTGCCACCATACCTCACCACACTCGTCATCACCGTCTGCACTTTATGAATGAAACCAAAGCAGTCTGTTAGCTACAGCTTCCTCTGGTAAGCTTCTACACATCTACTGTGTGTGTGTGTGTGTGTGTGTGTGTGTCTGATAGCATGCTATATGGTTGATACTCTGTTAGCTTGTTCACGTTGGACTGCCTTTTGTGTGTGTGTGTGTGTGTGTGTGTGTGTGTGTGTGTGTGTGTGTGTGTGTGTGTGATAGCATGCTATATGGTTGATACTCTGTTAGCTTGTTCACGTTGGACTGCCTTGTGTGTGTGTGTGTGTGTGTGTGTGTGTGTGTGTGTGTGTGTGGTAGCATGGTACATGAATGATACTGTTAGCTTGTTCACTGCCTTGTGTGTGTGTGTGTGTGTGTGTGTGGTAGCATGGTACATGGATGATCCTGTTAGCTTGTTCACTGCCTTGTGTGTGTGGCCATTTGCACATCTCACATCATTTCATGTCTATTTTGCATTTCACACTGGCCTGTTGGCGTGAGATAGAGGTAGGTGTTTCCACTGTTTCAGCCCCCCCCATCCCCCCTTTCCATCTACCTCAAACCCCCCAGCCTCCCGCTATTGTGTGTGTCCCTAGCTGCCTTCCCAGGTATATCCCTGGTCCCTCGGGCCTCTATGAACCCTCCCTGGGTTATTGCTGGTCTCTCTGACCGCTCCCTGGTTCCTCTGTGTTCTCCTCTCACGCCTCATCCTCCTCTGAATCCTTCCGTCAGTCCTCTGGAACGCGTCTTTTACGTCTTCCTACTTTTCTCTGTGAACGTTTCCGTCCTTCTGACTGGACCTTTTTCTGGAGCTTCCTGCCCTGCTGCTCTCGCCCTCCCCCCCCCTCTTCAACCCCACTCCCGCTGATGCTCCGCCTCCTACTCCCCTCCCCCCCCTCTCTGGATAACTCCGCCCCTAACCAAGCCCCTTCCCCATTGTGCTCCGCCCCATCCCCCTCAGTGCCGCGGCAGTGCTCGGAGAGCGAGTTGTCCTGCTCCAACGGCCGCTGCATTTCCAACCGCTGGAAGTGCGACGGCGACCGCGACTGCACCAACGGCTTGGACGAGGTAAAATATCCTCCCCCCCCCCTCCCCGCCCTGCTGAGTTCACGGGCTTCTTCTTAGATTAAGATTAGTGTCAAGATTAGCGTTTAAGACTAGCTGTTAAGACGAGTGTTTAACACTAGTGTTAAGACTAGTGTTTAAGACTAGTGTTAAAATAGCGTTAAGATTTGTGTTTGACTAGTGTTAAGATTAGCGTTTAAGTCTAGCGTTAAGATTATCTTTAAGACTTGTGTTTGATTCTAGCGTTGAAGACGAGCGTTGAAGACGAGCGTTGAAGACGAGCGTTTATGGCTAGTATTAAGACTAGCGAAAAGACTAGTGTTTAAGACTAGCGTTTGAGACTAGCGATAACGACTAGCGTTAATGGCTCTAATCACAATAGTTTATTATTATTTGTATATATTTTTTCTGTATTATAATTGTCCTGTATTTGTATTGTAGCTAATTTTGTATTATTATTTATTTCAGTATGTATGATCAAGTTGGGCAAGGGAGGGTCATGAAGGGGTCATCAATGCCTATTTTATGCCAAATGTAAACTTGTAAAACTGAATTCCTGGCGTTCCCAGCTTGGTTGTGAGTTGCGGTGCTACAGCGACCAGTTCCAGTGCCGGAGCGGCCACTGCATCCCCATTCGGTGGCGCTGCGACACCGACCCCGACTGCATGGACTCGAGCGACGAGCAGAAATGCGACAACAGCGGTAAGCCACACCCCCCTACCCCCATCCGCTCTCACACTATCATCCGTGATCCCCACGCTGTTACCTCTCGGCCGATAGGCTGGGCCTACCCTCTAACCCGCCTCTGTGGGGTCTTTCCTCAGTGGGCCGCCGCTGCCCCCTGGACGAGTTCCAGTGTAACAACACCCTGTGCAAGCCGCTGGGCTGGCGCTGCGACGGAGAGGACGACTGCGGGGACAACTCTGACGAGAACCCCGAGGAGTGTGGTGGGTAGACCAGTACCAGACCGGGACCAGACCGGTACCAGACCGGGACCAGACCGGGACCAGACCGGCACCAGACCGGTACCAGACCGGGACAGGACCCGCTCCCCGCCCGCTAATGGGGAGGAGAACGAGGGCTGATAATAAGGAGGGAGGGGAGAGAGCTGGGAGACATAAAACCGCTCTTTATTCAACCTCGGATGTGCTTCGTACCGGTCATTATTTGTCATTATGTGTCATATGTATCCTTATATATTCTGACAAATGTACTTATTGTAAGTCGCTTTGGATAAAGGCGTCGGCTTAATGCCGGAAATATAAATGTACACGACTCTCCAGTACTAATGTTCTACAGGTCTGTTTCAAAGGCTCAGAGTAGAGCCGGAGTGCTTTGGCGAGCTGTGGGGCATTGTTGACAGCTGCCGGTGCACTTTGAACAGAGTCCCAGCCCCTCTCTCCCCCTGAAGGGAGTCGAGTGTATGAAGACTCTTTTCAGATGTAAAACTCCGGGTTCGGAGACGTTTTTTCCCCGCTCCATTGACGCGTCTGTGTTTCCGCCCCCCCCCCCCCCAGCTAAATTCCAGTGCCCACCCATGCGGCAGCTGCGTTGCCATAACGACCGCGTGTGCCTGCCGATGGAGAAGCGATGCGACGGCGTCAACAACTGTGGCGACAACAGCGACGAGCTGAAATGCCGTGAGTCCGTGGGGGGGACTCTGGGTGTCGGACCGTAGAACACACAGTGGGGGGGTCACGGTGGGAGATCAGAACTGGTCTCTGAACGTCCACCGACTGGGGTGTCTGAAAAGATGGGGGGCAACTGCCCCTAATAACCTACCACTTCACATCCGTTTTGCCCCCCCCCCCCCCCCCAATTTCCACTCTTGGTAAGCAACCTTGGGTACCTTGAAAGGCGCAAAATAAATGTAATTTATTATTATAATTATTATTATTATGGTCAAAATACCACATAATACCAAATAACACATCCACTAAATAATGGTAAATAATGAGCAGCAGCTGTTTCCTGTCGGCGTGCGTCTGAGCGTTCAGTTCAGCTCCAGCGTTGGCCGGTGAACGGTAGGGAGGTGGATAACGCCAGGTGGGTCCCCGGTCCAGCACAGGTTCAGTAGGATGGACACGGAAAACGAGGATCGCAATTTCAATGTGTCTCACCACGAGAGAAGCAATGAGACTCTGGACTCGACCTTCCACGCCCCTCTAAAGCAGCGGTTCTTAAATGGGGGAACGCCCACCCCTAGGGGTACTATGGAGTACTGCAGGGGGTACTCAAATAAAAAATAGATAAGACAGGCCCATGTTTCTCACTACATTGTAAACATTTGCACTTTTGATGTTATGTGTCATGTGATGTCATGTTTACCCTAACAAATAGAACGCACGTACACAATCTATGCTCTTTATATTTTCTATTATATTATTTATTTCTCCCAAAAGGATTTTTGTGCCGCTGAAGGGGGTACTCAGCCTGAAAAAATATCTTAGAGGGGGGTACACCAGTAGAACAAGTTTGAGAACCACTGCTCTAAGGCGAGCCCCCCCCCCCCCCCCTCCACTAAGGACCCCCTCCTGTCCCCTGTACAGGCGCGCTCCCGGCCACGCCCCGGTGCCAGAAGGACGAGTTCCGGTGCGATAACGGCCGCTGCATCAGCTCCACGCTGCGCTGCGACTACTTCAATGACTGCGAGGACTACGGCTCAGACGAGGTCGCCTGCAACAAGTTCGGTGAGCCTCTCCCGGTCGGGCCCGACTCCGTCACCCTGGTTACCGTTGGTGTCCGTTTGTTACATTGCCGTGGCGACGTCTTACCTGCTGCTGATACTGGGGTACCTTACTGTTAGCATGTTGTACTGTGGACAGACTTTTATTGTGTACATTGAGTACTTTGTGTCATACTGTTGCGATATTGTGACTCACCAGTGGTTGATATTCTGTCTGCAACTGCCCATGCTTCTCACTAAACTAGGTATTCGCACCAAAAAATATCGAATCATGTTCATACCAATAAAATAAATGCATATTTATTTAAAAAAAAATCAGGGGGATGTCATCGTGATGTCAGCGTGACGTCACCGTGATGTCACTGCGATGTCACTCAACATGATACCAAAGAAACTAAGATTCAGAGAGTCTACGTTCTGGTCGAGTGTGTGTGTGTGTGTGTGCGTGTGTGTTTGTGTGTCTGTACCGTACACAGATGTCCTGTAACGGCTCCCGCCTGTCCCTCTCTAGACACGGCCCTGAACGACTGCCACAGCAACCGGACCGTGTGTGGCGACGGGGACGAGGCCTACTGCGTGGTCAACGCCACCGACTCATACTGCTCCTGCAAGCCCGGCTTCCAGTCCTCCGGACGCAACAGATGCCAAGGTACCCGGGTCTATGGTACCCCCCCCCCCCGCAAGGTTCCCGGGTCTGTCTCTGGAACCCGGCTCTCCGGTACCCCAGCAGGTTACCTGGGTCTCCGGTCCCCTAGCAGGTTACCCGGGTCTCCCCTCCCCTCGCAGGGTACCCAGGTCTCCAGTACCCGGGTCTCTGCTCACCCCGCAGGGTACATGGTCTCTGGTGACCCGGGTCTCCGGTCTCCTCTCAGGGTACCCGGGTCTCCGGTACCCTAGCAGGTTAACTGGGTCTCCAGTACCCGGGTCTCTGCTCACCCCGCAGGGTACATGGTCTCCGTTACCCAGGTCTCCGGTCTCCTCTCAGGGTACCTGGGTCTCCGGTACCCCTCCCAGGACCATCCATATATATCGTTCTATTGTTCTAGGGAGAGGCCTTCAACAGCTCCAGGCTAGACTGATCTGCAACACTTTCCGCAGCAAAACACCACCTGTTTCTCTGTATAAACTTTATTCATGACATTATTGTTTACAAAGTGTTGACAGTAGACCACCAGCTGTGGAGGGTGGTAATCAAACATTAGGGGGGGGGGGCTTTGTTTGCAGATAAGAACGAGTGTGAGCAGTTCGGAGTGTGTTCTCACATCTGCAACAACACCAAGGGCTCGTACAAGTGCAGCTGCCAAAAGCACTTCTCCAGGATCAACGAGACCTGCAAGGCCGATGGTGAGTCCCCATGTTAGTCCCCATGTTAGTCCCCATGTTAGTCTGCAGGCTGACAGTGAGTCCGCATGTTATTCCCCATGTCATGTTAGTAGTGTCACACACACAAAGAAACACATTCTTTGCACTCTACTGCCATTACCATATAATATTAAAAATATTGATAAAATAAAGATGACAGAGACATAGACAAAATGTTTCTTAAATCACTTCCCTCCTCCCACTCCCAGCTCTGAGACAGGTGCTCTACATCGGCAACGGCAACGAGATCCGGAGCCTGGACCCGGGGATGCCCAACTGGCGCTACGAGCATACCTTCCAGGGCGACGCCAACGTCCGCATCGACGCCATGGACGTGTTCGTGAAGACCAACCGCATCTACTGGACCAACTGGCACACAGGCCGCATCTCCTCCTACGACCTGCCCTCGCTCTCCTCCTCGCCCAACAACAACCGCCAGGGAGACGCCCGGGTCAGCAGCCTGGAGGTGGGTCTGCCTGCGACCTCGCTGTGACCTCGGGATGACCTCTGTGTGACCACTGTGTGACTGCTGTGTGACCTCGGTGTGACCTTTCCCTTGACCTCCTTTGACCTCACTGTGGTGTCGGTGTGACCTTGGGGTGACATTGGTGTGACCTCGGCCTGTCCTCGGTGTGACCTCTTTGTGACCTCGGTCTGTCCTTGGTGTGACCCCTGTGTTACCTCGTTGTGACCTCGCTGTGACATCTCCTTTGACCTCCTGTGACCTCGCTATGATGTCAGTGTGACCTCGGGGTGACCTCACTGTGACCTTGGTCTGACCTTTTTTTTACTTTGTTGTGATCTCGCTGTGACCTCTCCCTTGACCTTCTGTGACCTCTCTGTGATGTCAGTGTGACCTCGGTTTGACCTCGGAGTGACCTCGCCCTTGACCTCTGTGTGACCCCTGTAAACGGAGGCAAGACGGACAGGGGGAATTCAAAGTTCACTTTTCGGGCTGGTTTTCAACGTCATATCAACTAGTAATATAATCGTATTTTATGATTCAAATAATTTAAATAAATATTGTTATATTTATAAATATATGTTAAGAACTTTAACGATAGGATTCAAAAATAATGTTACATCCAACTTCACCTGTCGACGACGATCAAATTAACATTTCCACCGTGATTATAATGGCTTAACATACAGTTTGATTTCACATCACATTTAGTAAACATTAAAATACATAAAATCATCTATAGCTGGCATTCACATCTACAGTTAACATTGAAATACATAACAACATCTAAAGCTAGCATTCTGACCTCCATCAGAACGCCCATTTCAAGTAGAAGGGGAGTCACCCCCATGGTGCGGCCTGTCGGTCCGGCCCCCCACGGAGCCCCCCTCTAACCCGGTCTCTGGTCCCCAGATCCCGGACCTGAAGATGCCGCGGGGCATCGCCGTGGACTGGGTGGCGGGGAACCTGTACTGGACGGACTCAGGCCGGGACGTCATCGAGGTGGCTCAGATCGGCGGGGGGCGCCACCGCAAGACCCTCATCTCGGGCATGATCGACGAGCCCTATGCCATCGTGGTGGACCCGCCCCGGGGGTGAGTGTGTGTGTGTGTGTGTGTGTGTGTGTGTGGGTACGTGTGTGTGTGCGTTTGTATGTTAGTGTGTGCATTTTTTTGCTAGGGTGTGTGTGTGGGGGTGTTTGAGTGTGGGTGTTTGTGTGTGGGTGTGGGTGTTAGTGTGTGGGTGCGTATGTGTGTGGGTGTGGGTGTGTTGGTGGGTGCGCATGTATGCGTGTGTGTGGGCGTGCGTGTGTGTGTGTGTGTGTGTAGGTGTGACTCTAGAAGCCTCTTGGGAGGGGCTTGAGTACGGGAACGGACTGATCCATTATCGTTGATGTGTTCTGTAGGAAGATGTACTGGGCGGACTGGGGCAACCACCCCAAGATCGAGACGGCTGGCATGGACGGCACCATGAGGGAGACCTTAGTGGAACACATCATCCAGTGGCCCACGGGTAAACACCTCACTCTCTCGCTCACCTGCATCAGCCGGGGATGGTCTGTCCGGGGTTAGGTTGAACCTTGTCTAGTGGAGCCCTAACTAGGGTTTATCAGTGGAACCCGAACTAGTGTGTTTAAGTGGTACCCTGTCCGTTGTGTATAAGTGCACCCTGTGTTAAAGTGGACCCTATGTTTAAGGTTAAGGTGTGTTAAAGTGGACCCTGTGTTTAAGGTTAAAGTGTGTTTAACTGCACCCTGTGTTTAAGGTTAAGGTGTGTTTAAGTGCACTCTGTGTTTAAGGTTAAGGTGTGTTTAAGTGCACCCTGTGTTTAAGGTTAAGGTGTGTTTAACTGCACCCTGTGTTTAAGGTTAAGGTGTGTTTAAGTGCACCCTGTGTTTAAGGTTAAGGTGTGTTTAAGTGCACCCTGTGTTTAAGGTTAAGGTGTGTTTAAGTGCACCCTGTGTTTAAGGTTAAGGTGTGTTTAAGTGCACCCTGTGTTTAAGGTTAAGGTGTGTTTAAGTGCACACTGTGTTTAAGGTTAAGGTGTGTTTAAGTGCACCCTGTGTTTAAGGTTAAGGTGTGTTTAAGTGCACCCTGTGTTTAAGGTTAAGGTGTGTTTAAGTGGACCGTGTGTTTAAGCGGCCCCTGTGTTTAAGTGGAACCTCTCCCCTGTGTTAAAGTTGACCCTGTCCCTGTATCCTCCAGGTCTGGCGGTCGACTACTTCAACGAGCGCCTCTATTGGGCCGACGCCAAGCTGTCCATCATCGGCAGCGTGCGGCTCAACGGCAGCGACCCGGTGGTCGCTGTGTCGGGCATCAAGAACCGTTGAGTGACCACACACACACACACCCCCCGTGATGTCACTGTGATGTCACCGTTGAGGGACCACACACACACACCCCCCGTGATGTCACTGTGATGTCACCGTTGAGTGACCACACACACACACACTCCCCAGTGATGTCACCGTGATGTCACCGTGACATCACCGTGAAGCCGCCATGATGTCATCTTAGTGTCACGGGGATTTCACTGTGATAGCAGCGTGATGTCAGCGTGATGTCACTGTGATGTCAGCGTGATGTCACGGTGATGTCAGCGTGATGTCAGTCTGACGCCCGGCTTGATTGTCCTGTTTGTTATTGTTTGCACTGGGTAGAATGGGTGACATTGATACATGGTAATATGTACACGTGCTTGGAAAGTTGTTGATGTTCTTCTGATATGACGTCCCCCCCCCCTCTCACACACGCACACAGATCTCTACCACCCGTTCAGCATCGACGTCTTCGAAGACTACATCTATGGCGTCACCTCCTTCGACAACCACGTGTTCCGGGTCAACAAGTTTGGGCGTGGCGCGGTGGAGAACCTGACTCGGAGCATCAACCACGCCACCGACCTGGTGCTGTTCCACCGCTACAAGCAGCCTGACCGTGAGTCCCTGTACAAGGGGCCCTGGATTGCCCAGACTATTTTACTTTCTTCTTAAAGATGTGAGGGCCATGTCATGTGGCCAGGTTCATAAAGTCCATTTTGGTTGTCAAATTAGACGTCACTGCCACTCGACAGCTTAGCGGCAGAAATTCAGAAAATAAATTTGAAGAAAAAGACAATGTTTTTTGTAGGGATTTGTATTAGTAGAGTGTAGCACAGCAGTTTGACTTGTGTCTCTGTAAGGATGTTGTGATTTTACCTTAGTATAACAAGGGTGTTCGGTACTGCCGCAGATGTTGTAGGCCTACCTCTTGGGTTAGAAAGCTAAAAGCTGTTACCAGCTTGAAGATACACTATGAAAGCATCTTTAGCTCGCCTCTCGTCGGTCGGTCGGTTGCTCCATAAAAAATGCGCGGTCCTCATCGCTCTCATTGTTTTCTGCGTGATCAGTAAGTAGCAGCAGGGGTCAATGACATCATCACACTGCTTGTGATGATACCGGTCACTGAGTACATGCCCCCGCCCCCCCCCCCCCCCCCCCCAGTGCCCAACCCCTGCGACAGGAAGAAGTGTGAGTGGCTGTGCCTTCTGAGCCCCAGCGGGCCGGTCTGCGTCTGCCCCAACGGACGCACGCTGGAAAACGGCACCTGTGTGGAGCTGCCCCCGCCCACCCTGTCCCCACTGGGTACGTAGGGGACGCACACACACCTTCACACACGCCTTCACACTCACGCGCTCACGTACACACACACACATTCATATGCGCACGCACGCAAGCAAACACACACACATGCGCGCACACAGGGCGTATACACACACGCATACCCACACACAGACGCAGGCATGCGCGCACAACTTTACACACACACACGCAAGCACAAACACATGCATACGCACACGGGCATGCGCGCACACATATGCGCACACATATGCGCACACACAGACACAACCACACACACGCATATATACACACAGAAACACAACCACACACACGCATACATACACATACACACACAACCTCACACAGACACACACACAAACACACACGCATACATACACATACACACACAACCACACACAAACACAACCACACACACGCATACATACACACACAAACACAACCACACACACACACACACACAACCACACACACAAACAGAAAAACACGGTCAAGGTAGAGCAGCTTGTGAGGTGTGTGTGTCTGCAGCGCCCCCCAGTGGCCCGTGTGCGGTGCAGTGCCTGCACGGAGGCAGCTGCTTCCTGAACGCCCGGCGGCAGCCCAAGTGCCGTTGCCAGCCCAACTACAGCGGCGAGCGCTGCGAGGTGGACCAGTGCAGGGACTTCTGCCTCAACGGGGGCACCTGCGCCCCCTCCCCCTCAGGTAGGACCGCCTGGGACCGGGGGCGCCCTCTGGTGTCCGGGAGGATACAGGGCCACAGGGGAGAGCTCTATAGTTAGCATTAATGTACGTAACAACATCTATAGTTAGCATTCACATCTACTGTTAACATTAATGTACGTAACAACATCTATAGTTAGCATTCACATCTACTGTTAACATTAATATACATAACAACGTCTATAGTTAGCATTCACATCTACTGTTAACATTAATATACATAACAACATCTATAGTTAGCATTCACATCTACTGTTAACATTAATATACATAACAACATCTAGAGTTAGCATTCACATCTACTGTTAACATTAATATACATAACAACATCTAGAGTTAGCATTCACATCTACTGTTAACATTAATATACATAACAACATCTATAGTTAGCATTCACATCTACTGTTAACATTAATATACAAAACAACATCTAGAGTTAGCATTCACATCTACTGTTAACATTAATATACATAAAAACATCTAGAGTTAGCATTCACATCTACTGTTAACATTAATATACGTAACAACATCTAGAGTTAGCATTCACATCTACTGTTAACATTAATATACATAACAACATCTGTAGTTAGCATTCACATCTACTGTTAACATTAATATACATCAAATCATCTTTGAACTGGTTATTAAAAGTTGTGTAACAGAGCGGCCCCTCCCCTGTCCCTCCCCCGTCCCTCCCCCGTCCCTCCCCCGTCCCTCCCCCGTCTCTCCCCCGTCCCTCCCCTGTCCCTCCCCCGTTCCTCCCCCGTCCCTCCCCCGTCCCTCCCCCGTCTCTCCCCCGTCCCTCCCCCGTCCCTCCCCCGTCCCTACCCCGTTCCTCCCCTGTCCCTCCCCCGTCCCTCCCCCGTCCCTCCCCCGTCTCTCCCCCGTCTCTCCCCCGTCCCTCCCCCGTCCCTCCCCCGTCTCTCCCCGTCCCTCCCCGTCCCTCCCCCGTTCCTCCCCCGTCCCTCCCCCGTCCCTCCCCCGTCTCTCCCCCGTTCCTCCCCCGTCCCTCCCCGTCCCTCCTCTGTCCCTCCCCCGTCCCTCCCCCGTCCCTCCCCCGTTCCTCCCCGTCCCTCCCCCGTCCCTCCCCCGTTCCTCCCCGTTCCTCCCCCGTTCCTCCCCCGTCCCTCCCCCGTTCCTCCCCGTCCCTCCCCTGTCCCTCCCCCGTCCCTCCCCCGTCCCTCCCCCGTCCCTCCCCCGTCCCTCCCCCGTCTCTCCCCCGTCTCTCCCCCGTCTCTCCCCCGTCCCTCCCCCGTCCCTCCCCCGTCCCTCCCCCGTTCGTCCCCCGTCCCTCCCCCGTCCCTCCTCCGTCCCTCCTCCGTCCCTCCCCCGTCCCTCCCCGTCCCTCCCCGTCTCTCCCCGTCCCTCCCCGTCTCTCCCCCGTCCCTCCCCCGTTCCTCCCCGTCTCTCCCCTGTCCCTCCCCCGTCCCTCACCCGTCTCTCCCCCGTCCCTCCCCCGTCCCTCCCCCGTCCCTCCCCCATTCCTCCCCGTCCCTCCCCCGTCTCTCCCCCGTCCCTCCCCCGTCCCTCCCCCCGTCTCTCCCCCGTCCCTCCCTGTCCCTCCCCCGTCCCTCCCCCGTCTCTCCCCCGTCTCTCCCCCGTCCCTCCCCCGTTCCTCCCCCGTCCCTCCCCCGTCCCTCCCCCGTTCGTCCCCCGTCCCTCCCCGTCCCTCTCCGTCCCTCCTCTGTCCCTCCCCCGTCCCTCCCCCCGTCCCTCCCGTCCCTCCCCGTCCCTCCCCGTCTCTCCCCCGTCCCTCCCCTGTCTCTCCCCCGTCCCTCCCCCGTCCCTCCCCCGTCTCTCCCCCGTCCCTCCCCCGTCCCTCCCCCGTCCCTCCCCCGTCCCTCCAGGCTCCCCCACCTGCCGCTGCCTGAAGGGCCACACGGGGCCCCGCTGTGACCTGCACACCTGCCAGAACTACTGCCAGAACAAGGGCAACTGCACCGTCACCCCCGGCAACCAGCCCACCTGCCTGTGCCCCCCCGGCTTCCTGGGGGACAGTGCCAGTACAGTGAGTCAGGCTCCGCCTCTGAGGTCACCGCTGGGTTCACCCCGATGCCCCCGCTCACCCAGTCTGTTTCTGTTTGTGTGTTTGTGTCTCTGCCTGGATGTGTGTGTGTGTCTGTGTACGTGTGTGTGTTTGTGTCTGTCTCTGCCTGTTTGTGTGTGTGTGTGTGTGTGTGTTTACGTGTGCGTTCGTGTGTGTGTCTGTGTCTGCCTGTGTGTGTGTGTCTCTGCCTGTGTGTGTGTGTGTGTGTCTCCTGTGTGTGTGTGTGTGTGTATGTCTGCCTCTGTATGTATGTGTGTGTGTGTGTATGTGTCTGCGTGTGTCTGCGTGTGTGTGTCTGCATGCGTCTGTGTGTGGTCTCTGCCTGTGTGTGTGTGTGTCTCTGCCTGTGTGCGTGTGTGTCTCCTGTGTGTGTGTGTATGTCTGCCTGTGTATGTATGTGTGTGTGTGTGTGTCTGCGTGCGTCTGTGTCTGCCTCTGCCTGTGTGCGTGTGTGTCTCTGCCTGTGTGTGTCTGTGTGTGTCCCTGCCTGTGTGTGTGTGTCTCTGCCTGTGTGTGTGTGTGTGTGTCCCTGCCTGTGTGTGTGTGTCC
The DNA here is from genome assembly GCF_949987615.1 of Pollachius pollachius. NCBI lineage: Eukaryota > Metazoa > Chordata > Actinopteri > Gadiformes > Gadidae > Pollachius > Pollachius pollachius. Next base: position 18,812,448 of record NC_136945.1, on the reverse strand, counting down.
CTGCCTGTGTGTGTGTGTGTCTCTGCCTGTGTTTGTGTGTTTGTGTCCCTGCCTGTGTGTGTGTGTGTGTCCCTGCCTGTGTGTGTGTGTCTCTGCCTGTGTGTGTGTGTGTGTCCCTGCCTGTGTGTGTGTGTGTGTCCCTGCCTGTGTGTGTGTGTGTCTCTGCTATGTGTGTGTGTCTCTCTGCCTGTGTTTGTGTGTGTGTCTCTGCCTGTGTGTGTGTGTGTCTCTCTGCTGTGTTTGTGTGTGTGTCCCTGCCTGTGTGTGTGTGTGTCTCTGCCTGTGTGTGTGTGTGTCTCTGCCTGTGTGTGTGTGTGTCTCTCTGCCTGTGTTGTGTGTTTGTGTCCCTGCCTGTGTGTGTGTGTGTCTCTGCCTGTGTGTGTGTGTGTCTCTCTGCCTGTGTTTGTGTGTGTGTGTCTCTGCCTGTATGTGTGTGTGTCTCTGCCTGTATGTGTGTGTGTGTCTCTGCCTGTGTGTGTGTGTGTGTGTGTCTCTGCCTGTGTGTGTGTGTGTGTCCCTGCCTGTGTGTGTGTGTGTGTCCCTGCCTGTGTGTGTGTGTGTCTCTGCCTGTGTGTGCTGTGTCTCTCTGCCTGTGTTTGTGTCGTGTGTGTCTCTGCTGTGTGTGTGTGTGTCTCTCTGCCTGTGTTTGTGTGTGTGTCCCTGCCTGTGTGTGTGTGTGTCTCTGCCTGTGTGTGTGTGTGTCTCTGCCTGTGTGTGGTGTGTGTCTCTCTGCCTGTGTTTGTGTGTTTGTGTCCTGCCTGTGTGTGTGTGTGTCTCTGCCTGTGTGTGTGTGTGTCTCTCTGCCTGTGTTTGTGTG